>NC_091014.1:73212576-73522576 GCF_041296385.1 Aphelocoma coerulescens | reverse complement strand
GTGTATTTTGAAAGCTATATGAGACAGTAAAAAGCCTCAACGCTCACTGCAGTTTTACAGTTCAATTTTCTAGTAGGCTCCTAATTACTGACACTCATTTAACACACTCCATATCATAACCTTGTTGCAGTGGGGATTTCTGCAACATGTATAGACAGCGAGGCCTGTGGAAAAGAAATAGAGACCGATTCTTGATAGATGTTTTTCAGACATCTTTATTCTCCAGCTGCATGGCCAGACAACTGATGAAGAACCCCGACAATCAGGGGACCAGCAGGGAGTAGGGAAACCCCGTGCCTCTACCCCAGGGTCCCCTCCCCCCAGATCCCACGGCAGGGGGGAAGAACCCCGACATAACCTAGTTCCTGACTATCTAAATCCTTTTTCCAACATGGGAGTGGTATGGTGCATAATGTAATGTGTTAGGATATGTGATTACATGGGAAACAGATAAGAGGTTTCCAGCTCCTTCAGATCTTCAGGGTTTCAAATAGAAACCTAAGAATTTTCTAGTGGAAGTCTAGACATCTGTGCTAATGGGCTTGGTTACCCTCCAAGGCCTCTCCAGATGAATGTCCAGGAACCTTCCCTCTGTGCTGTCCCTGGCTCCAAGTCCATGAACTATATGTGAATAGTTACCCAGTTACACTTCCTGCTGGAAACCTTAGCAAACTAAACAAACCCCTTAACCAGGCCTGTTAATTAATCTCAACACCAGGAAGAGATAAAACCTGATAAAACCTGCCTAAGTCAGTAGGACCAAAGATATGTTTACACTTAAGCAGGTGCTAAATCAAAACAAGCTGCTTAGCAAGGAATTCTGCAGTTTATCCATTTTCTCCATGCTGTATATTTGTTTAGGGCTATTTATAAAACAATATAGCCACTGAGTTAAAAGAAAGAATAAAAAAATCTTCATATTAATTACACTACTCAAAAAATACCTGTACAAAAATAGAGATTAAATAAAGCAACACAAAATCATAATTAAGGCCATTGCCTGCGTTCATTTTAATAGACAAAGCTGTATTTTAATATTTGAAGAGTAGTTACAAGTTGACTGATCCTTGACCAAACTTGAACTCTACATGTGCCCAATGATTTACCATATCCTGGTGTTTTTCGCAAGGGCAACCAGTACACATATTGTGTAAGTACCCAAAAAGAGTCTACTTCAGCAGATTTAAGATCTCTTGCATTCAAGAATAAATTCACCAGCAGCAATACAGGAGGAGGAGTTGAACAGCTTTTGTACCTTCTAGAAATTTATGCTTTTCTAACATTTTATTGACTAATCAAACATCCTCCTACAAGGGAAAGTTACAAACACCAGCAATTTAAAACACAGTCTGTGAAAAAGACAATATCAAATAAGTATTTAAATGTCATGCAAGCTGTAAAAGAAGCCTGGAATACTTTTTCCTCTTTCTAAGGTACTATCAGAATGTCATTCTGTATTCTCTAGTGAAATCTCTAATCAATTTTACAGTATAAAGCGGGGCAAGGAGGAGATTGCTGAACTAAATTAGAACAATTAAAAATTGTGTAGGGAATTATCTTGAGGGACTGAGAGCATGGTTATCACATATAAATGGCTGCCACTTTACATTCAACCTGAATCAATGGGAGAGAGAAACCTCAGACTGAGAACTGGTTGAATGGCAGATCTCAGAGGGTTGTGATCAGAGCCTAGTTGGAAGCCTGTAGCTACGGTGTCCTCAAGGTCAGTCTTGTTCCACTTACTCCTCAGTGACCTGGGTGATGATACCTTGTTGATGATACAAAGCTGGCAGGAGTGGCTGATCCACAAGAAGGCTGAGCTACCATTCAGTAAAACCTGAGCAGGCTGGACAGTTAGGGACAGAGAAATCCAGCAAAGCTCCACAGGGGCAAACACAGGCCCTACACCAGGGGGAGGAAGAGCACCTGCACAGGCTGGGGGTGACCTGTTGGAAAGCAGCTCTGCCGAGAAGGACCAGGGAGTCCTGGTGGACAAAAGGCTGTCCATGAACCAGAACTATGTCCCTGTGGCCAAGAAGGCCAGTGGCGTCCTGGCATCCTGGTGTCCTGCACTGAGAAGATTATTGCCAGCAGGTCAAGGGGGCTTTTATCCTCCTCCTCTACTCAACCTTGGTGAGGCCACCTCTGGGCTGTGACCAATTCTGCACTCCTCAGCACAAGAAAGGCAAGAAAATGCCTGAGACAGTCCAGTGGAGGGCTGTGGAGACTATTAGGGGTCTGGAGTTGTAAAGAAAGGCTGGGAGAGCTGGGCCTGTTTAGCCTGGAGAAGAGATGACTGGGAGGGGACCTTATCAATGCTTCTTAATTGAAGTTGTCAAAAAGTGCTGGTGACAGGAAAAGGGACAATGGGCACAAAAAACCACAGGAAGATTCATCTGAATAAAAGGGAAAATATTGCTTTGAAGGTGACAGAGCACTGGACAGGCTGCTTAGAGAGGCCAAGGGGTCTCCTTATGCGGAGATATTCAAAACTCACCTGGACTTGATCCTGTATGACCTGCTTCAGGTGAGTAGAGAGGTTGGACCAGAGGATCTCAAGAGGTGCCTTCCAACCCCAACCATTTTGTGATTCTGTGAAAGGCAAAGAAGGGTGTTGAAGAGGGGAGATAAGAGACAGAAGGGAAAGGAAAGAGCAGGAAATTGTTGCAATTCTGTGTCAGTGAGAGAAGAAATTACTAAACTGGCTTATATGTCTTCCTCACAAAAACACCATTCCCAGCAACCTTCTTGGTAGTTTCAAGAAGTCAAGGATCAATAAAACCAGAAATTATGCAAAAGTTGCACTGCACTCCTGTGCTTATGGCCAGCTCCTTTACATTAAATTGACAGATGACAGGAGGACTCTGGGACAACACCACGTCCTTTTCCTAAGCATTCCAGCTTGTGTGCTGAGGCCTGTGTATCCAGTAGACTCCAAGCTGGATGCTCTTTTGGTGCCCCTCTGTGTACTTTTTCTCTAGGCCTTACTTCAACTTTGTTCATAGCCCATTTCCTACAGAATCAAGGTTAATGTGACCAGATTTTGTGTCTGCCCTCCATTACTGACTTAAGAAGGAGCAACGTTAGAATTTCACTAGGTCTTTTAATCCCAAAGGTAGTTTTAAATCCTATAAATGGGAATTACTGAACAGGTGGAGGCTACAATCTGTAGGTCATCATCTCAGGCTGCTTTTGAAAGCCCTACAGATAATTATTATTACTTTCAGGATTATTTTATTATTTACCTTACAGATTTTATTAACTCCCAAGGTGTTGATTCTCAGAGGACTGGCAAAAGAAATATTGTGGGCACAAGAGAAGAACAGCTCAGAACAGCATGATATTTAATCACAGGCTGTAAATATCTTTTACAGACTTGTCTGTTTACAACTGTCGCTAAGCATAGAAAATTACTAAATTAGTCAGCTTCATTTATACTTTTCTTAAGGGAGATCTGGAACATTAGTTAAATTACATTTCAGGTTTAAGGATAATAAAGCTATGTATTCCTCTTGGAAAAGTAAAACAATATTATAAAAAAAAAATACAATAAAATTATAGCAACTATATCAAAGGTAAAGGGCCAAACTTTCCCCAATTCTCTATTTTCCCTTCCATAGGGTTATAGAGTTCAACAGCCACAGGAAGCACAGAGGACTGCAGGGGAGAATTGCTTCCCTGGTTCCTGCAGCTTGGACAAACAGCACTAAGCAATCAGGAGGGTAATCAAGGAGAAAGGTATCAAGAGTTGCTACAAGAACATCGTGTCTTACTAGGAATTTCTATTGCAAGTAAAATTCAGAGTTTAAGTTTTATCAAAATATCTTGGAAGAGAACTGGAAGTGTCACTGCAGTGTAAGCAAACATATATTCTTAATCTTTACCAGATTTCCTAGATTCTGTTTCTTTCTTCTCTTCCCTTAAAATATTTTGGATTGTGTAGCAGATCCAACTCTGCAGTCTTTGCACTTGAAGATGCGACATACCAGTAAGGTTTGTGGGGTTTTTTTGAATCCACCAAACTTTTAACATGTGTAAAGCAAAGAATATTCATTCAGGCTTCCCCCTCCCCCCACCCCTTCCCCCAGAGCACCAGAGGTGTGGAGCCATGCCTGTGATTCTTTCTCATTGACTGGAATTTTGCATTTCTATGTCAGCTGGGCTTCCCTGCCCGCAATCCTTGAAGGCTGAGGTCCGCCCAGAGTACAGAGAAAATCTTGTGCAAACAATCGCAGCTGCAACATTTTGTTACTTTGTGATCCGTGTATCTGTTGCTTCAATGTTATTATGATAGTTACATTTTTTATCTAGATTCTAAGTGAGGAGAATTTTTGTTTAGAAGATACTGTTTTCCCTGGTATTTGTTACAATCGGCTGTGTTTCAAGTATGTCCGGAGCTAGTCAGCTGTTCCTGCAACTGAGACTTGGTTTTCTTCTTTTTATCCCTTTCATCCAGTGGAAAAAGTTTCCTGCTGCTCTCCCTACTGATACTTGATATCCTATCTCCAACTGATGTACATCTTTAACTTTTAAAGAACAGCACGTCAGCTAGCTCTGCTAATTAAGACTCTTTCCGGTTTTGTATTGTTTGGTTTTCATTTGTTGTTTTGGGGTTTTTTTGGTTTTCATTGAAAGATTATTTTGGAGGTATTGCTTCTCAGAGGAATTACTTTTTCTAATCCAACTTCCTCTTCTTAACAATAATAATTTTTTAAAAATCACTTGATCATGCTTTGCAGCAATGTATTTATTTAATCTTCACCATTAAAGGAATGCTTAGAGGGAGCAAAGCAGCCAGTCAGCAGCTTTTTTGAATGTCTGCTACAGGTCATTATAATGCAAAAAAAGTAGGGAACTTGAGAGGTTTGTTTTTAGTTTCTCTAGAAGTGTTTTACATTCTAATAGCTTTCCTGATAATCATCTTTCCTCCTCTTTTTTTTTCCAAAGGAAATAATCTTTCTGGCCCCAACAGCAAATACTTACGGTGGAAAGCAACAGTAGGAAGCCATTAATATGTAGTTATTGATCATGTTATCAAAATGTATCACTAAGTCAAAGACTAAAAGCTGGCCACTGGTCTTTTTATGATGACTAAATGACAAAAATGCTTCCAAACCATTCAGTGAACACTAAACTCCCTGCTTACCTTTACAAGTATTTGTTCCCCACTGTCTTTGGGAACAGGAAGCTCCAAGTGGCAAAAACCCACAAGTACACAAAAGCAAGAATACTGAAGGAATGTTAGAAGGGTAGATTGACTGATGCCATCATCTCATGGATTAATTGGCCAGATTTATGTATTTATATAAAAACCTGCAGTGCTGTTCATAGACCCTTAGTGGTGGACAAGTAGAACCCGTGAGATAGCAGCTCTGGGACAATCACTTCTAGTTCAATAAATCATTGTCTTCCTTTGCTTTGCTAAGTTGCATAAAGTCATTGGCTCACGGTCGACTTCTGTGTGATTCCTGAAGTGTCCCCAAACCAGCTCTGCCATAGCCTCAATCAGATCCTTTCTTACAAAGCAGCATCACACTCTGATGAAGGAAGTAGAATAAACCCAGATATCTGAACCTGCAGAACCTACAAAAAAAAAAAAAATCACCTTTAAAATCTCCTTGATGAATTTAGGGTCACAGCTTATTGGTAGTCCACTTTCTGCCAGTCAGGGATTTACATTTCCTCCACCAAGAAGGAAAACTTTTCCACCAAGAAAGTTGATGCCAAAACCTAAACCTCTGGCCAAGACTACTTTCCCTATAATAACATATTACTTGCTTACTCTTTTATAAAGCAAACTCTTCAATTACTTCCAGAAATATTCTGGGCTTCTGCTCTTCTCTGTTGTATTTTAACTTGCCCTTTTTATTTTTGTGGTGTTTTTCAGCATCCTTTCCTGCTAGCTGTTCAAATTTGATCCTCATAATTCACTACATGTTTTCATTTTAAAAAAAGTGAGGCTTCTCTTGGATAGAAAAGATCACAAACAAGAGGTTTCACCTGGTCGAAAGAGCCTGGCAAAATCTGAGTGTCATATGGGAAGGATCACAGAGTAGAACACAAGTACAAGAATATAGAACACTTTTGATGCAGTTGATAAATGCATAAACAAGGTCAGAAAAAGTTTAGAGAATGAAATGTAATTAGTAAAGGGCTTGGGGGTTTGAATACTGTATTGTGAAACACAACCTTAATTGGGAGGAGGGGGATGATAGAAAAATTTCATGATAGAGAACCTTGGGCTTGAAGTACAAGAAGCAGCTGAAATAGGCACAGAAGCAGCCATGGAGAAGTACTTCTCATGTCTATGACCCTGTTTTACAAAACCCCAAAGGTAATTCTAGTTTTACTTGAGGAAAAGATGTTCCATGTGAACACAAGGTGAGTGAAAGCAGTACAGGCATTTAAAAAATAAGATAAGCTGTTTCCATAGGTATAGCCTATGGAAACCTTTTCCAAAAACTAATCATTACTTCTATGACCCTTATCAGCAAAACAAGGAATTCATGCAATAAAATTTATGTCCAATGAATTTAGAATAAATTAAAGAAAGGCATTTTTAGCTGAGATAGGCATGTAGAAAATAGTGCTTTGGGCAGTTCAGGTAAATTTTGTGGCTGAATAATTTCATAGCTGATAGCAATACATGCAGCTATTGCACATACCAAGCTAAGGATAATTAAGATAAAGGTGATTAAATCTCATTCTCATATAGTATAAATTAAATTGCCAAAAGTCAGGAGTGAATTTCTTCTTCTGAACTTTTTTATTGCTCACTGTATATTTTTAGGGAATATTTGAATATGTTCACCAAGAAGCCTCTGCTTCTTGGATACAGCTGGTAATATAAGAGTGGATCACTGATATCATCTGGCATCGGATTATTTTTGGTGTCTGTGGTAGAAAGCCACCGGGCCTGCAAACACAGCACTGCAGAAATTCGCAGTGAGAACTGTATATTGCATTGTATGTATATTCAAAAGGATGCTAAAGTATTCATTTAGCCATCTTTAGTATGTTTTAAATTTCCTGGTTTGGTGTTCTGGAAGAATTAGAACCCTTTCCTACACTGAGTATTCAGAACAAATGCTGCTGCATGTTGGCGTGGAGATCTGAGGGAAATGAGTCCTGTCGCCAAGCCTTTCTGCTGCCTTAATGAGCTTCCCAGCCCTTCAGTGGCTGCTGAGGAAATCCAGGTCCTCAGAGGGATAATCCACTGCACAAGCAGTGCACATTCCCAGCTGTTCATCAACTGGTGCTGCATGTGTAGAACACACACAGATTAGGTTTTAGTTTCTAGACTTCTGTTGTCATAATTGCACTGTGAATGGGCATTACTCTGTTTTTATAAACTTGTCTGTTTCACTAATGTAATACACTTGTCAAAAAGGCAGAAGGAATCTCAGGATGTATTAGAAAAGGTAGTCACAGCAGGGACTACCTGCAAATCCAGAGGCATATGGGGTAAAGAAGTAGGGGGACTGTAGTATAAACACTGCTGAGACCTCATCTGAAACACCATGTCCAATTCTGGTCTCATATAGTAAAAAACAAAACAGAAAACCAAAACAAGTATGGATAAAGGATAATGACATAAAAAGGTAAATGGAGACTCCCATCCTCTTGTAAGTGAAGTCTGTAGCGTGGCTGGTTCCACCTCCTAACAGAAGAGCTGTGTGTGGACAGAACCACTCATCACAAGTTTCTGCACAGATGTATCCTGAAGGCAAAATATACATTTAGGCTATAAAACAACATTAGTGTGCAGAAAATATATCCAGCATAAACTGATACTGGAGTTCTACCTCGAAATTTCTAATCGTGCACAGGTCCTAAAACAGACTTCAAATATGAGCAATGGGGACAAGAAATGTCTCAATTAAAAAAAAAAAACAAAAACAACCAAAAAACCCCAAAACCAAAACAACAACAAACCTCCACAAAACCACAAACAAACAAACCAACAACAACAAAACAAACAAACAAAACTCCCCCAAATCAACCAACCAACAAGCATAGTTAAATCACAAGAATCCTAATCACTCTGTCCTCTTCAAGACTGAATCAAAAATAGCAGGCTTCTTAATGCTGGGTAGTGTAATATCTGTAAGGAACACCAGACATTCCCAGGAATGCTAGAGCTGTACTTTAAATTCAGCATCCCACTATTTTCAGTTGTTGCAATTTGGAATGAGGAGGGATATACAGAGAAGCATAACCCCGTATACATCCAGCCCGCCTCTAGTTAAGAGTTTTGATATTTCTCTGCATCTGACCATGTTGTTATAACAGAATTATTCTTTTTCCAGATTACTTTTTAGCTGCACTTTTCAACTACCTGATTTTGTTCATCACAATTTAGATACCTCCAGTTAACAAAGCTGTGAGGATTGCATTTTACTACATAACAAAGTCATTTTCAGTGGCTGTGTGAAAAATATGTCTACTATCATGAACAGAAAATGAAACTGTGCCACATATCTGGTTTATGAGGTGAAGATTCCCTTCCCTCTGGGAGCCACTCAGTATCACAGAGAGATTTGAAATAAAACTTCTCACAGAGAGATTTGAAACACAACTTCTCTAACAGCCTGCTCTGATAACACAGACTCAGAGGCTGGAAAAGATCAGAGCTGCAAAACCTGCACCTGAAAGACTGAGCTGTTACTTCTCTGCTGCAAGCAGATAATAAAAAGTGTTCATGGAAACCATTTTTAAGCTTATCTAACAATCCCTGATTAAAAAAAAACCTTGAAAGATGTGAATTACAAAGGACAGGCAAGTATCTAAAATGGCAGGGGGAGTCATCATCCTTTCCACCTTCTCTAGTGGTACCCCACCTTGGTAGCATCAATCCCAAAGATATTTTGCCTCTTAGTTCTCTCCCATGTTCTCATCTGTCTAAGGCTCTGCGCTAAGGATTCCTGGCTCAGAGGAATATCATAGTCCATGACAGTTAAACAGATTGTATGTGTGCATGTCAAACACTTCATAATGTAATGAGAATTCCTACTCATGGATAAAAAGCCAGCCACTTCTAGCAGAGTTTCCCCTAGGCCTTCACTCAGCTCATGGACTATGAGTAGTCTGACTACACCAACTACCAACCCCACATCAGTGGCTACATGTAAATTCAAATCTATCTGCAGTACAACTCTTCTATTGGGATAGTTCACATTGTCTTATCTTGGAGATACCTAAAAACCAAAACCAAGCCCTTACATGCATGTGTTTATTAAGAAAGATTGTACATGGCAGATATACAACAAAAATGTTTCAAATGTTATCTGAGACAATTTGTGCTTTTTTTAAACTTGAAGATCAGTTCTATCAAGCTGTTTCCCTACACATGAAAACAAAAACAAGGTTAAAATAATATAGATCTGTCTTAATTTCAAAACAATCCTCCAAAATGAAGGCTGATGAAGTGATTAATCTATTGATTTGAGGCACTGAAACTTTGATGTAATCTCTGGCATAAAAAGAAAACCACTGGAAATGAAGGCCACAGATAAAATAGGAAGCTCCAGGTAAAGGCAGTCAACTCTTCAGATTTAGAATTAGGCCTTCACACAGATCACAGCTACACTTTGCAACAAATTCTTGGAATGGTTGTCCTTTGTGAACTGATGATATAAATTTCTTCACTGGAGGGTTCAGCACCCATAGCAATTAAATCAGGAAGCCCAGTAGGTTTTCATACTACTGAAAAGTCATCTGTGACTTTCTGTGGCATCTCAAGACTGGGAATGTAAAATTATGACACAAATTTAGTGAACATGTTCAAAAATAAGGATGGATGTACTGGAATATTTTTATTCCTCCTTGCCTTTTTCAGACTGCTAAAATTAGCAAAGGACGGTCTGTCTGTCCTTATATTAATAATGGCAAGGTAGTAGAGATCTTTCTTACTCCAAGAGCCTAAACTGTAGGATACAGCTCTTACAGGATGGCAATCATATACTTGTGTACATGAAAACTCTCAGCTACTGTAGAGAGGGATTTTTTGTTACTTCTTAAAATACAGTAGCACGTCTCCTTATTTTGTCTTAAATACTAGTTTATTTTTAATTTTGGTAGAATTTTCCCAGCTGCTAGGTGCTTTGGTGCTAGGAAGTCATTTTGCAGTATTATTCTGTATAATTAAGCAATTTATTTAGCAAGTATTTCTCAACTCATGCTGTTCATAATAATCTTGCCTAAGAAAATCAAGGCAGCATCTCCCTCAGCTGCTATCAAGAAATTCCAAGGTGATGATCATAATTCTTCCATACGTAAAAGAAGAGAAAGGCGGCACAGGCCTGATGAAAGAGAATTTTTGTGCTTTGAAGACAGTCTGAAGACACTGTCCTTGCATTTCAAAAGCCCCATAAATTGCTGTTAACAGAGTCAAATGCAGCATTGAACACAGCTCTGCCAGGAATGAATTAAGAAAGTACTCAAAGAACAAGTACCAATGATAGGCTTCTCCTTTAGCCAGCTTTTACTGGACAAGAGTTTTTGCTTGAGAATTAAGATGGCAAGTAGTTTGTTCAAATGGCTAATAATCAAGAAAGTGAACTGGATTAATTCCTGTTGGATAATAAGGAATTATCATCTTCTTTCCACTGTACATAATTCAGTTTTATGAATCCACCGCTATACATACATTAAGACTCTTTGAAAGGTTTCTGGGGTTATCCTGCAGTTCTTGAACTTTTCTGCTTTCTCAGTGAATGGATATTTCCTTCTGACCTCAGGTGGGTATGCATTCAGGAATAAAGATAAGTCTAAAATAATTATTTGCTTTGTTAGAATTATTCATCTTGTTCCATTAACCCATCAGCCATGGATAAGAAGACTCAGAATTCAGATCTTGAGCCTCTTCAGTCTCCTTTGGCTTGGCACTACACAAACCCCTCTGTATCATGTTTTGACAACAAATAGGTATCACTGTGTAGACACAAGCTTGAATTCCACTTCTGTAAGAAGCTGGATGTGAGGCATCACACACTGCTAAAACCAAAACTCAGCAATTTCCTTTGTTAATGAGCTTTATTTTTTATATATTTAATACTTTAACATTTAATAACTCACATCACCATGTCCATTTCAAATGGAACATACAAAGCAAAAGCATCACATGATTATTAAGAACTGCACTCACTCCATGTTTTAGAATATAAAGATTTATTGTTTTGATTATAATCCAATTTAATGTCTTTAATGCACCAGAAAATAACTTTCATATCTTGTGAAGTATCTTGAAGACTATTCTAAAGATAGTTTATGCAGTTATTACAGTTGAAATAATCTCTTTGGCAGCCCAGACTGACCTGTGGAGAAGCACTTATGTGTTCTTGCTGCCTGTGCCATAGTTGTTGATGAGACATACAAGGACAATGGCTTTAATAAGCCTTAACCTTCTTCAAAACTGGAGGATCATCACCTTTGATCCTAACAGCAATTTCAACATATAAATACATGCATTCATTAATATGTCCATGTTTTGGTGTGGGACCTGAATAAAGGATCTATTTATTACATTTAGGCAGGTAAAAGGAAAATACCAACATAAAATAACATAATATAACCAGCAAATATAACTGTTTTAATAACTGTGGAAGGCTAATACATATTACTGACCCCGTTAAAGATCTCATTTGTCTCAACCCTTAAAAGGAAAAAAGGCAGAAATGTTGAAGGTGTCACTGAAGGACTATTTATTTTTTAATGCTATAAATACCGCTGCTGACAACTACATTTAATTAAATTATTTACTAGATATTGACTAATTAACTAGGGCTTTGTACACAGGAAGGACTCTGGGAAGTTATTTTTATTCTACTGCTTGTAACTCAATATCTTTGCTAGAGCATGTGCACATGGTTTCTGGTTCAATCTCTGTGAACTGATATCCCAATTATGCCATTGCCACTCATAAAAAGCACCAAGTCACATGCAATGTTATTTCCCTCAGAACTGTGAGAAAGAGAAACGATATCAAATTACTGGCTGAGAATGTGGCATCAGATCCAGTTGTTTGATTCCCCCTGTAGGCAATTGCATTCATTCCTGTGTCACTGAATATTTATTTTATCCAGTTTCTTTCAAGTCTAGATGGAAATCAAGACCTTCAGACAGCAATAGTATAATGAAACAGAATTATAATTATTATGATTTTGATGGCTCTCTATTTTTACAAATTGCATGATATGGACCAAACCCCAAACTGCTGAAGTCCACAGAAGATTAACACAAGTAGACTGTTGGAAAGGTGTCACATTCAGAAGAATACAAAGTGTTGCGATCTCATTTCCAAAGGAAATACTTTCATTTGATATACAGGAAATAAGTGAACATAAAAAAAATCAGAAATATAATTTTAGGACTATGACATATGGTCTTTATTTTTACCCTCTTTAATGTAAGCCTTGAGAATAATTCTTGGCTTATTTTTTACCTTAAAGGACAACCGAGTTTTGTTCAATTCACTAGATCTTCATGGGAATATTACTTTGAATATTATTGGAATTAGAGTACATTGGATAAGATTTTTTCATACATATTATGGGATATTTAAAAGACACATAGATGTGGAATTAGGGTAATGATGTAGTGGTAGAATTGGCAGTGTTGGGGTAATGGCAATTGAGAGTCAAAATGAAGTACATATTTCAAGTTTGAATTGGTTCTGCTCAGGCTTCCATCCTTCCCTTATCTGATATAACCCCTGTTATATTAGAGATTCTTATGGTAGCAGGATGTTGTTACAGTAGATAGTAACAGACATTAATATTGCTCTAATCTTGTGTTTAAACAGTCTAACTACAGTGAGCTCCTCCAGCATAAATCAGAAGTCTCAGTAATGAAGACCTGTTCACAATAAACTGCATATCTTCATTTCAGGGAGACAGTTTCACCTTACTGATTTTATTGAGAGAGGATTTCACTGTATCTTTTAATCTAATGAGTGGGATTAGGGTTGCAATGTCAATCAGATACATACAGGCAATTATAAACAGTAGTGACTGGGATTTTGCCCTTATCAAAATCCTTGCAGTGGGCATATAGCACAGCACATATAGAGCAGAAGGAAGTTTGGGTTTTTTTCTGGGATGCAGGGGTCCTTTACTAAGGATCCATCACTCTGGATACAGAACCCCTATGAGCATTATTAAAAATATTTTAGACTGGTGTCCACCAGATTTAAGTCAGATTGATTTGAAAAGTGTGGTTAGTTTTACAGAGAAGTACAAGGATTTTTCCACAAACCAAATCTGACACTGCAGTTTCCTCTGTTGATAGCTGAAAGATTCCTGTTTCAAAGACTGCTTATAACAGTGAAGGGAATGAGATAAATTTGTCTTCACAAACAAACTGTGGGTGTGCTGATAGGTAAAGATAGATACAGAGAGACGAAATAAGCAATGGGAAGAACAATAAATTCCATAGGAAAAGAAAAAGGGGGGGGGGGGTACATTAGAAGGGGGTCTGTATTAGGCAATTCAGGGAGTCTGTACCTCGCAAGTACCTCAGCCAATGAGGAAAGAGAGAGGGAAATGCAGCCGGGAAATTAGGATAAAAAGGAGGCTGTATCCTCTAACAGTTTGAGAGACCCCAGAGGAATACCCCACGGCCCCTCCCTTTATGCAAATAAAGTAACAGGACTCCTCTGTCTCCTTTGTGGACATAAACCTCTGGTGTTTGTGGATTAGTTTTTTTGACAACAGTAACTGCAGTAGAAACTGAGCCAGTACCTTCTGTAAACCAGAGATAAAAAGCATTTTTTCTGTGTTTCAACAAACTAAAAGCCCTCCAAAAAGCTTTTCATTCATTTCTGTTTGAATCAAGTCAAGACAATATAATGCAAAAGCACTTTTCCCTGTGGATAAGAGACAGCCCACCACATCCCAGGTCCTGCTGTAACCTGAGGAAAACCTAGACCACTACCTTCTAATCTCTATCTCGAAGGCTGGTAAACCAATATAATTGAAACCTACCCTGATGCGATGGTCTAGCAGACTGAAGTTACAAGGAAAACCTTATCTTTGAAGTATCAATTTCCAAACTAACATTCAACATGCATGTCTATCACAAACTCTCTATCTTACTTAAAACTGAAAAAGAAGGGACACATGGATCATTACATTTAAGTGGCCAACTCTCCCACAAAAAACTCTCCTATTTTTCTGACACTCACTGTCCCACACGAGATGACTTCAATATTGTAATTAGCAATATTCTTGGTTTTTTAGTTGAGTTACGGTGCCATTTAATACATAACAGTACCTGCTCAAGTAAGATAATGCTGTTCTTTAAGCATATTGCAGTGGTTATCTTGCTGAAACAGGACTTCTATTGTCATGACTTACTAAAACAGCACTACTAAGCAGAAGGGAAAAAACTCAGCAAGAAATAAAGTGAAATGCAAAGTCAGATATCACATCTTTTTTTTTCCTTATGATGAAAATACACCTTTTAGTATTTTCTGTGGAGTTCTGGCATGCATATTACTGAGCATGTACATACTATAGCTTTAGTTTCCAGTATATCCATTATATTTGCCTAAAACTGATGGAAATTTAATGCTATTTTGGAAGCCTCAAGTAGTTTATAAATTCTAGGGGTCTGAGTATACTTTCAGCGGAGTCCCTGCTACCTTTCAGAAGTCCCTGCTGGCCCTAGACAACTGGAATGCCATTGGCAGGAAATGTGTGAAGTAACATGCTAATTTATGGAAAGACAGGTCTCATTCTGCCAGTATAGAAAATCCTCAGCCCCAAGGCAGGTCTAATACACCAAACAGGTTTCTTAATGCATTAAATAATATCTAATTCATCTCCAAGTATCTAAAAACCAGATTGGAACTGGATCTCCAAAACAGGTGTTTTCTGATTTCTAGTCCTTTGACCACTAGAATCTTCCATTGAAAAAGCTGGATCCTCAGAAATCTTTTGAGAAAGAAATATGTATTGCATTAACCCCTATATTTCATAATCTCAGAGAGAGGGAGATGTTCACAAGGCAACATTCGTAAAATGTTAGAAAAAGCAGCAAATAAACAGAAGTTTTGTCAGAAATAAAGAACACATGACAAAGTTTACTTTTACATTGTTTTTACTTGTTTGAAGTCCAGAATTTATTTTACATTCCCTCAATCTTGGGCTCTAAAGCAGAGCACCAGAAATTAAAAAATGGCAAACAATGCTGAATCTGATATGGACAACAGGGAATGTTTGGGGTTTTCTGTAGTCCCATCTGCTGGTAGTTTTTTACTGTAACAGGGAAGTCAAGAATGGTTGTGTTCACAAGTAGTGTAGTGGATCAATGGCCCCATTTTTAGGGTGAAGCAGTGCTGAGGACCCACCATCCACACCACACTGATGCCCTAAAGATAGGCTGGAAATAAATCCCCATAGACCAATGTCTATAGAGCAGGTATCTGTTTATTGCGGCAGTGGTGGTGAGGGGGATTTTTCCTCCTAACTCACCCACCTTTGTCAAGTGCTGTGGTATATTTATACAGTAAATTTTGCTTAATGTTGCTATGTCATTACAGTATCATCACATATGCGCTGGAACTAATTTACATGGCATGATCTCATGGTTATTAGATAATTCTTTGCACTGTGCATGCACTTCCCCAGTTCTGAGGTTTTGCGGGGGTCTTCTTTGATGAAGACTTCTAAAGTCTTCTTCGCACTTGAACTTTTCAACTTTGTCTTCGGGGCATGCGCAGTTACGGTGCTCTTCGGTCCATCTGGTCTTAACTGGCCTAAATGCTTTGTTTTGTGGCTAAGTGGCTTTGGCTTGCCAATTTCTCATTAGTACTACACTTATCTATCCCTAAAACTATACACCTGGTCAGTGTTTTGTTTTGTTTTCTTTCTCTTTTTCTCTATTCTGCATATAAGCAACTAGTTAACTATATACTAGCCAATACATTGTATAAAAAGTTATTAATATTAGATTATATGGGTATCAAAACTTATGATTCAGGTTATATAAGCATCAGGATACATAGGTATAGAAGTTATGATTCAGGCTATATAAGTATAGAAGGCTATGCTTCAGGTTATATTGATAAAAAGTAATGATTTAGGTTATATTGATATTAAGGTTACATAGATAACTTATAACCCAAGCTATATAAGCACTTTGTTACTTTGACCTAAGTTATATAGACATCAACACACTGGTCTGGTGGGTTATTTAATCCTGGCTTAATTTGCTGCCAGGGTCCAAATGCCCTATAACACCTACAATGTATTTGATGTACTGCTACAATACACTTTTCCGTTCATATGCTGCATAACTCCCTGATTACGTGAGCCAAAACATTTAAGCAGGCGAGATCAGGAGATTCCACTCCAAAAGCTGATTTCTGGTCTGAACTAAACCCTTAACATTAGTAGCGTATTTTCTGCTTCTGATTTCCTTCCTGGGTCTTTGCTCTTCACACCTATCCCGCTGTTGAGATTTAGGATTTTTCCTTTTGTTTCTTACTCTCATGGAATTTTGTCCCATCTGTCGCTAAGAAGCCGTAACGACCGATACTTAAGAGAGACAAAAGAAGTTGCCACAGGAAGGGTGTGGCTGGCTATTCTCGTAGCTTGGGGGTTTCTTGTGGAGGAGCAGAGATACCTCGAGACTTGGGGTGGGCGCAGCTCCCTGCTCTCTTGCTCTCGCCGTTTCGGAGGAGAAATAGGCTGTGGTTGCTGTCAGGAGATTTCGCCACCGCTGCTTGGTTCCGTCTCCTGCTGCCTTCTACCAGGAGTTAAGCTCTTTGTGGGAGCGGCCGTTGCACTGGAACCTTATTAACACCCTACCTCACTAAAAAAAGGACCCTTTCACTATCTGCTCGGGTGCCTCAGAGGAAACTCCGGGACCTCGAGCCCTTTTCCCCTCCAAAGGAGCCTCTCCCGGCCGTGTTTGGGACCCAGGCTGCAGCTGCCCAGCCCCCGCCATTTCCTTGCCACTGCTCCGGGTTTTTTGCTACGCTGTAGCCACGTACCCCCTGCCTGCTGGGACACCCCGCGGCTCCTGCCACAGCTGCCGAGTTTCTGCTACCCCGGGTGAGCCCGCCCTGCCATTCTGGCCGCTGCTCCGAGGTTCCTGCTGCAGCTCATTTTTGCCACCCAGCCCGCTCGCCATTACCACGAGAGGGAGACATGACGGAACTCGCGCCACAGCGCCCCCTGCAGTCGCGGGGGAGCCATCGCACCGGCCCTACCTGGCCGGGAGCCACCAGCGCTCCTGCCGGCTGTGAGCGGAACTGCACCGAAGGGGAAAGTGCTTAGAGAGCAGAAGGAGACTTTATTGGGTTTTCTGTTCTTGTTCGTTGTGTTACCATTGTTGGGTTTTGATTTGCCGTGTTACATATATACATACTAGTAAAGAACTGTTATTCCTTTTCCCATATCTTTGCCTGAAAGGCGCTTAATTTCAAAGTTATAATAATTCAGAGGGAAGGGGGTCATATTTTCCATTCCAAGGGAAGCTTCTGCTTTCCTTAGCAGACACCTGCCTTTCAAACCAAGACACTTGCCTTGGGAGTAGTCTCAGAATCACAGAATCATTTAGGTTAGAAAAGACCTCCAAGATCGAGTCAAACCTTTGACCCATCACCACCTTGTCAACTAGACCAGAGTACTGAGTGCCACATCCAGTCATTTCTTGAACACCTCCAAGGATGGGGATTCCATCATCTCCCTGGGCAGCCTGTTCCAATGCTTGACAACCCTTTCCATGAAGAAATTCTTGATGCCAAATCTGAACCTCCCTGGGCATAGCTTGAGGCCGTTTCCTCTTGTCCTGTCCCTTGTTTCCTGGGAGCAGAGCCTGACCCCCACCTAGCTGCACCCTTGTGTCAGTGAGTTGTGGAGAGTGAGAAGACCCCCCTGAGCCTCCTCTTCTCCAAGTTAAACACCCCCAGCTCCCTCAGCCGCTCCTTATCAGACTTGTGCTCCAGACCCTTCCCAAGCTGTTTCCTTCTCTGGAAACACTCCAGCCCCTTAATGTCCTCCTTGTCCTGAGGGGCCCAAAACTGAATGCTAGGTTTAAGGTGAGGCCTCAATAGTGCCAGGTACAGGGGGACAATCACGGCTCTGGTCCAGCTGGCCACACTATTCCTGATCCAGGTCAGGATGCCACTGACCTCTTGCCCATGTGGGCCCAGCTGGCTCGTGTTCAGCTGCTGTCAACCAGCACACTCAGGTGCCTTCCTACTGGGATAGCCTCATTACAATATTCCATTTAAACAAGGATGGATGAGTTAAAAACAAGCATTTCGCTTGTTTATAATCTACTTGGATATGATGAATACTGGCAACAGTATGGATTGTTCCAAGGGTAACTTCCAAACAAGCTCAAGAGAAAATGTGCTGTGTTGGTGGGACTAACTGCAGGTAGCCTGAGGACAGCCAGCCAAAGATCTTCTATACCTTAATTCCCTACACCACACACTGCTGCATTTCATACGGTTCGTTTGGAGTATCACATTGGAGTATCTAGCCCATAACATTATTTGCTTTTTTGTAAAATTACAAAGAAGATAAAATAATCCCAGCAGATCTACTATTTGGCTCAACACCTGGCAAGCGCTTAACCAAAACACAAGGGTTCTTCTATGTTCCTGCTCCTGACCACACCAGCAGCACAACCCATATCCCACAGGATCTCACACAACCCGGCTCCATAATCCCACCCGTAGGACCACACCTGATCCAACTCCTGGCCCTGCTCCTTTGCTTTTTGCCAAGCTCCCACAGTGCTGTTGCCTAAACAAAGAGCTTTTTCAGGCATCATAAAGTTACAACCTGGCTGCAAGAACCATATCAAATCCTATTTCTGATAACTAAATTCCGTTTAATCTATCCATAATCCTTCAAATACTGTAAATGTTTGTCTTTCGATTAAGAAAACAAAGCCAAACCCACGGGGGGGGAGGGGTGTTCGTGTTGAATTTCAACGCTTTACAGGACACTCCCACCGAGTGTCTGGGGATGCACATGTGCTCCATGCTCCCTTTTAACTGGTATTCATCGCAGCAACTCCTTCCTTGGGAAAGCAGAGCATCCCGAGGGTGTCCTACCTCCTTTCTCGGAAAGCAGAGTATCCGGAGGCTACGCCAGCGGACACAAGGCGGGATGCGATCCCGGTCCATCCCACCGCAGCCGGGACCGCAACTCCTGGGCATCGATGACTCGGCGCTCAGGCTCGCCTGGGCAGCGCCCCACCGCGGAACCCATCGAAGAGTCGGCGCTCGACTTTTAACAGCGGCGTCCCGAGGCCGCGGGCGCCATCTTGGAGCCTGGCAGGGGCGATAGCGGGGGGTACGGCCACGTTTAGGGTCCGGACCTGGGGAGGGACAACCCCAAATACCAGCACAGGCTGGGGGTGACCTGCTGGAGAGCAGCTCTGCGAGGAAGGATCTGGGAGTCCTGGTGGGTGACAAGTTGACCATGAGACAGCAGTGTGTCCTTGCAGCCAGGAAGACCAGTGGAATCCTGGGGTGCATGGGGAAGTGTGGCCAGCAGGTCAAGGGATCTTCCCCTTCTACTTAGCCCCAGTGAGGCCACATCTGGAGTGCTGTGTCTTGTTCTGGGCTCCTCAGGGCAAGAAAAACAAGGAGCTACTGGAGAGGGTGCTGCAGAGGGTAAGAAAGATGATGAGAGGTATGGAGGATCTCTAATGAGAAGGGACTGTGAGAGCTGGGCCTGTTTATCCTGGTGAAGACTGAAAGGGGATCTCATTAATGCATATAAATATCTCAAACAGGTGCCAAGAGGATGGTGCCAGACTCTTTTCAGTGGTGCCCAGCGACAGAACAAGGAGCAATGGCCATAAAGTAAAACACAAGGAGTTTAATCTCAACAGAAGGAAGCACTTCTTTACACTGAAGGTGGCAGAGCCCTGGAACAGCTGCCCAGGGAGAGCGTCGAGTGTCCCTCTCTGGAGACATTCCAAACCCACCTGAAGACGTTTCTATGTCACCTGCTCTAGGTGACCCTGCCTTGGCAAGGTTGTCGGACTGGGTGATCTCCAGCCCGAAAAATTCCTTGACCCTACGACTCCTCTCCCCCTCCCCGCCGGCCGTGGGCGGGGCGGCTGTGGGAGCCCCGCGCATGCGCATGCGCAGCCGCCGCGCCCGCCCGTCCATGGCACAGGCGCGGTCGCGGTGTCCCTGCAGCTTGCGGGAGGAGGAGGGGAGGGGAGGGGAGGAAGAAGATGCCGGGGAAGCTGAAGGTCAAGATCGTGGCGGGGCGCCATTTGCCGGTGATGGACCGCGCCAGCGACCTGACCGACGCCTTCGTGGAGGTTGGTGGCAGGGGCAGCGGGATGGGCGCGCAGGGCCCGCGCGGCGGAGGCACCTGCCGGGCCCGTCCCGCGCCTCCGTGCTCCCGGGAACCAGGGGCAGGGCGAGGAGACAGTGCCCTGAGCTGCACCGGGGCGGGTTTAGGTGGGACATCAGCAGGAATTTCTTCATGGAAAGGGTGATCAGACATTGGAACCGGTTGTCCAGGGAGACGGTGGAGTCGCCGTCCCTTGGAGGTATTTAAGGAAAGACTGGACGTGGCGCTCAGTGCCATGGTATGGTTGTTATGGTGGTGGTCGATCATAGCTTGGAGTCGGTGATCTCTGAGGTATTTTCCAACCTAACTGATTCTGTGATTAGGCAGACGTGTTGTAAGGAGGATGGAGAAGTAATAAGATCATCTTTAAATCAGTTATATTGCTTAATATATGAATGGTTGTACAGGCTTTACTTTTAAGGCCAATATTCATCTTTACATTTAAAATGTTTGAAATACTAAAATATTTTCCAAGGGGACTTTTAGTCAACAAATATTTGATATTATTTGTGCGTTTTAATCACTTTATTGCACCCAGAGTATCTAACTTCCTTTACGGTCATATAGTTAACAGGCAATATGTAGGGTGTTTCTCAGGAAGGGATTGTAAAACAAGTTGAAGTGCAAAATAAGTGGAATTATTTAAGGCCCACGTTGGAGGAGGCTCTGAGCAACGTGATCCAATGAGTGACATCCCTGCCCGTGCAGAGGGGTTTGAATGAGATGGACTTTAAGGTCCCTTCCAGCACAAGCCTTTCTGTGATTTCTGTTATTTCTGTTACATTATCCTTATGTTTTTCGATTCATTATTTCCAATATGGATGACTTAGAACATTTCAGAAGCATTCCATAGATTCAGGAATCATACTCTCAGAAGAATCAGAGCTATTTTAAAATAATGTGCTATGAAAATCCATGTCTTGTACCACAAATAGTGATTGAGGTTGGCACAATACTAGAATTAAGGTAGGAAGACAGAATGCCTTTCTAGAACTGTATACACTGAAAAATATGATAATATTAATATAAAAATAAAATTGGGGTATATAAGTCCTGATTTCATTTGGTGCTTAAAAATTTGGTTGACATTAGACTCTAAGGGCAGTGCTTAATGGGAGAGTTACCTGTAATAACGTGAAGATGTATTTCAGCTTTTCTGTGGAGCTGAAATAGTACAGCTATTTTTATGTATTTATATTTTATTACATGAAACTTAGCATTTCACTGTTTTGTCAGCTGTTTCACTGGTCAGGTTTTAATTTATAAAATCTTGTCTTGTAGGTTGCCTATTAATCCAGTTTAAAATTACAACAACGATTATGCTTGCTACCAGGAGACAGGGAAAACAGAACTAGGAAATACAGTTCACTGAGTTTCATGTGGCCTGTTTTTACTCTGTGTTAGGAGAAACAGCTCTCCTCTTCTGTGGGTTACTTGTTCCTAACCATACTGTCTGTGTAGCAAAGTAGATTTTTGAAATTCATATAGTAAAATTCTAGCATAGCAAAAAAGGAAAATAAAAATTTTCATCAAGACCAGTTTGCTTAGCTGGGTTAACATGAGTTCCATTAGTGTCTTGACACAAATAAGGCTAAAGAAATACACAGATGGGGGCCTTGCTTTTAGGATTGTTACTTAGGAACAATGTGGAGTAACTACCCTTTCCACGTGTGGAGTAGGCAATACAGCAGGTGAGATTTACTTCAAAATAAATTGAGCTTGAAACTATTGTTTTATTTTTCTGTATGAGATTGCTGAAAAACTTTACAATGTGTTTTTCCTTAAAAAAAAATGAAAAGCACATGTTAAAGTTCTGGTTGTTTACTAGCCTTAAATTTCCTTGTTAAATATTGCAATATAAACTTAGAACTAGAAAAGAAAATGAGAAGAGACTTGAGAGCTCTTACTTGGCTCAGGTTATGCAAAATTGGGACTTCACCAGTATGAGCACAGTGATCCTTGTCCCAACTCAGAATATTTTGTTACAATTTCTTCCATAAATGTGCTTTTAACTTTGCACAGTGGACAGCAGTGTGGTGTTTGGTTATCTCTACACGCTTCAATGAAGTAGCTGGAGTATTGGGGAAATTCAGTTATAACTGCCTGGAGCTCTAAGGGAACTGATTTACTCCCAAGATAACATGTTAAAATCGGTGGGGTAGAGCTCAGGACTGTTGCATCCTGGCAGCTTCTGGAGTCAGAAGCTCCCTTAACTTACAACCAGTGCTAACATCACTTTATTGTACTTAAGCAAGTGGAAAATCTCTTCAGAGTTGGGATATGCACCTGTGCAAAATAATCAGTATATTACTGAAATGTATGAAGTGGTTACTTAATACTGTCTTGAGCAGAAGTGTTAAAAGAATTACTACACAGTTTTCAAATCGAGGCCTAAATTTAGTCTTCAAAATGCATTTAGACTTTTAAAAGGTAACAGCTGTCAAAATCTACATACCTCTAACTCCAGCATTTCTTTTCTATCAGTATACTCATTTTCTTTAAGATTATTGAATAAACTTAAAAATGTAATTTTCAGTATTTTTAAGTACCATCAGATACTTGGTATGAGGTGAACTGCTCATTTTTTTTGAGAGGCAGCATTCAGAGAACTGCAAGTGTTTGTAAATGATTTGGAATGAAAGCTGCAGTAAGATAAAGGCTCTTACATGGTGCTGTGTGGTTTCCTGATGTATGGAGCATCACAGAAATTCAGTTTCAGTTTAAAAAAGCAAACAAGAAACCCCCACAAAACCCAAATGGGCTTTGACTGAAGTAGACACCTGTGGAGACCGTATGGGTGCTGCTGAAATAGGTTATTATGTGGTTGAAGGTGCAATAAGCAATAAAAGTATGGAAAATATTTAATTTTTAATAGTCCTCTCTCTTTATTTCTCAAATCCAATTTGGTTTTATATTTATTTTAACAATTGTCTATGAAGCTGATTGAGAAATCCTAGAGAGAAGAGTAATAGGACATAAACTATCAATATTTTTAATATTTTTTCTTATAGAAGGCAAGGAGAGTATGCCAAGTGACTTTGAAAAGCCAATATAAGTGATGTTTTTGCCTTTCAAATGATTGAGGAGGAAAAGAAACAATTTTAGTAGTATGAGAGAGAGATTGATTGGAAATGTCATTGATACATGGATACTGATATATGTAAATTGATTTTAAAAGGCACTCTCAGTGAGAAAAAAATGATTTGTTGAAATATGTATTTGAAATTATTTGCATATGTCAATTTAAGGAGTTTCAAAATTTCTTTATTATTTGTAAATGATAATTGAATGTTTGTATTTTTAGGTGAAATTTGGAAATACAACATTTAAGACAGACGTATATCCCAAATCACTTAATCCTCAGTGGAATTCTGAGTGGTTCAAATTTGAAGTAAGTATTTTTTAGGAGTTTGCCTGTAACTATGTAGACACTCTGGTTTAACTGCCCTTAATGAAATAATTGCATTTCAGGCAGAAAATGAGTTTTGAGCACTGAAGTGTATTTGTGTTTAAATACACAACAAAGCCTTTTCAGCAAACCCAGCTCCAGTCAGTCCTTGTTTGCTGAGGGCATCTCATTGGCTTTTTAGGAGTGTTTGTGAAGACGAAAGCTTGCTAGGTTGGATTCAACTTAAATTTTCTATTAGAAAAGAGAATACTGCAGAGAAGGTGGGGGGAATGTAGCAAGGATTAGGCTTTTTCAGTACAGTTATCGGTACAAATATGTATAAATATATGAAAGTATGGGTGTTCTTGTGGTTTTTTTTTTTTAATTTTGAGCAAGGAAAGTTAATTGGTATTTGAAGTCTTACATTTGGTTGCAAAGATAATGGTCTTGTCGAAGGAGAAAACAGAAAATTCCTATGCAAAGATTACAAAATAAAGAGCTTGGACAACAATTATTGGACACTTTATCTTCCCATTTCCTTATGTAGTAATGAGGGCACTCAGCATTTTCCTGTAATTGCTTGTTGCTTTCCAGGATTTAATTTGTTGATATCCTTTGACATTATGCCCTGAGCAAGTGTCTACATGTTCCTCTTTTGTTACTACATTTTTTTACTACTTAAAAAATGAGGATGATGTTTAGAATAAATTAATTATTATAACACTTGAATGTGTAGTTCTGGTTCATTTACCGTGTTCTAAGGCAGTATCACAATTCTGCAAATACATGAGTCATCCCATTGCTGTTAGCAAACTTAATTCTTGGTTTGTGACATTCAACACAAAAAGTTGTGAAATGTCTGTCTTAGTCATAAAAGAAAATAGTTGAATTATCTGTAGATGGATTATTGCTTTTGTTTAGGAAATTGCATATGTAGAATTACTGAATTTTTACTGCAGACTGTGTAAAAGATCTTTTAAGCCACTGACCAGTGATGAGAACACCATAATCTTAACTTCAGAGTGTAATAGTCCTCTGAGATATTTTATCTTAAATTTTCTTTTTTTTCTTTTTTTTTTATTTATCAGTATGTACTGTGGAGATGGGTGGACAATCTACGAAGCGTGACTTTAAAACACTGTGGAATTTAAAAATGAATAATCACTGTAATCTTGCTTTTCTGTTCTTCCTCCAGTGATAGCTCTGTTTCCAGGATCTCATCAGTCTCTGAAGGATAAAATCAAAATAAGTGAATGTGTTGTTTAGCTTCAGGAAACTGAAATTACAGATTTATCTGTGTCAGGTTGCTGTTCGTAACTAACTCTCTTCTCTTCTGTGTTTGTTTTTCATCAGTGTTTCCCTGCACATTTTTAAATACTCAGATTCCATGTTAATATTTGTTTTCCAGGTAGATGATGAAGACCTCCAAGATGAGCCTCTCCAGATCACAGTTCTTGATCACGATACATACAGCGCCAATGATGCCATTGGCAAAGTGTACATAGATATTGATCCTCTGCTCTATAGTGAAGCAGCCACAGTTATTTCAGGGTGGTTTCCAATTTATGATACCATTCATGGTAAGATTTTCTAATTTAAAACAGTCTTGTTTGAAATGTAGTCTGCTTCTTATAATCTTGTAAACTGTCTTCAGAAATTTGTAATAATTTTATCTTTGGAGTTGGAAACTACTTTCCTGGCTTTCCCCGCCCCCCCCCCCCCCCCCATTCATTTCTGGCATGAGAAAATTTCTGGCATAGGAGTTCAGATCAGTGCTTGGCAGAATGCCTTCCATAGGACTTGTAACAAGTGGGAAAAAATCTTCACTAGTTGCTGCAAAATTCAGATTAAAAAAAAAAAAGACTCAGACATGTTTGTCCAATTACCATGTGTTTGCTAAATGAGTGTAACTTTGCTGGAGTTATTTGGGGTGTGCCTTCCTGAGACTTGGGATAAACTTAATTGAGATGAAGGGACAGAATGTGAGATATCTTCAACGGGATGAAATTCCTTTTCCCTGCAGCAAGTGCTCTCAGTGCTAGGTGAATTTCATCAGAATGTCTTGAAGGAATGAGAAAATGAAGTTAATGATATTTTTGCTTTTGATTTTAATGAAATAGCTTTTGTCTCAGAGAGCCAATGTCAGTTTAGAGCAATTAGCTTGCCAGTTGAATACCTTAGTGCAGAAAATCTCTGTGGTTGCCATTATCTCCCTCGTTCATTATTCAGGGTGAATTAAATTACCTACTAATATTAAAAGCTAATTATAAATTATTGTTGGGAAATAATGGTGTTTACCAGATGCTCATCATAACTGATGCAAAGTATTTTTTGCATCTAAACCAGTTATAGCAAACAGAAATATCGAGAAATACTGCATGTGTTTTTTTAATTACCTTTTTATCCTATGCACATTTTCCTATCACACATTTTCTTCTGGAGCTAAATTATGCAAACACTTGTTTCAGGATGTGTACAGCTGGTAGGTTAGAGAGAGTTAGATTTCTCTATATTTTTTCAGATATGTTGGTATTTCACAGCTTTTTTCTATTTAAGTAAAATTGGAATTCTTATATTTTCATGCTCATAGCACTAGATTCCAATTATCTTGACTCTTGGCAAACATTAATTGATGCTTCCTTGAAAAATAATAAATACAGTGTTCATAAGTTTGTATTAAAAATTTTTTTCTTTCACCTCAACATGATTATTTGTGAAAATACATAACCCTGAGGCATTTCCTGTTATAGTAACTGAAGGCTTCTTTCTGTTGGCATTTTGGAAGGGAGATGCAGCTGATTTTATTGCAGTAATATCCGTTTTTGTTGAACAACAAATCCAGTGCTGCTCTTTGGGTATCATGTACTGATGTGATAAAGGCTTCTGAAGATGCTAGAAATCAGACTCATCAAGAAGTTTAGTCCTCAATATGTCAGAACCTATAATATGTGAAATGATTTTGTTACTGGGTGGGAAAAAAGTAGAAAAAGCTCAGAACAGGAAAGTAGAGTAGTCAAAAGGGAATGGTTGTGTGTTAGAAGATATTCTATTTCTAGTAGGGTTTAGTCATAGTTGAAAATTAAGCTTTGTCTAAAAGGTCTGTAATTCCTTATTTTTTATATCTTTCTCGTCACAGTTAGTATTTTGCAAACACTTCCTGTTCCACTTTGTGGTTCTAGAAAGAACCATAAATCTTTCTCCTTGGGTTGAACTTCAGAGAGGAGCTTTACTGCAATTTTGAAATTGTTTCAGGGAGGAAATTCAGCAGAGAAAGCACCCTGCAGCAGAGGCCACTGCAGCATCAAGAGGCTGATGGCTTCTCTTTTCCCAGTCCCATCTTTCTTACAAAGTCTTGTTTGGTGCAAATTGGCATTTGAGGAGTGTTGCTTTTATTGCTTCAGCCTCAAAGGCTTGGCAGAACTAAAAACTTCTTCTGAGTCAGTGTCTCTGCAGCAGACCTGACAAGCAAGGATATGGCTTCCTGCTCCTCTGGGATGAATTACTAATAATAGGAAATAATTTATAGGTCTAGTTTTGTATTGATACAGTTATATTGTTATAACTTCTGGTATTTCATTTTTTTTATCAATAGGTATACGTGGGGAGATCAATGTGGTGGTGAAAGTAGATCTCTTCAATGATTTAAACAGATTTAGGCAGTCATCCTGTGGAGTCAAATTTTTTTGCAGTAAGTAGAGGAAAAAAGTTTATTTCAACAAAAACCTTTTTTCCTCCTTTCCTTTCTTTGCCTCTTCTTTTGGCCTCCCTTCTCTTACCACCTCATTGCATAAACCGAGTGGAGATAACATTGGAGCAAAATGCAAAGAATTGTTTAGTTTGCTTTTCTTTTTTAACGCATTTTTACTGTTCATATCTCAAAACAATGTAAATAACTGATGGGATTTTTTGATCTCCATAAGTTGCATTTCAGTGTCTGTGCATACATATGCGGTGTTATTTTGGGTTCATATCCTTTTAAAGAGGCACAAAGTGAAAAGGTTTCATAATGGTACATACTGTAACTGGTGCACTGGACAGTTATCTTATCAGGGTTCTGTGATCTCACAAGCAAAACTGCCTGGGTATGTCCACATTGTCACAGAAAATTGTCTGGAAAACTTTCTGGAATCATTTTTATGTCTAATTTTATGTTTTTCTTGCTATTCTTGGCTCATAGACCGATGTCTTACGTCTTTTATGTATATATTTTTTAACAGCTACATCTATTCCTAAGTGTTACAGAGCAGTAATAATTCATGGATTTGTGGAAGAACTTGTAGTTAATGAGGACCCAGAGTACCAGTGGATAGACAGAATCCGTACTCCCAGGGCATCGAATGAGGCTCGGCAACGACTCATTTCACTCATGTCAGGTATTAAACGTGTGGGCTGTAATGGTTATTGCTACTTCTAAAAATGTTCAGGATTTGAATAAGTGCCTTGCTTAACATTGCATATGAGTTTTGTTGTTAATTATGTTGATTTTTTTCAGTTCACAGTGTCTTCTGTTTCTGAGGATTACGTTTTTCTAATTGATGGACAGGGTGACTGATTTTTTTTTTTTTTTTTTTTTTTTTTTTTTTTTTTTTCCTGATGAGGCCGTGCTGCTGCCTAATTTTTTGGTTGCTTTTAGCAAGGTCAAACCTGTGAAACTTTTCTGAAGATGTTCTTAACCCATATGAGGAGTATCACTAGAATTTTGACTCAAACAATTAAAGTAATGAACTTCACCCTCTTTGAACTGTTTTGAAGTCTGTGAGCAATTACACACTATCTCAGATACAGTGTATATCAATACTTATATTACTCATCCTATCTCTTTGAGGTCAGGCTTGGTTCATTGTTTCTCAAGCATCTCCTGTGAGGAAAGGCTGAGAGAATTGGGATTATTCAGCCTGGAGAAGAGAAGGCTTTGGGGTGACCTAATTGTGGCTTTCCAGTGCCTGAAAGGAGCTAGAAGAAAGATGAAGAGGGACTATCTGTGAGGGCCTGGAGTGACAGGACAAGGGGAATGGCTTCAAACTGACAGTGGGTTTAGATTAGGTATTGGGAAGAAATTCTTCCCTGTGAGTGTGGTGAGGCCCTGGCACAGGTTGCCCAGAGAAGCTGTGGCCGCCTCATCCCTGGAAGAGTTCAAGGCCAGGTTGGATGGGGCTCAGAGCAACCTGGTCCTGTGGAAGGTGTCCTCGAGATCCTCAGTAAGTAGTGCAACATAAAAGATTATGGAGATGTTAGTACCTTCATTGGGAGGGCCAGCACGTTGTGGGGGAAAAAATAACTAAACTGTTGTGATAACTAACATGAAGACACTTTTTTAAATATAGTTCCCATATTAGTTTACAGAATTCACATTTGCATATTTCTTGCTGTGCACAAGTAGTGCAGGGAGATAAAGTATTCTGCTAGATT
Organism: Aphelocoma coerulescens; assembly: GCF_041296385.1. Classification (NCBI taxonomy): domain Eukaryota; kingdom Metazoa; phylum Chordata; class Aves; order Passeriformes; family Corvidae; genus Aphelocoma; species Aphelocoma coerulescens. Next base: position 73,493,443 of record NC_091014.1, on the reverse strand, counting down.
TTATTCATGGCAATAGATAAGAGGATAAAAACCCAAAAGAACTCACAGCATTACTGTTCCATCTCATGTAATAAAATGTGTGATACTGTTATTGGTGGTCACACATAAAGAATCTTGCATAAATCTATAACTTCTGACAGTGAGCCAGGCTGTTTCACAGATCTCTGTCATATTATGTATTATGTTAAAAAGAAACTTTCATACTCTATCTCAACCCTAGAACTTTTTCAAGACAGGTACAGACTGTAACTTCAGTTAAGAAGTTTACAGTAGTAACCTGTGCTGGTAATTTTAAAATCAAACTTCCAGAAAGCAGTAGAAACCAGAGCCAGGAGTTGGACTTAGGTGATCCTTGTGGGTCCCTTCCAGCTCAGGAGATTTTATGTTTCTGTGACCATTTCATTCCACTTGATTTCTCGGCAGCAGTGACATTAGGACTGTTAGGCCATCCTTTGTGACAGTGAGGATTTTTCAGTTTGTTATAAGAGGATTTTAGAAATCTTTCATTTTCATAAGAAGAGAGATGATATTTTCCACCTTAGTTATTACCAAGGCAATCCAACTACATAGATCAATTAATGTTTTTATGATATCCTCCTAAATAAGCATCAATGGCAGACCAGTTTCTTATAGTCAGAGTCTTTCAGCCCTTGTGTGCAGCTAATACAGTGGTAATCTTTGGTTTGCAGTAGAGGGGCAAAAAGTATGAATTAAGTTGAAATATGCTTAAATAAATTGGTAAATGAAGAAACACAGATTTCAAAGATGTTGCATTGTCTTGAACTATATGAAGTATTTAGAAACTTATGTGAGTTTCAGAACACAACCTCTGTCTCTCTCTGAATAAGTAGAAAAAAGGAAAAAAAAGCCTACTGAAAATAAAGACTAGTGGAAAAAAACCCTGTGAAATAACATGTTGTTTTGGCAATCAGAATGGATTTGGAGAAAAAAGAAAAAAGCTGTGTAAGTCATCAGTATCACACAATGTTATAGGAGGCCGAAGTTGTGACCGGCTCCTTGGCCTAGCTATGTAGGAATGGATTTATTACTTGTTCTGCTGACTTGGTTGGCACTCCAAAAGCAGAGGTCAAAGACCACAAAAGAGAATAGTAGTTCGCTGCAATTATGAGTTCTTTACCTTTTGTTTTGTAGGAGAATTGCAAAGGAAGATTGGCTTGAAGGTGCTTGAAATGAGAGGAAATGCTGTTGTTGGTTATTTGCAGTGTTTTGATTTGGAGGGAGAGTCTGGACTCGTAGTGAGAGCCATAGGAACAGCCTGCACTTTGGATAAAATAAGTAACACATCAGCATTTTTACCTGCATGTAACTCCCCATCCAAAGAAATGAAGGAGTAAGTATGAATTAGTAGCTTGTAGGGAAACAAGTTTCACCTCTCTTCTTTTCATACTCATTCAGTTTTTCATAACCAGTGTGATTTCTTTTTTTCCCAGAACTTGTTTTTCTTTTGTAGTTTTATTTGTCTGCAATCCAGTTTTATATTCCGCAATTCTGAAATGTTTTAGGTTGGGTGATTTGTTATTTCAGTAGAAGCTGGAGTGGTAATTCTTACTTAAGATGCCTTTCTTTGAATTTATATAGCAGTAGTACTACATATCTTGTCTTGTAATCCACCAGTTTAACTGTAATTAGTTCTGCTTTGGCGCTGTGTTTGTGCGATGAATATTTTTGTGAGGGCCTCTCAGAAATACACCTTTGGTTCAAGTTTAAATGTTTATGAGCATATAAGAGAAGATAAATTTTGAATTCTGATGGTTCTGTCAGTGACTTAGACAATGACCCCAAAGAGGTCTCATCTTTTATTGTGCGTTTTGCTTTTTACTGTTGTAAAACAAGTTAGGACTGTGGCAAAGCAGGTAGACAGTGAGCTTGCAGAGCAATCTTTATGATGAGAAGTATAATTTTGTGATTTTTGTCATATGTACTGCATCACCAAACAGTTTGAATGCAGTATTTTGATATTAATAGAAATTATTAGAAATACACTTGCAGTCTTCTTCAAACTGTTGCTATTTTTTTGCTTGGCTATTTTAGTTATCTTCTGTTTGGTAGAGCAATCCAGGAAGGAAAAAACTGCACCAGGAAGTGTATTACATATCCTGTATTTCTGGCTGTATTAATTGAAGTAGCCATTTTCATTAACTTGAACTGTTGTGTCACTACAATAGAGATGAGGCATTTTTGTTGTGCAAGCATCAATTGCTCTGCAAAATACTGCAAAATATGGACTGACTTTTAGAAATTACTGGTTTCTATTTCACAGCATAGCTTGTGGTGACTTGTCTTGATTTTAAAAAATTGTCTTTAAAAGGACTTCCGGATACAGTGCAGCATAGAACAACAGCATGGTGTTTAAAAACAAAAAAAGGTAGACCTGGTAATTATCAACTTAAAAAGTGTCCATAAATAAACCAGTGGCTTTCACTCTGCAGCGATATGTGGAAATTCCACCTCCCAAATTATCCATGTTCAGCTTGGTGATGGATATTATCTCAGTTCAAAAAATGGGAATGTTTCTCTAAGGCAGCAAAGTCAACTAATTTGATTCTTCTTATTCTTGGCTTTACTAACTTTATGGCTAGTTGCCAAAGAATCAATGATGCAGTCACAAGCAAGTGCTTAAGCTGTTCCTTTCCCTCCTTTTATCTGGACTCTTGCATGCTAGGAATTGAAATTCTTAGAGTCTGCTTAGAGTAAGAGATCTCCTCTAGCTAAACTTCCCTGAAATCATTGATAACATAACTTTGCAACCTGTTTGTGTGTATTGTTTTCTTTTCTTCCACCTTGGCTGCAAACTCTCTCAGGTCTCCGCTGGTTCATCCGCCAAGCCATGGATGCCGCTCGACTCACAACAGCCCAATTCACACTGCTACTGGCTCACGACTTACTCAGAACTTCTCTGTGTCTGTTCCCACTCTCATCTACACTGGTACGAGACTGCTCACACTCCAGAGCTGGGGAGAGGCAGCCCACAGGCACAGTGGTCCCAAAGGGCAGGCAGGCAGGCAGTGTAGGCAGGTACCACCCACCTTTCCTCCCTCATTTTCTCATGGACACACCTTCTGTTATCAGGGAAGAAGCGCCCAAGGTGCAGCTGCTCAAACAAAGGCAGAATAGTTTCTTGGAGATGCCTCAGGGTCTCTTCCACAAAGCCACACTCTTCACTTTAACATGTTCTTGCTTCCTGTGAAATTAAGTAAAAAAATGAGGTGATGTATCTGGGAAACATTGATTTGAGCTCATAATGATTTTCAAGCGTAATTCAGATACAGTAGGTTTTAAAATGGTTCTAGGGAGGGTCTGTGCCATTTGTGGAAGAGATGGTTTTAGAGAGCAGGTAAGTCAAGCTGTGCATAAGTAAACTGTTTGTCAATAGAGTTGTTCCCATAAAGATTCTCCTCTTTGCTCTGTTTTTAGCTGTGGCATGCTGCTGATGCTATAGGATAAGGAAACATTTTTTTTTTTTACCTTAAAATGCATATGTGTATATACATAAGTGTATAAATATGTATAAACACAACTATAACTTGAAATAATTTTTTCTTTATTAAACTAAGAGCATTGTGTATTTGACCAGATTTTTAAGCCATAAACTTTTCAATTTTTTTCTTTTTCTTTTTTTTTGTCACATCTCATGCCTTTCATTTGGCTTAATTGTTTCATTGTAGATGATTAGCATCTCTCTGTAGGATGCTGAGCGGGTAAAACAGCATTTCTTTGCCTCTGGCCTCATTCCCAGTCTCGCATCTAAGGAATAACTGCTGGCCCTGCCCCAATCCCATCCTGGTGTTTGGATCATGCTGCTGTCAGCCAGGTCCTTTGGCACAGGATTACTGAATATGTTTCCACCTTCTTCTGGCAGGATTCCTTTCAATGAAGATCCCAATCCCAATACTCATTCATCAGGACCCTCCACCCCTCTGAAAAACCAAACCTATTCCTTTTCACCTTCCAAGTCCTACAGTCGACAGTCCTCTTCTTCTGACACAGATTTGAGTTTGACACCCAAAACTGGTAAGGCACTTCCACCCACTTTTTGTTTGTGTTTCTCTTTTTATATTTTCATTCAACCCCTTTTTGCTTTTTGGCATTTAAGTTATCAAAATGATGTGAAAATTGGAGACCTCACATAGCCCACCTCAAGCCTCAGGAGAACTTCTGTAGGGTCAAAATTTCAATCCTGTCTGTATTTCCACTGTCCTGGATAACCTGAAAATGACTTTTGTGCCACAACTGTATTCGAATCAAAATAAAACATCTTAAAGCATTAAGGGAGTCCTAAGTAATTGCCTTTTTCTTATTTCCTCCATTTCATATCACAGATCATAGGAATGTATTTCTTACCACAATATGTTAATGATGGTGTTACTAAAACTATGTAGCCTTCAAGCCTACTGTGTTGTGCTCTAAGTTTACTGCATACATTTATCTTAATTTTTAACTCCCTTTTGCAAATGCAATAACAGAAATGTAGCAGCCACTGTCATTTTATTCTCTTGGTATATGGAAATAGCTTTACATACACAGTATACACTTTCAAAGTAACTTAAATTACATTAGAGGTAATCCAGCCATCTTCAGAAAGCATTTTTCTTTCTCTATTGCTTTATCATAATTTTTTCAACTTGTTGTTTCCTCCTTCCTTATTTTTTAGTCTGTTGTTAGAATCATGTCAATAATAATGTCAGCACAACTTAAAGAATTACTGTCCGTTTATTCTTCATTATGTGACCAATGCCCTGAATTTTGCTACCATAGGGCAAAGTATTTTGCAGAGTTGTTTACAGAAGTGTGGTTAGTTTTAAAATTATGTTTTAAATTGTGGTATTTGACGCTCAGAATATTCTGGTGTCCATCTAGTTAGACAATTTTAAAGCACATTAAAGTAGTTGATTCAGCTTTACTTGATAGCACCCCTTTCAAAATTTTTTCCTAGCAGATAAATTGAATATTGCATTCAAATGGAGTTGTATTAAATATTTCATGCAGTTTATTCCCTAAATATGTTAAAAATATTCCCAATTATAAAGCTGTCTTTCTTAGTCCTGTCTGTTCCATTTTTAAAACAAACAAGCAAAAGAAAGCACATTTTATTTTTTTGTCTTTTTTAAAGGATGGCTGTCCTGTGGGTAACCTATGGTGGTCACTCATTTAAAGGACCTACAGATATAACTGGATGCTTATTACTTAGGAGCACCCCAAATTCATGTGCTTGGTTTACTGAATATTTGAAAACCTGTTTCTTTTGATCAGATTTTCCATGGTAAAGATCATGTCACGTAAAGGATTTAAATGTAACGTAGGTGGTCATCTTTATAGATGTGGTGTGAATTTAGGCCTGTGGCAACTCACTGTGAATGTGTTCAGGTTTTAAAGCAGCAGCCTTATATATTTCCTGACAATGTTATGTAGATGGATAAACCCTGTTGTCTTTAGTCAGTTCATTCAGAACTGAAACAGATTGTGCATTTGGTGCCTCTTATTTGTAGGGATTTTTCAAGTATGTAAAGATATTTTTTAGTTATCTTTCTAGTATTAAAGCAAACTGTGGGCATAGTTTTGCTTATTAGCTCTGTCTTTTTGGCAGCTTTTAACTCTGCTACTAAAACTTGTCCAAAGAGGATTTGCTGGTTACATTTAAAACTTCTGTATCTTGTTATGACAAACTCGATTTTGAATCTTAATAGATTAAAAGGACAGTATGTAATGAGTAATTTGTTTTACCTTTTACCCAAAATTTGATGATGTGCAGAAGACACTTCCATAACATACTAAATTCGGTATGTTGTTCTTAACAATTACTGTATATGTTTAGACCTCTGTTTCCATTTCCCAAGGTTATTACTAAATTAAAATATTTCAATGTGTAAGTTGGTGATCTTAGTGGTTAAACAAAGTTAAAGAAATGCAGACTTCTCATGTGACACATCAACCATTATCAAATTTGAGATGCCAGTTTCTCAGATTGGCTGATGTGAAAAAGTATTTTCTGCTATTTCTGCAGTATATTATATTCTTCTTTATTTCTCAGTCAGGTGGTTAGTGTGCTGACATGTCTGAGATGGAGACTAACCTGGAGAAACAGTGCAGATACCACAATTTCACAGTATGAGTAACAAAACACGGGAGGTTTAAACTTGGATCTGCTTAAGCATCTAGTTTTCAATAGCTGCAACTCTGGAAAATATTACCTTGATGTCTTCTGTGAAAGACAGTTGTGCTTGTGTTATCCATTCTGGTCTATAAATACATTTGGTGAGAAAGCTTGTTTGTGTTTGAAGTTAGACTTCTGGGAGTAGGGATATATTTTATGCTACTGCAAATGAAAAGAATCAGGCTGACAAAAAGCATGATGTATTTTAATCAGATAATACATTTTGATATGCCATAACATATGTTTGGAGGAAATGGAGAAGGTGGGAACTCCTTTTCTTGGTGTGGGAACTTAGAATTCTACAAGATTTATCACACTAGAAAATCATAAAACAAATCCATTACCTCTTTGGAAAATAACTTTTTCTACTGAGATAATGAGAGTAATCAGATTAAGTGTGTGCAAAGACTCTGTTATTTGGGTTTTATTCCATACTATTTGCTATCAAATTTTGTTTGACATTTAAAATAATGTTAAATTACCATGTCTCTAAAAAATTAATTTCAAAATAAAGTTAATCAGGTCATGATTTTTAAAAGCATGCTTCTCATGCACATTGTGGAGCTGTATTGTCATTCCATTTCTTTGTATGTCGAGAAATAATTTGCAGTAAGTGTTGATTCGTTTAGAGAAAACAAAAATGCTTCATTTTGATTTCTTTTGTCTGTTTCTTTAGTCATCTTCTGAATCTACATCTTTGTCTCTAATACCTTCCTCCACAGCACCTTCCCCACAGGGACCTAGGATTTTCCTGTTTCCCAGCTCCCCTACACTTTCTTGTGATTCCCCACATCTTAAAAAGTCCTGTCTCCTCCTCTCGGGGTCTAGCATTAAACCTCTACACTCTAGCCATGTCAGCCCAGTTGTTCTGAGGAAAAGTGTTTCTTTCACTGAAGAGCTGCTTCTGGCTGCTTCTGGTAGGATCTATCTATTATGGCCTTTTAAACAAACTTTTAAGGAAATTATGTTATTTGATTAACACACAGATGCTTCTATAACCCTGGTTTTGCTCAGTTAGCCTCTGAAAACTGCTGGCTACATGACTATTCATTCCATCTCTCACCTCTGCCCCAGAATCTTGAAACACCTTCAGAACTTCTTAGAGGATTTGAAACAATGTCATTTATGCTACAGAATTTCTTCTTTACCCTTGCAAAGTATCTTTTGATAATTGGTAATTGGACTGAAATAATTTACTTGATTTGTAATCCCACACATTCTCTTCACTTTGTTGTTCCTGCATTTTGCATGGAGCAAATGCTCATTGCACTTTTTCATGAATTCACTCATAATTTGTTGAAATAATGGTTATCAGATGGCTACCAACTCTGCTTTTTAATTTAACCTTTTAAACAAAGCCCATGTTTTTTATTTTTACTGCTCACTTTTTCATTTCACTGACATGGATTATTTTCATAGATTTCAATTAAATAGTTGATATTACTGCTTTTTTTTGCAGAAACTCTTTTGGTTAGTTTGTCATTTTTGAGTTTGTTTCATGTTTAGTATTTATGCTATGTTTGTTTGTATTTAAATATTGTATAGTTCCCGACAATGATGTTTAGAATCAATGCCAAATAGTAAAAGCAATTTAATCTTGTTTATGGGACTATACAGATACTAATATTTTTGTTTCCTTATCCAAGAACAGCTAAAAATACTTGTTGAAAATTGTAGTGTTAGCCTAGTAACTCTTGAAAATGAATGAATGAATTTAGGCATGAATTTACATACAGTATTAAGTCTGATATTATTTCTAGATCTTCCAGTCTTTGGTTAAAAAAAATAACTGCACTTTGATATATATTTACAGTCTTGTTGATCTTTGTCAGATGCTTGATAAGAAGAAAAAAGAAAGTAACAAGGAATTGTTATGTTGAGTTAGTTACAAATTCTGTAAAAGAAAATCCTGGCTTCATTTCTAACTGTTTGCACTGTGGTGTTTGTATTTCATCCTGCTCCTGACACCTTTTTGTTCTTTATGCTCTGCTTTCCTCTACTACTTAGGGGCTTATTTTTGCTTGCTCATGTTAGCCCTCATGGCTTTTAGATACAAGGAGTAGCAATGATAATGTGTTTTTAGGCATGAAGTATTACCAAGAAAATCTGATTCACTAGCATTGTGTTTACTTTAGGAAAAACACAATCTTGGTATGTGTTTACTTTAGTGATTTTTAACCACAGAGCCCATAATTTACTGTCAGACACTTAACCTGCATCTCAACATGCTCTGCTAAGGGGACAGGTCCTTGATAGCAAATAATTCAACATCAAAGATGTTAGTGAATCTAATAAACTTTCTCTGCAGAAAAACTCCTATGGTTGGGGGTTAAGGCTGGAGGTAAAAATCTGAAAGAAGGAAAGAGAGAATTGCAAGATTGGATTTTATCTCATGTTCATTTACAGATAATCTGCAGGTTGTGTGCAAATATAGTAATCAAATAAGTGTAGTTTTAAATGCTGAGCAGTAGCCCTTAGCTTATTTGAATGAATCAGATGAGTATTTAATTATGTAAAATAATTTGTAAATTTTTTCAGAGTTTATATTTCAAATCAAAGGATGTGCATTGCCTTTGTATTTTCTTGTTCCTAATCATGCATTATGTAACTGCTGCTGTAATTATGTGTACAGTCTCCTACTAGTAGTTATGAAAGGTGGTTAAGTTACCTGAAACTCTCTGAAAACCAGATTTTTATTACTTCTATTAAATAAAAATATTGTAATAATATTAGTGAGAGATACATAACTATAGAGTAGTCTGACAGTGAGACTGTTTTTGATAAGGGCAGAAAATCTGGTTATGTAGAAACTTTATGTGAAAAGTAGATCTATATTTAAATCATAGGCAAAAAGGCATAACAAGAAAATAAAAAAGTTACATGTCACAGGAAAAGTTTTAAACCTGCATCTTAAAGTTTTTCTGGTTTAAAGTTGATTTTAATTCAAGTTGACAGCAGAAAAAAATTTTAGTGGGGGGGGGGGTTGTCCAAATACTGTAAAATCACTGCTAGTCATGTAAAAATGAAAACCTAGAATAACCCCCAAACCAAAATTAAATTTTGATGCTCATTTTTTTTTTCTTAAAAATTAAAATTATGGAGATAATTTGACTGTTTTCAATAGCTTAGTTTTATCTATTTTGAAATCACCCTTTGATTGCAAATTATAATATATGTTTCTTTGAATGTCATTTGTACTGATACTCTTCAGGAATGGGCAGTGGGAGTGCTGGAAAAGAAGGGGGGCCATTTAAAACTCTTTTAAGACAACAGACTCAGTCAGCTCTGGAACAAAGGGTAAGGCATTTTATACTTCCATTTCTAATCTACTGAAGTGAAAATTTATCTTGTAGTAAGTTAAATGTTTGCTGTTACTTTCTGTTTGAAAACGTGTAACTGAACTACAAATGTTGGCTGTTTAATAGCCCTTTTATACACAAATTATTTAAATATTAATGTATTATTAAAGCATTAAGGGAAGTGGAGCAATTAACTGTGCACAGCACTCAAGTAATTCCAGTGGTATTAAGAAGTTATAGGAGAAACTCTGTGGTCTCTGTAACGTACTGATGCGCGTTAAGTTTAATACTTGAGTAAATACGTGATGATAAAGTTTTTACAGAAGCCTTATTCAGAAACACTGGCATAGCTTTAAAGAAGTTGAAAATCCCATTTGGAATTGGGAAAACTTTCAGTTTTTGGAAATTGAGTTAGTACATTGCTCCCCATTTCGTGGAAGGTAGCCTTTTATTGGGAACTTGAACCTGAACTACTTGCCAAGCAGAAAAAGACATTTACAGATTTAAACTTTTCCTCTACAGGACTAAAAATGCCATCTGTCATTATACTGAATAGACTATATGATGAAAATAGTGGTTTTAATTCATTGTTTACATCTGGAATGTGTAATTGCAAATTTTTAATATAAATTATATACTGCTTTGATCAAAATGTTGATAATGAGGTGTCTTGAAGGAAAAAATGTATTTTCCTACTCAGAAATAAATTTAATTGCAATTTCTGACTACCTAAACTAGTGACATAGGAGCATGTAAGTTAGTTGAGAACAAAATCACTTATATCTGTGAAATAAAAGTGCCCAGCTGCTATTTTGAGTAAGTGGATGATTCTCTTCTCATTTCTTGTGTTATCCATGGCTAAGGGAGGATCTCCTCATAGGTTCTGTAGAAGGCGGGTATGTGAAAAATACTGCGACTCTTTCTAGCCCTTTCTTCTTTTATTGGGGATTCTTAAAGCATTATTTGATATACTTTCTTTTTTTTTTTTTTTTGGTGAGGCTTTGCAGATGTCTTTGTGATCTTATTTATGCAGAATTTTTAAAATTTGTTGTTTTTAAGAGAATTTTTTAGATCAGTGTACTTTGCATGTTGATACATTTCAGTTAAAATTTTTATTAAGGTATGAATACAAATCCATGGGTTTTTTTCTTTTAATTTTTTAATTTGGCAAAAGAATGCTTTAAAATGAGCCTTTTTTCTGTTTACCTTTGATTTGACATTCCATGGCTGATCTTTTTATTTCCTTAGGAAGCTTTTTAAAGACAATAAAAATGTAAATTAAGAGACCTTAATGTATTTTTAGAGCTTGAAGTATTTGCACATTATTTTGATAAGGTCTGTGTATTGTCTAGTAGACAAAAAGTACTGTAAAATAGGATGGAGACATGCTGAGTCTGTTATTGATGACGATTATGATGTAGCAGCAAAGCATGTGGACAGTTAATTGATATAAAATATGTTCATTCTGCCTTCTGAAAATTTCATATTGGATGTGGTTTTGCTATGGTGTTACCTCTTTTGGTTACCTTAAAGTGGAGTTAACTAGAATGAATAACATCTGTAAGTTTTGTCTGTTTTAATATTACACACATAAACAGTGCACTCTACTTGTCTGGATTACTTAGGATAGCAAGTATTTGGGAAAACCAAGAATAAATTCAATATTTTGAGTTTAAGGGACCTTAAAGATCATCTTATTCCAACCACCCTGCCATGGGGAGGGACAACTTCCACGACACCAGGTTTCTTAAATTGTTCTTTTGAGTCTTACTTAGTTTATTTGGGTATATGGTAATGCTAAGGTACCTTAAAATAAGTTCATTTAATTGCATGTCTCAATAGCTTTATTTAATCAAATGTATTTTTGGTGTATTACTTGAATAACCCTAACTGTAAACAAAACAGAGTTAGAAGGGTAATATTCCTCAATTTCTTCCCTGAAAATAAACCTGTGGAAAATACAGCTGTGGAAAACTCATGTACATGTTACACTGTACATTAATAACTGTTAGCAATTCCCTGTATATCTGTAGATTGCAAGAGTAACTTTATAACAGCTGTCTTTCTATATATTTTTGACTAAAAATATGTGTATTGTATTTCCATTAGTAGGAATATTTGAGGTTATCTTACTCCTATAAAATTAGCCTATGTTTTTGTAGAAATGACCAAATGCTGCTCTCAGTGGTATTTTGTGTCTCTGACTTCCACTTGGACAAATTCTGTTTTCTTCCTGTTTTTACATTCTGCAAGTGCATGAGAGATCTTTTCTGCTGCCTTTTCAGAATGGGGATCTGTTGGCCTTAATTTCTGAAGGGCACTGCAGGAAATCTGTTGTGTTAAGAGTGCAGTTCTCTGGGAGATTCATTTGGCTGAAATCCTGACTTAAGCATCTTTTCTTTCCAGTGACTTCTTATCCACTCATCCCCTCAGTTCAGGTCAAGAAAAACTGTAGGGTATTTGGCCACCTTGTGAGATGGCACAGTGAATGTGCTTAGAATAAAAATAATTAGCCCGGAAACGAACAAGATCTTAATGTGGACCAGTTCCCTGCTCTGGTTCAGCCCCAAAAGCTCTGTGAGCACACCCGAGTATTATCTGTGGGAGTGGTTTAATGATGGGAATGAGTGAATGGCTGGAAGGGGATCAGAGAACTGCTTCAGTTGGCACTTACACCAAAGGATGCGTGTGTAGCCTTATTCCATGTGCTTCTTCATTTTTTGTGTGTTTTTGAATGAAATGTACTTAAAAAAGAGCACTAGCAATACATGTCTTTGTATATACATTTTTAAACATTGTATTAAGCAAATATTTGAGGATTTGATTGTAACCTTGTCAAACTTTCCCCTCCCCCCCAAAAATCTCTGTGCAGTTGTGAGGACTAAAACGGTGACAGTTCTTTCATGGTCTATGCAATCAATGACTGTAAAGTGGAACAGTGAATTGGTATTGGTAAAATGATTGACCATCTTCAGTTGTAGCTTGGAAATCATTGTTGTTTGTCATACACTGAAATACCTTGTGGTTGCATCACCTTGATGTAAAGGTAGTCCTTTGCAAATTGCAGTAATAGAGGGGATTTGTAATACGGCAACTGCATCTGGTTCTTACGAATTCTCTGTTTTCCCTGATGTAACTGTAGATTTATAATTTTGAACTATTACAGTTTACAGCATGTAATTGAGGCAGGAACTTGTATTTGAGTAATATAATAATAAAATTCGAAAAATCTCTAAATGAGATTTAAAAAGAAAAAGGAGTGTTATCATATGAAGTGATGGAGTTCCATCAGTGTCAGAATGAATGACAGATTGTTAGCAGAATTGTGTCAGAATGGTTCAGTGAGTCTGTTACCCAGATTTGTCTGTGGCTCGAATTAACTGATAGAACACCTTATTTTATAATGTAATACAGGCTTGGGAGTATTGATATATTGATTGAGATAAAGCCATGTTATTATTTGAGGTTTTACTCCTGATTTCTAGTGTAGGGAATCAGGCAAACTGGAAATCTGAGCATGTTAAAATTACTTGCAGTACACAGCCTTATGGAAATGAATAGAAAATGAAAAACCTTCTGAATTTCCATATAGATTAAAAAACATTGGATTTGCTTAAGCTTTAGAGCATGGAGTTGTTTACTTTGAGCAAAGTTGTTTACTTTGTTCACTCCATACTGCTTCAGCACAGTGTAAATGTGAGTATGTATCTATAAAATGTAAATGTAGTATAGGCTTAATGGAATTTCATATAGCTGGCACATTCAGTAAACTTTTTTATTGATTTCTGCAGTCCTGGAAAAGCAAATATTTTGAATATTTCGACTTTTCTGGTAACTTCCAAAGCACTTTGCAATCTATTAGAAGCTTCTGGGGGAATCTTTACTGTGTCATTCTAGAGATCCATTGCTGCTCCTGAAGACCCATCAGTCAAGCAGGTTTGCATAATCCTGGGGTGAAATCTTCCTGCTTTTTAATTGCATCATAAGGCAAAACTGCAGGGTTTGGGTTTTGGGATTGTTTTGCTTCTGGTTATTGATACTATGGTTGCTGATTTCAAAGTTTGCCTCTTGATTTTGAAAGTTTAAGCCAAATGAAAATCCAGAAGACATGAAGTTTGTAGGACCTTTTGAAAGTTTTAAGAGTTCCTATAACAAGGATAGTAAGAATCCTGGAGTATTAGTTTTTAAACCTACATTGGGCTTTAGTTTTAAGATGACATTTCATGCCATGTATTGCTGGAAGAACCTGATCCTCATTGAATCTGCAGCATGTGTGCTGTTCAGGTAGAAGCTCAGTTGAATTGTACTGTTTCCAAGTATGTGAGAAAGGAATCTATCCTATACTTTCTCTCATAGAAAATTATGGTATTTATTTGTTCCATTTAATCAGTTACGATTATATGAAACATGATTGCATGCTTTTTATTCTTTTTTTTTTTTGCTTTCTGTGTTTAGAATTGCTGAACATGACTTATTGCCTTTCCCCCATAAGTGTGCTATTATGTATATATTAGACATATCGCAGAACATCTCTGGAGAAATTAAAATCTAATTTTGGGCTCAACTTCTTTGAATATGACTTTTATTTCATCATATGTGCCTTGAAAAATTGCTGTTATTACTTACTTTGCCTCTTTTATGAGTTACAAGCTGAAGTAGTTGCTGAAACTTAACTCTTCATTTTACTTAAAAACTGATAAAAAGTAACTTATGCAAATTAATTGGAAGTGAATTACCCTAGTTTAAGAACTTACAGTTGTGTTTCAAGACCTATGCTTTATTTTAAAAGATGGATATTTACTTGTTATATTTAGAGCTCACGAGCAGAGCAGTCTTTTGATATTTTTTCGGTATGTTTTCCTGTAATAAGACATTCATCATTCTTGCAAGACTTCAGTTTGTTTCACCTTGTGCTTCAGAATCAAACTGCAGTCAGTTGTAACAAGAATACCTAAAAATTGAGAAAAATGTTTATTTTTTATCAGCTAATGAAAGTAGAATTAATTTAGCAGTAGTAGTAGTTTAGCAGCCATAGTAAAAGTGGATTGATAGAGGTTTTGTTAACACAAATATGTAAAATTTTGATTATTTATCATTGTTGTCCTGAGAAACAGCTCTATGGGGGAAAAGTATTCTTTCACTCCGTAAAACCTCTGCTTTTTTGATACAATGAGTCCATGAGGACACATGGTTGTGTAGTGCTCAGTAAGCCTGAAGGACACGTCTGGCCCAGTGTAACTGCTTTGCTTGTATTTCAGGGAAATGATCAATTCATTGCATGTTAATTGGCACTCAGCAGTGGTTGATAAAGTCATTTAATGTTTGCTTTTAATCATAACAGGAATTCCCATTTTTTACCTTGACGACCTTCCCACCAGGCTTTCTTGTCCACGTTGGGGGTGTTGTCAGTGCTCGTTCAGTGAAGCTCCTGGATCGCATCCACAATCCCGGTATGTCAGCACAGGAGTGACTTCCTTGCACAAGGCCTGTCATCTAACCTTTATAACATATCAGTGCTTGAATAGATACAGATCTATTCTAACAATGTATATCAAAAGCAGTGTATTTCAGACAATCATTTAAGCTTGAAAAATAAGTTACTCAGTGGTTATGTTTTTAGTGAGAAACATTTCAGCAAGTTAAAGTAGTACTAAAAGTACTTTGAATCAGTAACTTTGCACTGAAAACTGTCTTTGAATTATTCAGGTCTTAATTAACTTTTTTGCCATTTTTTGGTATTAAAACTTGATGCACGTTTTCCATTCAAACAAAAATGAGATTAAATGCTTGATCTTAACTATGAATGTTTTCTCATTTTCAGCTCCTTGAAATCGTTAAGTACTAATGGCTACAATTTAGCTCACAACATGGTTATTAACCTTTACAGCGTTGTTTCTGTTCTTGAAAACCTTTACTGAACAGTACTTCAAGATTTTTATTTATTATTTTCCTGGGAACCCCAGTACTAGAACATGTGTATTTTGCATGTCCTAGTTCTAATGTTAGAACTAAGTGACTTCTGACTCTGAAGACTTGGTTTAGTCACTGAGACCAGATGAGGAATGCTTTGCAAAAAGTTGGAGTTGACAGTGCACTTAAAAATGCAAGGGAGAGTAAAAATAGTACCTGTAGTGGTTTTGCATGCACTAGTCAGGAGTAATAAAAGGAAGTTTAGCAAATACATCCATAAAAACAAGTACAAAAACCTAGTATTTTCCTTTTCTTCCTATGGCCCAAGGCAAGCAATTCTCCAAGCAGGTAGATCAGATTGTTGCTGATCTAAAGATTCAGTAAACTGGCAACATGAAATTAAATCCAAGACTTAATTTGAATTAGATCCTCCTACTTTAAGGGATTTTTTTCAAGTATATTACTAGACAATATTGCTCTTTAGCTTTCCTATTTTAAGATCTATTTACACAGTGAAGATTAAAAGAAATGTTGAAGTATAATTTATATGTGAGTCTTTCCTTTCTTTGCCATAAAGTTATTTTAGGATTCTGTATTTTCAGCAGATTTCTGATACAGGTCTCTTATGTGCAAAATTTACTGTGTGATAGATGAAGACAGAATGGGAAAAAAATCAATTTTGCTCAGAAGTTTTAAAAACTAATTTCTTGCATTATGCATTCCTTCATTTTTACCAGCTGACTGGAAGCAGTATAAGACGTAAGGCAAGATAGAGATGTATGTTTGCACAGCTGCAGTGTTTCTGTGAGACTTGCAGATTGCTCCTGACAAGTGAATGTAAAATGCATGATCCTTGGAACTCAGTATATTGCAAAATAGTGAGAACAAAAGGGGGAATGAAAGCACATGGCTGTGGGAGGGAAGGTGGAGAATTAGAAAAATATTCTGATATAGTTATTATCATGAAGCATTTGAGTAAAAATAAGTCTGTAAAATATTAAAGGAAGCAAATAAACTGGCCAGTAAATAAATCAGGAAAACATGGAAGAGGAGAGAACATTTGAAGGTGGATTAAGAACTTGCCAATAAGACAAAATTGCCATATACTGTCCACTTTGGTCACCTAGTGCCAGATTGCTATAGCATGCTCCTTTTTCCCTTTCTATTTCAGCCTCTTATTAACTCTGCTGTCTGTGTCTTTCCAGTTCCTGTGGAGTGGT
Source organism: Aphelocoma coerulescens (assembly GCF_041296385.1). Lineage (NCBI taxonomy): Eukaryota > Metazoa > Chordata > Aves > Passeriformes > Corvidae > Aphelocoma > Aphelocoma coerulescens. Next base: position 73,476,842 of record NC_091014.1, on the reverse strand, counting down.
GTTGTCAATTGTGTTCTTGTTGGTAGTTTTTTTTTCACTATTCTGCTTCTATAACTGATCTACTAATTTGCTGTTTTGAACTCAGCCTTTGTCGGAATTATGGGTAACACAAGATCATACAAACTGCTAGACTGGAATAGTTTCAATTCAGGTATTTTATTAGTCATTCAGTACTACATATGCTGACAGAAATTATGGCAGCTCAGTGAAGTTACTAGAAATGTTCTAGGATATTTAGGTTAATGCTTCAAATTTAAATCTATTTAATCATCAAATGCCTAAATGTGATGTTTTCATGCTATTAAAGACTTTATTTAAAATTAAAACCCATTGTTTTAGTATAAAATAGTATTGCTAAGAATAATTTAATATCAATCTGGAAAGCTGAATGTTCAGATGTTTATTTCGTAGTCACTTTCAGCTCAGCATCCATGAAGGAAGTAATTTAGGGAAAGAACGCATTGCTTACACAGTTGGGATTGTGTCAAGTGTGATTTTTTTTGTTGTTGTTTGGGTTGGGTTTTTTTATGTAATGGGTTGTGGGTTTTTTTGGCCTATTGGTTTGATTTGGAGAGACTGTTGTTTTTGTTTTGTTTTGTTTTGCATGAGCTTGCACTTCTTCAACAAATGCTTTCCTCCTGTTAATTTCAGGAAATTGATTAATGTTTGTTTTTAATAATAGCTCTAAAATAATAGATGTATTATAGATAATAATAGATGTAAAAATTGTCCAAGAAAAATAGAGAACTATCAGGTTAAAGAGAAGGGTAGTATGTAGCCCAGGATTTGTTGGTTCATAAATCTTGCATTGTAAAACGCAGCCAGTTTCAGGACTTAAACCATCATTAGTTGAACTTTTTAATCACTTCATTACCTAGCTTGAAGAAAGCCCCAATATTCTTACATTTTTATGCAGTTTTAGTAATCAAAGTGTGTAATTTCCTTATACAGCTGTAGAAGGAATAGATTAATTGATGCAATGTAGGTGAAATAAAGACTTCTCCCTTGTTGGAATTGTAAAAAGGAGAAAGGGCCCGGCGACTCCGGCGGGGGGAGGAATATGCAGTCCAAAACCAATGTGGTTGATAAGAGCAAAACTCCATTTATTAGCAATCCAAAGGCACTTATGTAGTATACCAGCTTGTTAACTTCTTAGTGGCTTAAAGCTTATCAAAGCGCATTTCTACTTCTACCTAATTGGACTTACATTGGCAAGTTTCTATTAGTTATGTAATGATTAAAAGAATTCAATGTTTACCTCCCTTCTCTGGGTCTTATCTGAACACCTGCAAGTCTTCAAACTCCCTCTTTGTTCCCCAGGCCTGCTTGTTTTCTTCACACATGAATTTTCTCATGGAGAGTTTCTCACACACAGGCCTTTTGCTTGCAGGCTCTTGCTACAGTTCTTTTATTGATCCCAATAATTCTATTTCCCAACACTCCCTCTCATGTTTTCCCTCTGGAAAGATAATATGCTGTGGAAGAGAGGCAAGCGTAACTTCTCTGCATATAACATCCAAGCCAGCAGACCTTGTCAAGCCTTGATGTTTTTAAAGCTGGCACAGTAAGAAGATACAAAGCTGACCTCTCAGGGCTTGTTTCCCCCAGAAACAAACTTTCCTTCTTGGTAATTCAGTGTTGCCATGCAGCTCTGTGTCATGCTCTAAAATTCAGTTTAAATGTACAGTTACTAAAAAGGAGACATTTTTCATTTTGCAAATTGTTTGAAACTAGGAGAACCTAAATCTATTGGCTCATTTTTATTGTTCCTTGTTACAGTAAGCATCTTTTAATATTATAATTATGAGCTTTTCTGATTTTGTTGGTTTTCTTCGCTTGTTCTAAAGTTACAATCTTTTAAAATTAACTTCCAGTATGAAAAGAATATTATAAAATTCTCCTGTCTGTGACTGGTACAGCATAGTCTGATCCAAGGTGTTAAAAACATGTTAAAATTTTTGTATATTGTGTGTGACCATGAAAAGTTGGAATTCATTGTTGCTTCTTCCAGATTGTTTAGGAGGATGTCTTTATTGAAAGAATTTTATTAGAATAATGGAGTAAATGAGTTATGTACAGACTCTAAACATGCCTTGAACTAGACTAGAAAGTGATCCACAATGTAAGATTAGGAAGCTAAGTGGAAGTCAGGCATTCAGTTCTTGACAGACTATCCAAAATTGTTGTCTAAATTTTTTAGAGATTACAGGAAAATGAATGTGCTTATATGTATAAAAAACATTTTACCCAGAGGTGCTTGTTACCTAAAAGTGTTGGTTGGAGTAGAGAGGTCTAAACCAAACAGTAATTGTAGAGTTAATACCTCCCTGAGAACTGGCTGTGTTTCTGTAGCCTTGATGTGTCAGTAGTTCTGTAGGAAGAGCTGGTTAATCCTACTGGTTTGGGACTGAACCGGTTACATTCATATTCCTGGAAGTATGGAGTTTTTGCAGTGCTAGGTTTGCGGCTGGACAGAGAATGTAATCACAACCATAAGTGGGCTAAAATTATTTTCCTTTTGGAAGATGTTCAGGCTTCATTTCAGCTTGCTTAGTAAACTGTGTAGTGCAGAAAGATTTTTTTTTTTCTTGCCAATGGTTTAATTGTGTGTAAGATATAACAGGAGCATCCAGTGGTAGTGAGAAGTCAGAGATTTGAAGGTACTTGAAAATCAGATACAGAAGTAAAGACTGACTATTTTATGAATGGAAAAGAAGCTGTTTATACATCTGGGAATTGCATATAGTTCAATGAAGAATTGTTTAAATGTAAAATACAAAAAGGTGGACATGAAGATGAATTTGCAAAAAAAAAAAAAAAGGGAGTTGAGCAAAAATTCATAGAAAAGAGAGCACATAATACAGTGGAAGATACACTCTGATACTGTCTCTGAGAAAGAATGTACTTACTATAAGTACACAAACGTGCAAGGAATCCTCAATCCAGAAAACTAGATCTTTGTTAAAAGTTTGACACTGAGGTTAAACATGGAGCAGAAAGGTAGGCAGTGCAAGAACTTGTTGAATAGAGGCTACTTTTCCATATGGTCGTTTCATAGTACCAACATATAGTTTCTCACATAATTAAATTTTAAACTCCTCATTCAGGAAGCTGCTCCAGCAGTGCATCTTCATCTACAGTAGTCAGAAACAGGGAAAGATAAAAGATTGTTAAAAATTTCCTAAGAGTCTCCTGAGCTTGTGTGATATCCAGTCTTGCTGTTGGAGAATGAAGTTCTCCAGAGTTAGTTTTGCATAAGAGGAAATGCAAGAGGAAAGCTTGGAAAGTTTTGGTTCTGTAACTGAATGTTTTTCTTTTACAGAAATACAAACAGAGAATGTGCAAATTATATTTCAAGCTGCTTTCTGGAGTGTAAATGTGGCCCATTTGTAGGAACACAGTAGGAAATGTCAGAATGTTCCTGTTGGTGTCTGATGTGGTTATCCTTCATAATTAGTAGGAAAAAATCCAACATTTTAAGGTAGACTTCTTGACTTTTCTTGGAGAATTTCCAGGTTGACTTCTTGTCCATCAGTGTGTGTTGATATGAAAATGGGAGGTTAAGGCAGTTGTCAGAGGCTTTTTCTGAGAAGAGTGAGGGGTGTGATGTTCTGGAGTAATAATTTACTCCAGTTTTCTGCAGCCTTTCCAGAGGAGTGAATGTTCCTATGTAATTTCTATGGTTAATGGGAATGGTGTTTGAATATTCTTTCTGGAAGCTGATAGACCCATACATTAATGAAATAATTTTCGTTGGGACAGTGCATTAATTTTTTTTTTTTTTTGGAGAGTTCTAAGTAGATATTTATGTAACTGAACAAAGGGTGGTCACTGTCAGTGAGCATAGAATAGTATTCACATGTTGTGTTAGAGATTCATAAATAAACTTGGCATTTAAAATCTTTGTTTAGAATTCTTCGCCTACCTAAGTAATGCTATTTAATCTGTTCATACTGATTTAAAACTCTCCCTAAATTCTGGCTAATGGTGTGAAAGCCAATATAAAATTTTCCTTGCACAAGTACTCCAAAAAAGTTGCTTATTGCACAACTACACTTTGGTTTTGAATTGATAGTACACAAGAGAGAGAACCTTGGTCTTGCAGAAAATTGTTATTTTTGCACATAATTCATCCTAATTTAAAATACAGGGCTTGATTAAAACTATGGTCTTCATAAAATTTCCTTCATGGATTGCATTGAGTTTTTTAGCCTTCTGATGTTTGCTTCTGTGGTTGCAAACATACAGTTGTAGAACTGTTTGCCTGGGTCAAAATATATCATTGTTAGAAGAAACCAGAATGGTTCTGGTTGAATCAACTTCCTAACTGCTACATAGTTACAGGTAAACATGGCCTTGTAAAATGTCTATAGACAGTTTTGTAGGAAAATACACAGACAGAGAATACAACTTCTAACTGACTGTAACAGGATTATAGGAATAACTGATAAATGTCAGTGGATAATATGAGGCACAAGAGATTTTCTTTTTAAGTCTCCTTGGATCCAGAAGTTGAAAGAGGCTTCTCAGCCTAGTTTGTCTTAAAACAAAATAAACAGTTGTGAGTGTATAGAAATAATGAATGCAGAGGTTCTGTGTTCCTGAGGAGTGCAAACAAGGAATAGGAAATTCAGAGAGAGTGTCATTTCATGCCAGATAATGCCATCCCTTTCCTGCAGCAATAAAATAGATAAAATCTGGTTTAGGAAGCCCTGTCTTGTTACAGCACAGTGTCCCCAGTTTTGGGTAACAGCCCCTTTGTTGTAGTCATTTGAAGCTTTTCTTTGAAGATTGCTCATGTTCTAAAATAGGTTGTATTTATTGTGTCAGGGTGACAAAGCAACAGAGGCACAAAATAGAATAAGTAGTTTCTGTATTACCTGCTGAGTCACCATTCTAGGATGAATGACTGAAATAATCACTAAAAGCTGGATTGACAAAGGGGCATATTTATGCATGGAACTGATATTCCCGAGGCAAATTTACTTCCTATATTTAATGGTTTTTTATTTCTGGGCAGTATTTTTGGGCTTGTATAATTCTAAGTGTGATGCAATTTAAACCTTCATTTTTAAGTATTTTAAGGTGTTATTTAATAGTTTAATTTTTAATATATTCTGAATGGGTTTTTTTCTTCAAATGCCTTATCTTTTGACATTACATTTTTCATTTTATTTAACTTGTATCACGTGGTGGTTTCTTTTCCTTTAGCTCTACACGAAATAATTTCTGCTGCTTTGACATTATTGCAGGATTTTTTTTTTAGATAATACTTTTTTCAGCTTGTGCTGTTTCTATCAGACCTTCATCTACAATTAAAAGAAAAAGTTATAGCCACTGTCATGGCTGTATTCAGCCATAAGGGAAACACCCTTCTGCTTCTCCATCTTGGAGTGTATTTTGGGATTAAAGCTAACACTTCTCAACAGTGAGCTGCCACTGAAAGGAATGATGTATGAAATTTTCTATATGGTTTCTATATGGAATCTTTTGGTGGTCACGTAGTGGTTTGGCCTGACTGACCCAGTAGAAAACTGCCTTGCACATGAAAGGGTTTGTGTTTAATCAGCCAGCCAATATCTCATCCTGGAAATGCAGTTTTAATCCTGAGTGTTCTTAAAATTGTCTCCTTAGTAATTGAAGAATTCCTTCAACTTTCAAGTCTTTTTTTGCTCATTCAGCAGTTTGGGCTTAGGAAGTGAGATGTGTGCTGCTCTCTGACTTCATCTGGCAGAAAAGCACTGGTTATCAATGGTATTTTGCAGGCTGGATGTTTTATTTGGAGTTTTAATTTTGTAAGAGTTAAGTGTACCTGTTGTCTTTGGGTGTGGTTACACTGTTTCCTGCTGGTTTAGTGTATCCTAGTTCTCTTTTGAGATATCCCAATAATCTACTTCCTTCACTTTTTGTGACGAAGTTTTCATTTGTACATCTTTTAGTCATAAAGATGAATATAGGGAGTAGTTATTTAAACAAGGATGGAGTGGCTTGGAAACTTTTTTGAAAGTTTTAGGTTACTCTGCTGTAGGTTTAGTTATTTTCTGCCTGAGTTTGTGTTAATCTTTCAGACCAGAGGATTTATGTTTCTGTACAGTTATTTAGTTGTTAAGTATTTTAGAAAATTGATAATGTCTGTGTTTATGGGATAACCAGAAAAGATTAAATAGAACTTCAAGGTCCAGGGAAGGTTGCTTATAAAGCTAACAAAGGTATCAAAAAAACCCAACCAGCCAAACCTACAGAAAAATACCACACTTCTTTCTGTATAGGCTGTTATTAGGTTTTTTGTTAAGAAGATACAAAAATAAGGGAATATTGAAGGTGTGGATAATGGCTTTGCCTAATGAAAGACTCAAAGATTGAATCTGAAAGAATATTATTTGCTATTTTTGAAACAACGAGTCATTTATAGATGGTGAAAATTTTCCTCAGATGATTATCCTCCTCCTATCAGAATATTGTGTTATACGTGTAAATATTTATTAAATTATACAATGTAAAATTGGTTGAAATTAATCAGACAGTTTCTACTTTGGAGTAATTTCCTCAGGATGTCTAAGGATTCAGCTTTAAGGATACAGCAACTCTTGCGTATGAGCTGTGTCATCAAGAGACCAGTCTTCTTAATCTTTCTTCAGTTTAAAAAAATCTGTATGGACTAGCAAAATGCAGCTTCTGGCTAAATCTTGAAAGAACCTGTACAAGTGAACCTCTAGCAAATAACTTGGGGAAGGTGTTGCTTCTTATGAATCAGAAAGTGATAGTGTCTAGGTGAAAGACCTACACAGGATATTGTCCCATGGATAGTACAGCTCAACCTTGTGTTTTAAAGGAGATAGGTGACTTGGTGGTGGATAGAGCTAGCTCAAAGAACATTCTGGGTACAAAAGTGCTATTTGTATCTTATAAAACTGCTGAATAAAATCAGTTTTGAAAGTTTTCAGTTGGAGGAGGTTTGAGTTGGCACAATTTTTATAGAGCACTGTACTATTGACAACATTGTTTCTCAAGTCCTCAGCTATAAAAAACAGTGTGCTTTGCTTCCACTTGGTTACAAATATCCTGCCAATTTGGAAACACTAATAAAGTAAGTTTAATATTCAGCCTTTGGTTTCTCACAAAGGGCGCATAATTAGCAGTGGAATTTCCTGCAAACTTTTCTGCTTAAAGTTGTAGAGAAACCTTGGTCCCAACTACTCGGTACATTTGCTAGAAAAGCTTGTGACTGAGTGCTCTGTATGCTTGCCTTTTTGCTTCCACCTAGAATCCAGGGCCATTACTTTCTGTAACCATTTCAGTGAGCTGCCATAGTTTTCAGTCTGTACTGTCACCTGATCCAAGCATGCGCCAAAATACCCACTGTTTCTGGCTCCTGTCTGCTGAATCTGCTTTGCAAACCCTTGGTTCTTAAGCTTTTGCGTTAGCAAAAAAACCAACAGGCACTCTCATGGAGTGTGCTGGACACATGCCATCCTGCTTCCCTAACTCCTCTAATTGTTTATGTAAATCCTTAGCTTTACTAAACTTGTAAATGCTACGACGGCATCCTCATGTGAAATTGTGTGGCTCATGTGTCAAAAAAGGCTGCTTGTGAAAATATTTGTCAGAAGAATATGAATGCTACACATTGCACTGCATTCAGTATTTGTATCAACTTATTATTGCAATGTCATGGTGTTTGATTTTAATTGTAGACAATTATTTTGTGTTCTAATATGCAAAGGTAAGTTCTTGTAAACTGTGAATGTACAGTATTTTTATATAAACATAATTGTTATTTTTTGGCCTCTTTCTGGAATAAAAAATAGTCAGATATCTTAAACAGAGGTCCCAGTCTTCTTTACAAACAGTTGTTTATGCATGACTCTTATAGAAATATTTGTTCTTGTGCAATAAGAAATTGTTGGATTCTTTGAAAGATATTGGGCCTGATCCTGTTAACTCTGAAGACAATGGCTGGAAAATACTTCTTACCTCTAATAAGAATGAAAATGATCTGTTGCATTTCTGTAGCTAATAGTTTTGTTAGTGCTGATGCTGAACAGATTCTTAGAATACAGGGTTAAATGTTGTTTTAGCAAGGCAGAGTTTTGACCAACTTCACAACAGTATGTGTTTGCCATAATGATAAGGTGTTCTTGTAGATGTTAGGTAAGAAAATAGTTAAGTCTCCTAATAATGTCAGTAATTTAAACTATAAATTTTCATGGAGAAAAGCTAAATATTTGCATAGAGTTTGGGACCCGTCACTATTTCTACCTTTTCTGTTCACTTTAAGGATCCCCGTTTCCTTTCAACATCTCATTCCATTTCAATTTTCACTGTGGCTACATTCCTTTTCAATGTCATTCTTGTCTGTAATCTTACCTTTATTTCGCAACACTTCTTCTGTTTATCCTTAACCACTTCACCTGTTGCTAGCTCCCAAATCTTCATCATGACTTCACATTTTCTTGCTCTTTGTCATACAAATGTCACTGGTGAAAAGTAGAAGCAGTTTTTATCACATGGAACCAAAAGGTGTAAAAAGTTATGGTTTTGAAATTTGGCACTTTTTGTCTAGAAAAAAGGGTACTTTTCTTTTGCAGGTGGTTTTTTTTGTGAAGTACAAGAATTTGTGTGGCTGTTTAGTCAGTGTTTGTAACCGGCTGCCTGTGATCCCGTCTCATTGAGCAGGTGTTTTTCGGCATGGTCAGAGAACCACTTTTGCTACTACTTAGACTTTTTGTCTATAGAGAGAAACACATTGCTTATGAAAACAATCTCTGGCCCATGACTGGAGGGGGAAGCGGGAATTGCTCCCAAGATCCTTGTCCATTCCACCAAAAAGAGTTGAGAGAACTTTCACAGAATGTGCTTGTGGTCTCACATCTTCCATACACTCCGAACTTGTCAGATATTGTAGCCTGGCCTTACAATCCATTTCCAAAGACTCTCCTTCGATTCAACTATCCCTACTGCTGTTACCTGGTGGCAGCAGAAGCGGCCTCTGTCCAGAGGTGTAACATGCAAAGAGAAGACATTTCCCACTTTTTGTACTGACACTGAACATAAATCAAATCCCTCCTGATGGGAGAGAATTTTCTAAAAGTCCTTGCAAGGAGTTTCAAAGATAAACCGAGACTTTTCCTTGAGTTTCAATACTACCAGATAGTTGTTTATTAAGTCTTTTCAGAGGAACAGAGCCACTAGCGTGACCCAGGTACACAGCCTTTTAAAGATAATTTAACCAATAGTTACTAAAAACGTACATTATTTTCACTTTCCTTCCAATTATTCAGTAACACAGCCAGGAACTGCAGAATTCTCTATCCAGTCATTCCAAACTACTTTTACTGCAGAACGTGGAGAAGAAGGTTTAGAGAACAGCAACAATCCTCCATTTTGATATTTTTTACTCTTATCTATTTACTACAAAGAGAAGCCCGAAACCTCTAAATTTTTCACCCTGTGACAATCTTACATAGTAGTCTATCACCTAATTCACACCACTGTATTTTCTAGTTCCTGTCTGATTGTTGGTAATTTTTTCCAAGGTTGGAGGTTAAAACAGTGTTGTTCAGCGGGGTAAGAACCCCTAAAAACAGGCAGAGAAATATTCTCGGCACTCTGGGTTCCTACATTGTACCACAAATGGTTCTGACAGCTGAGCTGGGGAGCTCCAACCCTGTGTTGTGGTGGATTATTCTATAGGATTCTCAGTTTCCAAAGCTGAGAAGAGCAGGTGCTCCAGGAATCTGAGTCAGGATTGCTGAGTATCATCATAAGCATTTTCTTTTCCCAGTCACTGAGTTAAACAGTGTTTTCACACTGAGAGTGAAGTGCAGCACATCAAGATTCTGCCAGTAATGCACTGAAACCTGCTAAAGTGAACTTGGATATAACAGAATATGATTGATACAATTCACAGAAATCCTTTGTTTTGTGTCCTAACGTGTATATTTTTGTTGATTGTGGAGAACATTCCTAAGAACTCTCACTGTAACGCTTTTTCTGTTCAGTGTTCATTTCTTAAAGCAAAGGTTGAATAAACTTAAGTCTGAGCATCCAGGCTGCTGCTGGTCACTATAATGCTGTGAGTTACACAAGCATTGCCATCTAAAGTTAGGTATAATTGAATATACAGACCTCTGTGTTCTTCCTTTGAATTAAAAAATTATCATTAGTTTAGTTTAGAAAAATGAAAGCCTAGTTCTAAATGCAAAGTTGAGGTAAATTCATGAATGACTACATCTTACTTTACAACATTTCTGTTTCAGTAACTTTAAAATTATGTGTATATCTGCATCTTGCATTTTTGTTTGTCATGTTGTCAGAGAACCAACTGTATGATACTGGGGTTATCATACACTGTGTTGATAAACATTCCTGGTAGTACAAAATTGGTTCCAAATAAATTTCAAGTTTTGACCTTGGTATTTAAATTATGATTCAGCAAGGAGAGCTCAGTGGCCAGAAGTTTGTGTCTGTACTAAGTTCAGTTAGTTTCAGGGAAATTCTCTAAGAATCTCTCTACTCAAAACCCTTGGTAGCATCTGAGTGCTTATATTTTGTTACTGGTTTTCCCTTTTTGTATCAACAATTAACACAGTTGCCAACTACATTCATTCATTGAAACAGGTAAGAAGTTTTGAGAGAAGAAACAGCTGACAAATTCTAGTTGTAAGTTCAGTATTTGTTGACTCCATATGTAAAAAGCATGCAAGACAAGAACTTTAGTTATAGGAACTAATTGATGAGGAATTAAAAGATATGGATTGCATGAACTTATTCTAGCAGGACAGGGTTTTTTGTATTTTTGTATCTTGTAGTTTTCAAGAAAAGCAGGCAGGATATATTTAACATATAACCTTGAGGACAATAAAGGTAATTCAAATCCATTGGTGGGCATGGAGGGAACGTGCAGTTTCCAGGATACTGAAGCATAAAAGCACTGACAACACACATCCTGTACTTCTTCATGTTGTAAATGTAGAGGTAGTTTCAAATCCCTATGGCTTCTCACAGTTAGAAGTGCCACAGAACTGTCTGATTAGTGATACAGTCTTGAACAGATATTTTTAAAGTCTGGTTAACAGAGAGAACTGCTTGCAGTAGGAAAACCTGTTTAGGTTATTCCAAAGATACCAAGTGTACAGCAAAGTCAAATATTACTTTACTACTACAAATACTGTTTCATTACAGTTAGTTTTTCCACATTACAGAGTATCTGATGCCTTGTTGCAAGTTACACACTGCTCTTGTGTTGTTGGAAACTGAGAGTGTGGTTTGGAACTGAAAATGGGCAGAGATTGAAACAGTATCTACAGTATTTTGCTGTTATCTGTCATATGGACAACAATGCGAATGCAGTAATTTGTCAGAACCTGCTCACATGGGGGCAAAACAAGATAATTAGTGAAAAAGTCCCATTAGTGTTTGCTTGAAGTGTGATAAATAGGAAGGAAATAAAGTGTCCAGGTACAACAAAACACTTGAATATGAAAAACTCAACTTTTCAGATTAATTGCATGAAGCTTTGTGCTGGCATAGTACAGAATAGTGAACTGATTTATACTTTGTCTTTCAGATGAACCAGAGACACGAGATGCCTGGTGGGCAGAAATCAGACAAGAAATAAAATCCCATGCCAAGGCATTGGGTTGTCATGCTGTAGTGGGCTACAGTGAATCAACCAGCATTTGGTAAATCACGATGATGACTTGATTTTCAAAATGCCACAGGAAACATATTTCATCATCAGTGGATTAAAAATTAACTATTCCAACACAGTTGTTGGTACTGGATATTCTATAACTACTTCAGAGAGTTTAAGTGAGATTATCAAATTTCAGTATTAGGCGTTTTTTATATATGTTTAGATCTGGGTTTTAGGTTTTTTCTAATGAATGTTACAATTTTTTCTTTTAAACTAAAACATACAATTTGCTTTGTAGTAACAATATTAATTTATCCATGAAGTTTTCTCAACCTAATCTACCTAAATAATTAAGACTGTTCCTAAAAGTATACATATTGAGGTTTCATTAATGGGTAACAACTGGCAGACCAGAACTTAAATGGAGAACTTCACATTTCAGGCACAGAAAAAGCTTGTTCTGGGGCCAGGTGTGTCTGATGATACTAAACAGAAAATTACTCTGGTTCCCTATTTTGAATTACTTTTGGGAAGTAATGAGCAAATTCAAACATCTGAATTTATTTTCTTTCAAGTTGATTTTGCCTAAATATTTTAGGGTAAAAGCACTAAAGATTTGCTTTTTTAAGGAGAGAAGTTGGAAAAGTTTTGGTTTACCATATTTACGTCAGAATTACTCCATCGCTGAGGGATGAACACACCAAAACGAAGCATTTATTCCTTTGCTTGTTGGTCTCCTTGTAAAAAGCATGAACAGTTTGTATTATCTCTTCTACCTTAACTATGGAGAAGGAATGTGCAGAGCATAGGCAATCAGTTATTGGGTTACTGATGCTTATGTTTCTCTAAAGGAATTTAATGTGGTAGTGTTTGATTATTGATAAAATATTTATTGGAATTCCCATGCTTGTTGCCAGTTCAGCTTTTTTCCATGCTTAAAGCACAAGCCTGTGTGTGTAAGTACTGCTCTGCCAGACATGTTATGTATGAAAAATTATTTTGGGAAGAGAAACAGCAACAAAAAAAAGGCATATATATCATTCTAGAAAATGTGGGAAAGATTTTCTCTATTTTTTTCAATATAGTATTTTAAGTATTGAATACTAGAGATTTGTTTCTTACTTGAGAGCATGAGAAATATTAAAAGCTCTGTGGTTGTTCTGAGAGCTTTAACTCTGCTAAACCCCAAGTATAGTTGGTTACTTTACATGTGAAATGTACCATTATTGTAGTTCTTCCTAGTAAAATTTTACTGTTTTGCCACTTCTTATCCTTCAAGAAGCACCCTTGTCAGTGTTGGGGGGTTTTTTTGAAAAATTTTGAAAATTGAATGTTAATAAGATGCTGAGGCTCTCAACTTCCCTTTTACTTTAGAAAAAAATCATGCCTTGTTTTTTTTTTTAATGTTTGGTGTGCTGTATTTCTTTGCATTGTTAACCGTAGAACTGAAATCCATACTTTAACCTGGTTAGCCTTTCTGAAGTTATATTATTTATAACATGAGTCAAAGCTCTTTAGTCTTCCTGTTCAATCCTTCTTCATCTCATATTTACGCAGTGGTTATGGTTTAAATACCAGAAGTGGATTGTTTGTGAGTTTTAATGGATAAAATTGCACAAGTGCACAAATTTAGTGGTGATGTTGAACTTCTTTGAGACTTGTACTAGCCTTTTCATCTGATAATTTTATATAAAAGCACCATTTAGGAATTCACTCTGTTGTTATTCTTTTCTCTTATAGTGAAGAGGTCTGTATTTTGTCCGCGTCTGGCACAGCAGCAGTATTGAACCCTAGGTTCCTTCAGGATGGCACCATGGAAGGCTGTTTGGAACAAAGGTTGTCATGGCAGCCTGGCTTCTTTTCCATAGGGTCAGAGAAGGGAGAGGTTGATTTTTTTCCTCAGAGCCAAGATAGTTCTTCTCTATTAGGGTAGGTTACAGTGTTACAGTGCAGGATGCGGGACCAACCACTTTACTGCTTTTCACTAACAACAACCACCACAGGAGTAATGGAGCTCTGCACCAAATTAGATACTCTGTTTTTATTTCTAACAGTGTCAATAAGGTAACACGTTTGACTACTAACACAGATCATGACTCAGCTTTTCCTTTGCTGCTCTTCAGGTCTCTCTTCTCAATTTTATATCGCACTATAAAAAATGACAGATGTTTAATAACTTACATAAGCCAAAAGTGGCTATGTCTGTAATATGTGTATATATGCTCCATTAAATACTATTTATGTGTATATATGCTCTCTAAATATTCATCAGAAGCTGCATGAGAAATAAAATAGGTTGGTTATAAAACAAATATGATGCCAGATTTGTCCAAAATAGGTATGTGTTAGTTTAAGTTGATGAACAAAATCATGAAACTGAAGGCTAAACATGAGGTTTCCCTTTGTTTCTGCTCTTGCAAATAAAATTTGAAGAATGAGTATTGCCACAAAGTTATTTTTGGGTAAAAAAAGATTAGTTAGTTCATATTGGTAATTTATTATGTATTCATCAGGATAGTAGTCAAATATTTCAAGGGCATATTCTAGTTGTCAGCAAGGCTATTTATTACACTTTAGCACTTGCATTGCTTTTTCCATAATAAACCAGTCAACGTAGTATTATTTGTTATTCTTTTACTTTGTTAACAGAAGACCATTGTCTTTTAGTGTAGATAGAGTTTTAAAAACTGTAGCCAGAAGTAAAATACTTGTTTTTGTAGTCACTGTATGATGGAGAGAAAGAAAAATTATGTTTATAACATAAAGAAAATAGCACTTTTATAAAAAAATATAAAAATAGTATTTTGGTGCTTCTAAGAGTCTTGGCATAGATTAGAAATGCCAGAAGAAAGTAAAACAGGTAATCAGACAAAGTTCATGCTCAACACAAAATATATTTGCCATAGTCTTATGATAACTAATGTTCCAAATCTGTCAGATTTGCTTAAGCACCTCTTCAAAATCACTGAGAAGAATTGTTTATGTGAAACAGAATTAATTTGCAGTGATGCAGTTGGCCTGTTCTTTCCCCGTGGTCATTCCTGGGTATTGCTCATGGGGGAGAGAGATTCAAGTGTTCTAAGCAAGTAACAAGTTCTACCTGATACCTTATCTTAGGAAATAATCTTGCTGTTCTTTTCACAATGTTAATATATATTGTGCTGCTTCTCAGTAGGGTGATTGGTTTGTTGTTTGTATTCTGCTCATTAAGTTTTTATAGGGTTTTGGACACAATGAATGTAGAGGAGACTTTTTGGTGTGTTTGGTACAGTGAATTCTTTGTACAGCTGTTGTACCATGGATTATATTTAGAAGTCACACTGCTTAAAGTCAGTTCAGTAATGTTGCAGGTTTATATAAACCGTTGGTCTCTGAATGTCCTTTTTCTCAATCCCTGCATAAGAAGTTTTAATGCAAGTTTTATTGATAGTATTTTAGCAAGTAGTGTGCAACCTTTTCTTCTTCTAATTCATATATTGCAAAACTTGTCACATTGGTATAATGGAGCAGAGTTTATCTGTGGTGTATGATTTAAGTAGGTATTTGTAGGTGTTTATAGACTTAGTAGGTGTTTATGCACTTACTGATCATTGTTAACAAGATGCAGATGTTTTAAGTATGTTCTCCATAATGTATTTTTAGGATTGAAGACGCTTCACCACCAGGTTGTGGATTTTGCCATATCCCATATGATGAATTGAACATGCCATTCCCTGCTCACCTCACTTACTGTTACAACTGCAGGAAGCAAAAAGTTCCTGATGTCCTTTTCACCACAATTGACCTTCCTGTAGAGGCAATAGTTATTGGGAAGGGATGTCTTATTCAAGCCAGGTATCTGTCAAAATATTTCCTAAGTCTAGTAAAGTTTTGGAGATCTTTGAAAGAATTCCTGTTGCTAAAATTCAGTGTGTCATCAAATCTTATATTATAAAACATACAATTGCTATGTGTTATTGAATAACATTTCTCTCTGAAAGTATCATTGCACTGGTCTGGGGTTTGAATTTCAGCTTGTAGGACTAAACCCAGAGAGTGGAAGATGACTAACATATAGTCAGAGATGGGATTGCTATGCTTTTTCTTTTATTCTTTTCAGATAAGTATGGTTAATGCTTTAGCTGTGAGGGCACTTGGGTTTGGTTTGGTTTTGGGTTTTTTTTCTTCCTTCCAATGTGTGTCTTGAATAACGGTATTAATAGGAATTTTAAAAGTTCTGCCACTAGAAATTGCGGTAGTAATTTTCTGTGCTTGTACCTCAAGTGCTTGAGGTTTGCAGCAAGCAAGAGAAATAGATGTTTGTATTGGGGGTCTTTCTAGAAGAAATGCTGAAAATAGAAGTTTTCAGATGGCACTGTCTCAAGGAGTTCTTGTTAAGAACTGGCATTTTATTTTACTGTTGCAGCAATCTAGAAGAATTGAAAAGAAGCTGCATCAGGTTATACAATGAGGGAAAAAAAATCAAAATATCCTGTGATCCCTTTCAATCTTCACAAATCCATTAAAGCTCTGTCTGTGCTGGTCTGTGTTGCCAGGTTGTGCCGTCTGAAGAAGAAAGCTCAGGCTGAAGCAAATGCAACTTCTATCAGTAACCTCTTGCCATTCATGGAGTATGAAGTGCATACACAACTGATGAACAAACTCAAGCTGAGAGGAATGAATGCCCTCTTTGGGCTGAGAATTCAGATCACTGTGGGGGAAAATATGTTGATGGGCTTGGCAGTAAGTACAGTTGGAATCCTGGGATTCTTTTGCTTTCTTACAGTATTTTTTCAGGAAGGACATGCAGATGTTGTGAGATTTGGAGTAACCAGACATATTGAAACGTCATTTTAAGAGCAAGGTGTCTTAATTATTGTAAAATCAGGACAGACTTGTCTTTCATAATCAGCAGAAGGAGATTCAAATCTCTTGAAAATTGTAGAAGACAAGATTATTAGAAAAGGGATGAGAGGAAAAGAAGCTTTAAACAGTTTAATGGCACAAATTGTAGAAGAATGATGGTATTCTTTAAACGTCCTGTCAAAGAGATCCCTGTTCCTCAAATTGAATTGCAGTTCCATGACAAATCAGGTCAATTAAGTCTCAGTACATCTTTTGGTTATTTGCCAACAAGGGAAACAGCAAGGTCTGTTGCCTCTTCTTTGATGGAACTGAAGAAATAAATGATAGATTTGAAGTGTCTTAGAGAAAGTCAAGAAATGTTCATTAACAACCTTTTCTAACCCCATTCTGTCATGCTAGATTAGAACACTGCATCTTCCTGCATCACAGGGTGCTTGGGTAATTCTGGCTGGCATCTTTTGTCTTTCATGATCTGTTTCCTGTAAATAGAAATCAGGTTGTCACAACCTCAGTGATGCTGTAAATGGTTTGGCCAAGTTTTAAATCGTCAAAAATTGTAAAAAACTATTTGCTTATGCAAAACATACTGGGGCAGAGGCTTTAATTTTTAGTTTGTTTTTTTAGGCAAGATTAAGAGTTCCACAATGAAAAATGAGGAGGAGGGAGTATTTTTAAAGA
Source organism: Aphelocoma coerulescens (assembly GCF_041296385.1). NCBI lineage: Eukaryota > Metazoa > Chordata > Aves > Passeriformes > Corvidae > Aphelocoma > Aphelocoma coerulescens. The sequence goes on along the minus strand of NC_091014.1, from coordinate 73,459,681 downwards.
ATAGTTGTTGGAAAAGTTCGACGACTACAGCGGGGGGAGAAATTGCAGAACAACTAATATGATTTATAAAAGCAAGCTCTGTTTATTAGCAATCCAGAGGCACTTATATAATATACCAGCTTGTTAACTCTTAAGTGGCTTAAACCTATCAAAGCGCATTTCTGCTTCTACCTAATTAGACTACATCAGCAAGCTTCTACTAGTTATGTTATGATTAAAGAATTCAGAGTTCACCCTCCCTTCTCCTGGTCGGTATATCTTATCTGCACAGCTGCACATCCTCAAAACTCCCTTTTTGTTCTCAGGCTTGTTTCTCACACAAGGTGCTTTCTCATGCAGGCAGTTTCTCACACTAACCTTTGCTTGCAGGCCTTTTGCTTGTACAGTTATTGATTTGTTCCCTTTATCAATGATCCACATCCCTGATCCTCTAATCATTTTGCAGCAAATAGTGAAGTTTGTTCATAAGTGAACAGAAGAGAGAGATCCATTTATTTATTTGCAAGAGATGATGCTGTAATTTGCATGTTACAATGCTGTTTTAGAATAAGCATTATGGAAGGCTTTATATGAAACTATTAGGAATTCATGCTTATTTAATTGTCTTTTTCTTTGTGACTTTTAAAAAGTCTGCAACAGGTGTGTATTTAGCAGCTTTGCCAACACCTGGGGGTATTCAGATTGCTGGGAAGACTCCAAATGATGGCACCTATGAGCAGCACATATCCCATATGCAAAAGAAAATAAATGATACAATAGCAAAAAACAAGGAACTTTATGAGATTAATCCTCCAGTAAGTAAATCTTTTATTCTTAAAAATAAAATATTTTGAATCAAATATATACGCTGTATATCCACGTTTTCTTACTGAGTCATTCAGAACATAAGTTTATTTACCAATAGAGATACAGATTTTTTTCACTGTATTTTGGAAAGCTGATGGAATTTTCAGATCTCCTTAGCCACATAGTCAAACCAGTTTGGTCTTATTTAGATATATTTCTCAGTAGAATAATTTTCAGAATGACCTGATCCTTAGAATTGCTAGTAAGTTGTGTAGAGTTGAAATTATTTTTAAACTGTGCAGAATATCTGTTAATTCTTACATTGTTTTTAGGAACTACCTGAAGAAATCATTGGGTCTCCCATTCCAGAGCCAAGACAACGTTCCAGGCTATTGAGATCTCAGTCAGAAAGCTCTGATGAAGTTACAGAGCTTGACCTTTCACATGGGAAGAAGGATGCTTTTGTCTTGGAGGTGATAAACATTTTCACTACTCGAGTTCGTACTTTTCTTCTCCTGAAATATATATTAAAAAAAAAAAAAGTTTTCTTACTCATCTCCAAGAACAGCTCCTAAATTGTGTATGAGTTTTTCCCTTTTGTATCAATAGAAGAAGTGAAGTATTAGGTTTTGCTTCTTACTCTGTTTGCTTAAAGCACAGCTCTATTATGTCTACAGACAATATCTGAAAAACAATTGCCATGCTGTTCATGAACATGTAGCAATCTCTAGAATAATAATTAAGAACTGTTAAGAAATGTCCTTCTGTCTGCTTCAAGCAGCAGATCAGACTAATCAAAAAGTTAAGATCTATTTTTATAAACACTGAGGTTCTGTGTTGCCACATCTTATGTTTAGCAAAGAAAAAGATTGTATTTTCTTCCTGTTCAAAGCTCTTACTGTTGTAGTTGAACATTGAGAATTATTAGTTTCCTGAATGGGTTGTATTCAAAGCATTCAAAAAACTGCATGTGCCAAGAGAGCACGTAAAAGAAGATCTTCTGAATTTCAGCTATTGCTTTTCACAATTTAGGAATTCACAACTTCTGACGGTACCTTCCAGTTCTTTCTACAGCTGCAACTATAAAGATCAACACCTATAGATAAATAAAGAACATAGATTTCTTTTACCTCTCTATTCACTAAAATTCAAAGATGTGACTGAACATTGTCCATTTTGAAGCCTTTAATACTCCAGCAAGTATTGAAGAAGGGCTGGAGTTTTGATCATCCTGTAGTACAAATACCTATCACTGACTGAAAACCACTTTAAAATACAGCCTGTAATTGCAGCCTAAGGTACATTTAAGACTTTGTTAATCTTCACAAATCACCATCTTCATAGAAAATAATCTGGAAGAAAGGTTGTAGATAGGGAGAATGAAGGAGCTCTGTAACAGCAGTTTGTTTGAAAACAGACGTATGAAAGGATTGTGAGAAAATAATGGGCTGGGAGAGGTTGGGATAATAGATTAAGATTGGTTGGTGCTTTTGCAAAAAGGGTTGAATACCTACATAAAAAATAGAGGATTTTGTAAGGCATTTATAGAAAAAAAGGACTTTTTATCTGTGGTGTTGGAACCCAAAGTGCAGGGAATGTTTCTTTGCCTGTCCTGAGGGATCCATCCCCCCAGGGAAACACTGTTTTTAACCTTTGTCCATGGAGAGAGCTGCCAAGGCTTTGGGGTGAATTAGAATCTACAAGGGTGTGAGTTAGAGGATAGTATAATACATAGTTTGTTACAGGGTGAAAAATTTCAAATTTTAGGTTTATTAATATGGTAAGTAGATGAAGGCAAGATGGAGGATCCCTGTGGTTTTTCAGGTCTCTTCCTTCTTCAACTATGCCATTTTTTGCAGTGTTGGTAGTACAGAATGATTGGTTAGGAAATGCCACAGTACAGGGCTATGTGAATGGATAGTTCATTAGGCACGGGTAGAAAAGTAAAAATAATGTACGTCCTTAGTGACAATTGGGTAATTTACCTTTAAAAGGGCCTTGAGTTTCCTGCATTTTGTCTTTTGGTACTTGCTCTGCTTCATGCTATGTCGGCAGCATGTAAATTGCTGATAAGATATAATAAACAATCTGAAGGCCGAGAAGATCCAAAGTCCCATTCGTCTCTTACTCCTGGCAAGGACTTTCTCCCCCATCCAGGGAGGACATGTGGGGGTTGAGAACCTGCACATGTGGAATCACTTACTACTGTCTTTTTTGAGAAATTGGATATTTGATTGATGATTAATTGGGTATCAGAAACAATATTCCAGAAGATTTAGTTAAACTCCTGACTAAGCTTTCAAGAGTAAAATCATAGTTCACTGGAGCTATGTAACAAAAAGCAGTAAAAATTTCATTGTGATGAGGACATGCTGAAAGAGGCTGGGAAGGCAGTTATGAGAGGCAAAGATATCTGGGTTGGTGTCGTTTAGTTTTTGGATTGGTTTTTGAAGGAAAAAAAAGACAACCCTTTTACATGGAGAGCAAAAAGGAGACACATTACTTGACAGAGAACCCTTCCATACTGGAGTTAAATTATAAACTATTTCTAAAACACTTGATAAGAAAATGTTGGACAGTAGAGGTAAATTTGGATCTCTTGCCAGTCAGTAAGACAGGATGAATGTAAAGACTTGACAGAAATATTTACAGAATGTAGCAGGGCACTCAGTCTGATCTAAAATAAGAGTGTTTAAAGGTTGGGTAGAATAGAGGTTATTTTATTTCTTTCTGAAACGTCTTACTGGCACAGCAACATGATTTTCTCAATTATTCCCTTTTCCAGATTGATGATACCGATGCAATGGAAGATGTACATTCTTTACTGACAGATGTTCCACCACCTTCTGGTATAGTTACAACCATATTTTTCTAATTTATGCCGTAGGCTTCAAAATGACAGAATATGACTAGTTTCATTAAAAACTATTTAAAAAGTTCCAAGAGAACTGACAATATTACTGTTTCTGAAGATTTTTAGACTGAATTACAAATTTGTAGGTTCCAGGTTAATAAAACTAGAATAGAGAACTAATTATTGCCTAGTATCAGTTGTCTTTATGCTATTTATCATTGTATAGATATGTCATACTTTTCCCAACAGAACTCCTGGATCTGGATAAGAGGCAAATGAGGTTGTCCATTATATAGAAAATGCTCTGGACATTTGATTTGTCCTTGTCCTCCCTCTTGTCATTGTGAATTTCCCTGTGTTTCTTTTGAGCAAGACTTAGTTTTCTTCCTAATAACTGGTATCAGTATTAATAATTTTGAGTTGTGTTGAGCACAGAACTATCCTTGTAGTTACCTATTACTATCACCAAATCTTTCATTCCTCACTGATTATCCAGTCCTGCTGCAGTTGATTTTATTGCCCTAAATTAAGGCCATCAGCAATCATCTTGTTTTATCCTCTTCTGCATATAAGTTATGTGTTTGAAGCATAAAATCCGAAATCAAAGATGTCTTCACTGTGAAAATTAAGCATTTTTGTTCCTCTTTTTCTAGTCTTATATTTACATTTCCTTTGATGATGCTTCATTCTTAGTTTGTTAAAAGAGACCTTGGTGAAGGATCTTTCCAAATGCTTCCTGATGTCCAATGTAGATGGTACCAGCCTTTTGTCTGTGTGCTTGTTGAGAGCTTGTGAGCAGTGACTGCTCCTTAGGAAACTGGTATCAGCTGCTCCGCAGTCTTGTTTTTCCATCTGCCCATGAACTTCTTTTTCTGGAATAGTTGCTATGGATCAGTAATAGAGATACCTGTACTAGGGAAATTAGTAGGACCAGGCTCTTCAGCACCTTATTACTTGAAGATTAAAGAATGTTTTTCTCTGGTAGTAGAGTAAGTTAAGAGTTCAGTGCCAATTAGCTGTTTGACCTTTTGCCTATTCTGTGGTTTATAGGAATCTTTGTTTTTCATTGGCCTTTTTGTTCAGTATCTCCTTCAGACATTTGTTCAAGAAAAATAAACAAGGGACTGGTTTTCTGCTATTGTGGGAAGCTCTACTACACTGCTGTAAAAAGAAAAAGCATGTTTTCTGCTCTCATTATTTCTGCATATCCTTTCTAAATCTTACTTGATTCTTCAACAGAATTTCTGCTTTTGATGCTCTGAAAGGCAATCTATTAATATTTATACCCTCTGCAAGCTGCTACACAATTTCTTTTCTAGCTTATTTTTTGCTTTTATATAGGCCCTACCAGGTTGGCCTCTTTTCTGCTTATTTAACTGTATCTTCAGGCTTTCAGAATTGCTGATTTGCTGTTAATAACTTATTTTACTCTGCCATTTAGTCATTATATTTCTGGTTTTAATTTGCATTCAGTCACTACAGTAGTTCCTTTACAGCCTTTTCTGGGCTCTCTGTTAAAGGTTGGCTTTTTAGCTTTTCATATCACACCTTTTAAAAAAAATTCCTCATTTGTGCATAGTTTATCTAATAGAAATAGGTGGAACAGTTGTGCATTTTGGGTATTGGCCCTTCCTACAAGAATTCTACATTTGTTTTTTGAATGTTGATCTCATTTCTCGTGTATTATCCAATATTCAAAACCACATTAGGGAAAATATTTGCAAAACCTTGTCACATATGTTTCCTTTACAAGTATTTTTGTATTGTAGTAGATAAACAAGATTTTTTCCCCAAATATTTTCTTCACAGGTTTTTACAGTTGCAACACAGAAATTATGCCTGGTATAAATAACTGGACACCAGAAATTCAAGTAAGGTTATTCAAAATTGAAACTTTTTGCTAAATTGTATTGAAATATGCTGTAGTAATTTAAATGTGTGTTTTGAAAGATAAATTCAAAAGATACCCTTGTGACAGAAATAAAAGTAGTATTTTGGTAAGAACAATAGGGTATGAGAACCTGTTTCTTTGTTGTTTTTTTTAATGCTGTTACGTAACAAAGAACCTAATACAGAAATATGAAAGTAATTACAGTAAATATGAACTTAAAGATTTTGGCTTTGTAAAAGGCTTGGCTAGGTTTGAAGCCCCTTAAAGGAAACAGATTATTGACTGTGTTGCTTAGCTAACATATTTTGTTACTTAATTAACATATATGTTAACATATTTTACATTATTTTCCTTCTTTATGAATTTGCGTTTAAGACACTGGATAAAATATATTGGCATATGTTGGCAAAAAAATAAACATGTTTGTTTCTAATTCAGATGTTCACAGCAGTAAGAGTGTCCAGATTAAGCAACATTAACCCAACAAATCAAATACTCAATAAGAACTTCAATGATCTCTGTGAGAATCTGTTGAAGGTAAGAATCTTATTTCAAATACTTCTTTAAGTGTTCAAATGGAAGCCAAGTAAAATTCAGCTATACTGGAAATAACATGTGCCTCATCATTTTGAAAATAGACTGCAAAGTTATGTAATTAGTTTGTGAGTTGCTATAAAGATAGGTTCAGCCTTTTTTAGTATATTAGGGATTTCCAAAGTTTTTGGAATCTGAAGGAGTCCTTTGACTGGCAGTGTACTCTAGAAATAGAAAGACGGCTCCACATTAGATTGCATCCTGTCCTGACTTTTCATACATGTAATTCTTCTTCAAGAAAAAATTAATATCATTAGATGACTTCTACTATGAAAAGAGTTTTGATCCTTAATTTCTCTGAAATAAACCACGCTTTCTTTTTTTCTGAGTAACACAAAATAATATCCTGTCTTCAACAGAGTTTGTATTTTAAACTCCGGTCTATGATTCCCTGCTGTCTTTGCCATGTAAACTTTACAGTTGCCCTACCAGAGGATGAATTAGTTCAGGTAAGTGAATTGCTGCTTTTAACTTCCAGCACATAGGCATGGCCCTAGTTAACATTTGCTGCTCAGGGTAAACTGGGCTGGGATTTGATTCACTGCTATGTCTAGTGAATTCTTAGATGGTTTTTTTCCTTATTATGTGTCTATGCAAAGAACTGCTTGTTTGCAAAATCATTTTTCAGATTGCACAAGAGATCAACTTACCTAATATGCCAAATATTTCTGATTTGCAGATTGCAGTCACAGCTGTTGCCATTACATATGACAAAAACCAAGCACTACAAGCCAATAAGGCACCTACAGAAAAATCACAGCAAAGAGGTAAATATTGTGAGTCATCTTTTCTTTTTTATCCCTAGTGCCGAATGAGTCTGGATTTTAATTTCAGCTACATACACAGATCACAGACCACAGAATATTCCGAGTTGAAAGGGACCCACAAGGATCATCAAGTCCAAATATACATATTTTTGCAGGGAGATTCTTTCAACACATAGAGGTTTTTCAGAGTTAGTGTACTTGACCTCCAGCAGGATGACTTACTTATCAAGTATTAGCTATTTATTTTCCATAATCGACAAATTTGTAGTACTTTCTAATTCTATCTGTGATACTACTTCAATTATTTTTCTCTAAAAGGTTAGTGTAACAGATGATGACATTTCTGTTGTATTTTGGAACATGTGGTGTAAATCATCAGAGAATACTTGTTCTTACAAGTAAAAATTTTGTCCATACTTCAAGAAGGCAGAAAATAAATTATTCATAATACTTTAAAAAAAGCCAACCTCCCTAAAATCCTTAAACAGGTTAGTAATGGTTTTGGAGCTCAGTGAAGCACATGGAGGGAATGGAAGACACTACAGTGATCTGCATATGTGACCTTGCTAATGAAGTAACATCTTATGCTAGAAATGTATGTGTGCAGTCTGGATGTGGGAATTCAGACACAACTCTGAGGATATTCAATTCTTCAGAATGGAATTAGGTAGTAGAACAGAGCCATATGCTTCTAAAACATCAGTTGTAGCTGACTTCTTCAATAGTAACAGTAAAGTGTTTTCTTTCATGTGAAATAAGTGTTAATTTTTATTATGGTAGCTGACTTAGATCCAACTGCAGAATCAAATTTAAAATCCATGAATGGACTTCATTTTTTCCTAAAAACTCCAAATCCTTTTCAGTGGAACACAAGTTCTGTTCAATGTTGCAGCTGGATGTGTTGTCACACACCTCTTTCTGCAGAACTGTATCACTTTATGCACATGCTGAAAATACCTGTTCAAGTCAGACCTGACTAAATTGACTCTGCTTGTAATTACTGGCAAATCTTATTTTGGGGGGTTAATTATCAATTGACCATGTTTTCTTTATTGAAGCATCTACAGACAATGAAGAACAGCTACAATTTCCCTTGGAGCTTTGCTCTGATGCCCTTTCCTCTCAACCATTCTCTCCAGCTAAAGGTCAGTTAAGGGCAAAAATGTTAAACTGTTGTTTTTTACTGATTTTGAGTTCTGCTCTTTCATGGTTGCAGAGGCTTTAAAATATGTGTATTTTCACAGGCTTTAAATGTGCTTTGCTGCCTAAACATAATGGGTATATTTACTCATGACATCAAATTTTTTGAGAGTCACAGAAGATGGCTTGGTTGATCATTCTGTCTGTATTTCCTGTAGAAATTCCTGTCCTGTAGTTTTGTCTTTGCATTTAGAATATTGAAGATGCTCCAAACCACTGGGTGTTGGGTGTCATTTGACATAATTACAAATTACCTAATAATTAGGCTTGTCTGTAAATGGCCCATATAAAATACCTCCATGATTTCTCAGCCTCACATAATTAATCTCATTGTTTTCATGCTGGGAAATACTTTATCTACCAATTACTGGTTGCATGCAAATTTCCTTTAAGTGAAAGGAGCCTAAACTTGTATAGTAAATAATCTGTACAGTGCAGCACATTGTAGCTTTTAAGCAGCTGCTTTATTTTACCTGAGATAGAGCTGCATTTCAAGAATGGTTGTCACAGTTCTTCTATGATTACATTAAAAATTCAGTTCATTGAAATCAGCTGTCTTTAATTCCTTCTCCCTTGTTGGATTATCTACCAAAATGGTTACTGAGAGGAAATTAAATATCTGGGAATTACTGTAAATGTTTGAGCGCCCTTTTTTGCCTGTTAACATCAGTTGTGTAAAGAAGGGTGCCTACCACACTTACTTGTATTTTCAGTGGCCAGATTAATTTCAGCAAAAAGATCCGTATTGTTTTTTAGTTTTTTTAATGCTTAACTTTTAATTGGCTACATTTTTTATTTTCAAAAAGAGAAGATACCCAGAAATTTCTGCTGGTGTCTCTCTACCCCATTACTGGACTGTTCTCCCTGTGTGCTGGGCACTGACCAGTGGAGGGCAGCCTGTTCCCATGTATCCCTTTTCCTGATGTTTTCCACATTCCATATTGTGCTGTAGACAGAGTCTTTCAGGCAGAAAATTATTCCATCTGTCATTTCCTCACAACTTCATTGTAGTTACATTTACTTAGCAGGTTAATATATTTTTACTTTTCTGTAGGATTGTTGTTTTAAAAATATTTTAAAATATTTGTTTGCAATCTTACACAGTTATTTAATTAATTAACCTATGACAATAACATATTAAAATTGCAAGATAGATCTAGTAAAGTGAATTATTTATACTAACTCTGTTACCAAAGTACACAGCACACTATATAGAGGGTGGGTTTTTTTCATACTTGACTCTAAAATCTTTTATAAGGGTTGTAGAATCATGGAGTAGTTTGAGTTGGAAGGCACCTTAAAGATCATCTCATTCCAACCCCCTGCCCTGGGCAGGGACACCTTCCACTATCCTAGGTCGCTCTGAGCCCCATCCAGCCTGGCCTTGAACACTTCCAGGGATGGGGCAGCCACAACTTCCCTGGGCAACCTCTGCCAGGGCCTCACCATACTCACAGGGAAGAATTCCTTCCTAATATCCAATCTAAACCTTCTCTCTGTCAGTTTGAAGCCATTCCTCCTTTACTGTCACTCCAGGCCCTTGGAAATAGTCACTCCCATCTTTCTTGGAAGATGTTGTCCTGTACTACCTGACTCTGCTTAATAGATTATCTCAACGGAATAAATTTTGTTTTATTAGAAGTCCTGGAGGGTGCAAGTTCCCACACAGGTATTCCTGCTGCTCAGAGAGGTGAGTTTCCTTAATTTAACCATCTGCCAGAACAGAATGAGCATTCTTGGAATGTTGGTATACCCTTTTTGGATGTGTCTTAATCCAGGAAGTGTTTACTACTTAACTGAGAATGCATGCTCTGGTGTGGCTTAATTATATCCTAATATTTCAATACGATTTTTAATTATAAAAGTTAGATTTGTTAATAATAACAGCCTCTCTGTCAGATACATTGATATAGCTTTATCTGACAGGAAATTAGACCCCAGAAAGAGAGCTGTTTTGCCTGTGTTAATTTGAAGTTAGCATGTGTTCCTCCCGTTTCTTCAGGGTAATGAAGAAACAGTGTTTGCAACCCCCCCCTTTTTTTTAAAGATATGCAAACACCCCTACAACTAATACCAAAAGTCATAGCAGAAACAACTCTTACTTCTTATTGTAATGATAATGGGAGGAGTGTTGGAGGGAGGATGTTGGGGCAAGGAAGACTGTTGTGTAAAGAAAATTAATTTGTGTTTAAAACAGAGGTGTTGTTTCAGCTTGTGACTCTTATCCTCATCACCAAAGCTTTTTTTTTTCAGTCTGTAGGTTAGTTATTGATAAAGACAGTTGGGAAGTTTAAATCTTGATCAGCAGCTCTTTGTAAGGAAAAAAAAAGCAACGAAAATGAAAATTAAAAAAGGCTTAAATAAAGTTTAAAAAGCCATAACTTAAAACCTAAATTGAGATTAAAAAAACTACTCTAGCATAAGTCCTTAATGACTGTATTTGCATGTTTTTTCAGTGCTGAAGTCCCACTCAGGCAGTTGGTTCAGAACTGGGACATCACCAGAAATTGGTACTTTGGTTTGGACAAATCCAAACCTATCCTGTAACTTTTCCTTTTAAACAGACCTGCAAAAGGATGGTTGTTCTCTCTCAGACACTAATCATTGCTTCCTCAAAAAGGAGCATTGAGATGAGCAAGAGACATCATCCATATATTTTTTTTCTGTTTTTTTTCTTTTGTTTTTCTGTCTGTGTTTCCAGCAACGTCAGTTGATTACAGTTCCTTTGCAGACAGATGCAACAGCTGGATAGAGCTCATTAAACTGAAAGCTCAGACCATAAGGCGCGGATCAATTAAGACAAGTAGGCGGCTGTTTCTACCACATTCTGATAATCTGAGACATATCTCTGATTTCCCAGTGGTGACTTAGTGGAGTGCCCTGCCCAGCAGTAGCATTGCAGATCACATGTAGAATGAATTACTGAGTGTGAAAACTGCCGACATTGTTCTGTAAGCTCACATAGGGTTGATCACCCAGTAGCATAAAAAGCAAAATAAAGTCTTGCTGTAAATTAGTTCTCCATACATGTGTACGCCTACTAATTGTATAACATCCACTGCATGGATGTAGGTGTATGTATGATCTTGGAAAATTGGGGGTGAGAAACAGGAAGCAATCACCAAGGGGACAGTCAAGTCAATGGTCACTAAATTAGCAAGTGGTGAGTTGGTTTTTAGTAGTTCTTTGGCCACAGGTCTGACTATCTTGCTTAAATTAGCAGAGATTAATACCTGTTTTAATGGAAAATGCTGCACTGGAGAAACACAACAACTTTCACACTTCCTATAATTTGTTCCTCCAGCAGAATACGTTTCAAAATGTTGGCACTTTTTTCTTTACCTTCACATTATAACTGACTGTTGTATGTGCAGCTGCTCGCCTCAATGTTTTCCTTTTGCAGGAATGCCACTCTTCCAAATAAATGCCATTTCAGCTTCTTGTCTCCTTTTGCATGCTTTGCATGATGATTTACTTTCTCACATATATGGCTGAGTATCACAGGCAGCTGAATGTTATCACCAAGCTATTTGGAAAACCAGTAAGAAGAGTTTTTGTGTTTTGAGGAACAATGATGGTTTATTTTTTTTTATGGTTATTTTCTCCTGTTTTTTTCCCATTTTTCAGCTACTTCCCTTGAAAAAGCAAGTCCATTGGCTGAGGGATACTTACGGCACCGTTCTGTCCCATCATGCACCAATTCCACTGTCTCAGTTGTTAAGATGACACCTCTTTCCTTTCTCCCTGGGGCAAAAATAACCAAATACCTTGGGATAATCAATATGTTTTTTATACGAGAAACCACTTCTTTGCGTGAGGTGAGCTGTGTGGCAGGGATTTATTTTATGTCAGGGAATAATTTTTTGTTAATTGTAAGAATCAGAGGTTTTAGTTGAGGTGTGGCACAGCCAGGGAAGAATTTGTGTCACTTGTGGGAAGGTGCTGAGTGCGGAGCAAGTTCCATTGTATTGCTCCTGTCGTGGAGCACACAAAGCTGTTTTGTGTTTGGCACTGTTAGGAAGGGGTTACTTAATAATTGCCATTGCTGTTGAATTGGATAGAACACGAAACCAGTGAGTTCTTAAACAGAACTGTATGGAAAAAATGGGTCTTTGACCAACACTGGTAGAAGTTGGGATCATTTGAACCCAAATTAAATGCTAAAGAAAAAAATAAATCATCCATTCTTCTCTCATTTAGCAAGCTCAGTGATGAATTTTCACAGTGTATTTGGATTTTAAAATTCTTTGGTTAATACAACGTTGCCCATATCATAGATAACGTTATGCTAATTTTAAACATTACATTCTGTGCATTCTCTGTAACAAAACTTTGTGTGACGAGCATCAAAAATTACACTGTGGAGTCCATGACCACACAACCAGCTTAGAGGTGATGTTCAAACCATGATGTCCAGTCTGCATCTGGAAAACAAATAATCCTCTGAGCATGCCAAAATGCAAGCCATGTTCCTTATAATTTTCCTGTCCTTTCGGGAAGGAGCTGCATCTTTGCTTTTGGCCACACAAACAGGGTGTACCTCTTGCCTGGTTTGTCAGTGCTGAAGAGTGCTGTTTTTTCCTAATTACACATTGCTAAAATGACAGAGCAGATGTTAATAAAAATGATCAGGCTTCCTGAAAATGGGCTGTGAGCTCTCTAGAGAAACTTGGATCAGACAAACATTTTGTTTGCATCTTGCAAGTTGCTTTTAACTTTCCCTTTTAACTTGAGAAATCCATGTGTGAAAAGGACCGTGCTTTCAAAAGGATGTCAGAGCAGGGAAGTGGTTACAGGACATTTCTGTACTAAGTGCAGATTCTGTATGTACAAATTCAATAGCTGATAAGCTTTTGTATCTGTGATAACAGATCCCAACAAGGATAGGTCATTCAAGTGTTTGATTCAGCTTTCCTTCATGAAGCTGGAATGTTGCAGGGTCCCTGGGATGCTGTTACTGTGCTCTTTCCAGCACCCAGGGGAGCTAATTTAAATTATTTCAGCTACATAGGCTGAGTCACAAACTACTCTTACTGCAGGATTGCCTTGAGTTATAATGGAGTCAGAACAGAGCAGTCATTATATCCAACTCCAGCAATGTGGTTCAAGTCCTACAAGAAAGTAATTATCAGCATTTGTGTTTGTATTGCTTTATGTTTTGCTTGTGGTAGTGCTGAAATATATACCTGAATCAAAAATTAATGATAATTTCAAGTCGGATTAATCCACTGTTCTTAGGCTTTGCTGTTTACAGGTGGGTTTTGTTACCTGTTGTCATCCAATGTTGTATTAGGTTTATGATGCATATTTTTTCCCCATCAGTTGCTGTACCTTTAAAAGACTTGGACAAAATCAAAATTCCATGAGAATTATGAATTTGTATTGAATTTTGATTCCTTGCTGCAGTTGACTTCATTCCTGCTTTATGCTGGGTTTGATAAAATTATACCTGTCCTTTTTGTTTGTAAATTTTCATCCAAGATATGTTTTTTTAATGCCTTTATGAGTCTGTTCAGGGTACATTATACTTCTAGGAATGAACACAGCCCTTAGAAATTCAGCTCAGTTCAATCTCTTCTTCTACCTGCCTCTTCCCTTTCTTCTAGTGGCACACACACACAGAAACATGTGAGAAGACTACTGGTCTTGCCTTTCACTTGAATTTTTAAATTTTATATGTATTTTGAACCAACTGTGAGCTCTGTTCTGATCAGTTTCTTTTCTCAGCATTTTCTGGGGATTATTATTTCTTTGGTTGATTGCCTGGTTTGTGTGCAATAGGTTTTTCCCCACAATGTACTTGCTCACATTCTTTCATAAGGATTTTTAGGAAAATCCATACTTGGTTGTTTTCCTTGTCCTTTCACATTAATTTAAATTCTTCAGTTTCACACCAAAGAAGTAAAAATGCCCCACAAGCACCATCAAGTCAAAAAAATAATGAAATGAGATGGCTAGAAATTCCTTTGGGCTTCAAGGGGGAAAACAACCAAGTATGGATTGCTTACTTTTTGAGGGATCATTTCTTTAGTGAGTGTTGAGAACTAATGACAGTCATTAATATGCATGAAGTGGCAGTGATCAAAGATAACGGTCACTCCTTACTGGGAATTTCCAGGAATTTCATAGAACCATAGAATGGTTTGGATTGGAAGGGACCTTAAAGACCTTCTTGTTCCACCCCCCTGCCATGGGCAGGGACACCTTCCACTAGACCAGGGTGCTCCAAGCCCTGTCCCTGGCCTTGGAAACTTCAGGGATCTAGGGGAAGCTCTAGCTTCTCTGGGTGGGCAGCCTGTGCCTGGGCCTCACCACCCTCATAGAGAAGAATTTCTTCCCAATATCCAATCTATACCTGTCAGTTTGAAGCCATTCCCCTTGTCCTGTCATTCCAGGCCCCTGTAAATGGTCTCTCTCCATCTGATTTGTGACCCGTTAAACAGTGAATGGCTTTTAAGTTCTCCACACCATTTAGGATTCACTAAATTATTCAGCTGATAAACATATAAGAGAAGCACTCAGCATCTTGTAGCTAGACTTAATATAACATGTAATGTGTATTTTTTCCATTCTAGGAGGGTGGTGTCAGTGGTTTCCTCCATGCTTTTATTGCTGAAGTGTTTGCCATGGTGAGAGCTCATGTTGCAGCTCTAGGAGGGAATGCAGTTGTGTCATACATAATGAAGCAGTGTGTTTTCATGGAGAACCCAAACAAAAATCAGGTACATTAGGATGTGAAATAACAAGTGCTGTTGTGGTTAGTATGATACAAATACGCATTTTATGTCTTTAAAAACTTGCAGTGCTGTAGAGTCATATCTGCACAACATTTCTTGATATCTCAAGATAATGTTTTCAGAATCCAAGAGTGTTCTTGTATAACCAAAATTATGAGGATGCTTCATAAATACCCAGGTGGGTAAAAGAACTGAGCTTGCTAGAGTGAAGTAAATTGCAGGAAATAGTTGCACAGTAGTGCAGAACTTGGTATTTCTGATGTTGCTCTGTAGGATTTCCATCCTAACTCCACGTAAAAATATCTGGAGCTGCTGACGTAAAATGCTCCATTTTGTACATAAAGGGACAAACCTTAATTTATAAACACAGTAACAGAATGTTCAGTAAATTAAATCTGTTAAAAACAGTAATGAAAGCAAGTACAGATATCCAGATATTTCATCTGTGGTGGTCTTAAAACAATCCATCTGCATGTTTGGTAGCACACAAGTGAGCAGATAGAAAAGGAAATGTGGCACATGTTGCCTCAACCAGTAAATAATTTGTCCTTCTACCAATCTCTGTTGATTTTTCTGTGTAGTTATATCTAGCAGATATAAGTAAACATAAAATATATTACTGTTTAATGTTTGGTAACTGGGTATTGTCTTCTTTTCCAGGCTCAGTGTTTGATAAATGTCAGTGGCGATGCCGTCATCTTTGTCCGTGAATCCGAGCTAGAAATGCTGCCAGTGCAGCCTTCTACAACTGCTCCTCAGCCCACAAGTTCTGCAGGAGATGTCACAACATGAAGGCAGAACAAGTGAAGTAGTCTCTGCTAAATATAAAGATTATTTAAAATGTGGGAATGTTTAGGTTTGCATCTTCAAAGTCAGTATCTCTCCATGACATTAATAGCCAAAATCCAAGACAATCACTTTTTTGTTGTTGTTGTCGTCTTATAACTTACATAAGTCAGAGTGGTGTGCTCTGGTTCTTTTGTTACTCTTTCTGGCCTCTGTGAAACCAGGCAGCAGGTGAAGCACTGGTAGGAGAACATGGATTAGAATAGCAGGCATCACATGGAACTGTGGAAGGAAGGAAAAATGGCGTTGCATCTTTGAGCTGTTCAGTGGGACCACGTCAACTTGTTATTCAGAACCATTTCTGAGTTTGAGTGTTGTCAGAGCTGATTCTCAGGTCAGGGTGGGAGGGTTGAGAAGTCTGTGTTGGAAACCTTTGATGAAGAAGGGAGAGATTTGTGTGCAGGACAAGAAAACATGGGCCTGGACTCAGAAATTCCCTTACACCCTAGAGTGTGAAGAGGAAAAAGCAGTACTAAAAAGTTACAGTTTGAATTTCTGCACATTAGAAGTATTTTTTCTTGTTTTGTTGTTGTTTTTGTATTTGGGGGGTGGGGAGTGTTATTTGTTTTTTTAATTGTCTTTTAAAAGCTGCCAGGCCACAATGCTGTGAACCTGGGCATTCCTGTGGTGGGAAAAAAAAAAACAAACCAATAGAATATAACAAAAAGTTCCAGGGTGTGTCTGATGCTATTACAAGATGTTCACTTCAGTATTGACAAAGCAGGTCTTCTTGTTATTTAGGACTTTGTGAAAGAATTGTCCTGAGGTTCATTTTTTAAAGGCAGGATCTGTTTCAATGATGGCATAAACAGTCCCCAAAAATTAGTTGTGCAGAGGTTATTCTGCACCCTCCTTCCTGTTTAAATGCCTGACTAACTGGAGATTGATGTATGCATGTGACAGTGGTTCCTGCAGGTTGCTTTTGTGTTTGGGGTTTTGTTTGGGGTTTTTTGTGGTTTTTGTTCTTTTCCAGTGCTGTAGCTGGGAAATAATTCCTGTCTTTGTCTACTGCAAAGACAGGAAGTTTGTCATTTCCAGTAAATGTCTGAAAGGTGGTGATTATTGTAAAAAAAAAAAAAAAAAAAGCGAACTTTGATTTGAAGATGCATTCTTACTTAATTCTGACAATATTGACAATATTGTACATGGAACTTGAACAAAGATGTAAACTTGAATGTAAATATTGTTCAGTGTTGAAATTAGGCAATGGCATGATTATTTGTTAAAACTGATTATTTCATTGTAAATGAGCATGAAAATCATTCTTCCGCAATAAATCTCTTTCTAAAATTCACTGTCTTACTATATGTGTATTAGGTAAATGTGTAAGCTGGATATACTAAAGATATCCCACCCCCCATTCTCTCAGAGGAGTATTTTTTGTATAGAATGTTACAACCTCATCTGTATCCTGGGCTGAAATTTGTATCCTGGGCTGCATCCAAAGCCCTGTGGGCAGCAGGGGAGGGGGGGATTCTGCCCCTCTGCCCTGCTGAGACCTCACCTGCAATACTGCATCTAGCCCTGGGGTCCCAGAACAGGAAGGACGTGGAGCTGCTGGAGTGAATCCAGAGGAGGACCAAGATAATCAGAGGGCTGGAACACCTCTGCTGTGAGGAAAGGCTGAGAGAATTGGGATTGTTGAGCCTGGAGAAGAGAAGGCTTTGGGGTGACCTCATGGTGGCCTTCCAGTGCCTGAAGAGAGCCTACAAGAAAGACGGAGACTATTTACAAGGGGCTGGAGTGACAGGACAAGTGGAAATGGCTTCAAACTCACAGAGAGTTGTGGCGGCAGTAGCAGCAGACGCTGAGGTAACCAGGGAGCCAAGAAGGGCCAGGGCAACATTAGACTTGTGGTGGACTGGCACTGAAGTGTAGAATCTCCCCCAAGGTTATGGAGAGTTCCCACAGTCCCTTACTGTGGTATGTAGATTATTGCTTTATGGGTGGTCAATTGACCCTCCGCCTAGTTGTGTGTAGATCCCGTTGAATATGCACGTCCCCTAGTTATTATGTATAATGTTTTGGAAGTTTTTCTGCACTCCATTGATTCCCTGTCCCTATTCCCACCTCCCTCCTTCCCTGGTTTGTTGCTCCCCTGTCACTCCAGGTTCTCTCCTCCCCCTAGCCCTCACCCAGTTGGTTTCTGGTGCTCTGCCTGCCCCCAAAACCCCAAGTATAAAATCCCTGAACCCACCTCTATCAGGGCTATTTTGTTACTGGACCCTCCTGGGTGTGTTTTGGAATAAATCTCATTGGAATCTACACAAAAGGCCCCTCCTGCCTCTTTATCTCTGGTGATGCAGCTTGTTACCTGTCGCAATGACCGCCACTGACCACTGCCCAGGGTAGCTCCTGTGGTATGCGACAGGAGTGGGGAGCAGCCGGAGGCTCTCGGCTTTAAAGCTGCTCCTCAGAGTTCAGCTCTGCCCAGGGGAGCTGAAGCTCCAGGCACAGTGGCTGTCAGCAGTCTGGATGAGGGAGAGGATAAAAAGTAGCAAGGAGACTTGCCACACGGGATAATCCAAGTTTATTGGAGGCAACTCACAGGGGACAAGCCTAGAGCAGCTCCAGGGAACCTCTTATAAAGGGAGGTGTTACAATGGGGATGGCTTAACTGGGGACCAATAGAAATCGCTAAGGGAGGGATATGGACGAGGATAGACATTTCCTTGGGCCAATAGCCCCAAGGGGAGGAGGGGAAAGGGATCACATGCCCCTATGAGGCATCGAGGTTTAGGGGATTTCCAAAGGGGGAGGTATCTAGAGGGGTAGAGTCTCGGGGGATTGATGGGGACCATATAAGGGTAAATTGGGCGGTTTCAGATGACGGACACTGAACCTTCGGTAACAACAGGAGGGGTTTGGGTGATTGATTGGGAAAGAGCTAGAACAAGGGGAGGAGAACAACCATGTAGGGAGCACTGGGGGAGCGGCTTGGGTCTGGGGTAAACCAACTGGGAATAGGAGTGGGGAAAGTAGAGATGAACCATTGGGGTACAGAAAACTTATATAAAAATGCAATAAAGGTATCGCATCACCACAGTTACCCATCTGGGTTCATGTTGGCACAAGGCCTCTGTGAGCAGAGCCTGGCATTGTCGTGCTGAAGCTGAGTATCTGGGACACTAGTGGAAGCAGCCCCAACCAGGATGCTCTCCAGGAAGGACGCGGTGGCCCCCCACACCAACAGGCTAGTGCGCATCAAGAGTAGTTTACTTAGGGTGTCAGGAAGAAATTCCTCTCTGTGAGGGTAATGAGGCCTGACACAGGTTGCCCAGAGAAGCTGTGGCCGCCTCATCCCTGGAAGAGTTCAAGGCCAGGTTGGATGGGTCTCGGAGCAATCTGATCTAGTGGAAGGTGTCCACTCCCAGCATGCACCCAACAACCCCTGAACTCCCTCCTCAACACCTCCCCTCTCCTTCCACCAGATGAACTTTTAAAGTCCATTCCAGCCCAAACCATTCTATGATCCTGCAATTCTGGTATTTTAGAAGTTAATTATCCTTTATATTTGAAGTGTTTGAATTTGGCCCTTACATCACTAACACAGTTAATCATCTTGCTAAATTCTGTAGCTGTTGCAACCAAAGCTGCCATGAATTAATTTGCCTGTCAGTTGCAGCTATTTTGATTAGTTTGCAAGGCAGATCTTGTTCCCCATTGAAGCTAATGGCAGAATGTAAATAACTTCAAAAGGTCTTGGATCTGGCACAAAAAGTTGTCTCCAGTGTAAGTATTCAGCATGAAATATCTGAAGTAGCACAGTAAAGTAGCTGGTTTTGATTATTTTTCCTTTTGGGAATGTTGGGGTTTTAGTTTAGTCCTAGTTTTTTTTTCTGTTAAAGGAATTTTTTCCCATAGCATGTTGCTAGGAGATAAATGGCCATACTTGAGAGGAGATAGCCATACTTAAGAAAAGACAAAAGGGCCCGGCCAGGCTTTTGTTTTCACCTGGCGGGCAGTTCAGTTCGCTCTCAGCGTCTGGAGGGAGAAGCCGCGGAGAGAGGAGCTGCTGGTTCCCGTTTTCGGCGTCTTTCCTTTCTGCTGGGAACAACACCGGGGATCCCAGGGCTGCTTTCCCTGCCCTGCTGGAGGCTGGGCTGTGGCCGCCCGCCCCGCTGCTGCTTCGAGCCTTCGCTACGCTGTAGCCGTGCTTGCCCTGCCTGCCTGGAGCCCCGGGGGGTTCCCCTTTTGGATACATCTCGTCTGCCACCCGGGATTTGTGTTTGTGCCTGCCGCTCCAGCCTACCAGTCCAGCCTGCTGTTTCCGAGACTCCGGGACCAGCTGCCCACCGGTTTGTGAAGCTCCTTTGTTCCACCCTTCCCCGGGATCCCAGGGCGCCAGAGCAGCCGCGTGTTCCCCGAGCTCGCTCCGGAGCGCCCCCTGCAGCCGCGGGGGAACCATCGCACCTGCCCTGCTCACCGGGAGCCGCCAGCGATCCCTGTCGGCTGCAAGCGGAACTGCACCCGAGGGGAAATAGCCTGACAGCCGAGAAGGCTGGGACTGGGTTTGTGTTTGCTGTTACTGTCATAGTTGTTGTTGTTTTGTTTGACTAGTTATATATATATATATATATATATATATAGTAAAGAACTGTTATTCCTATTTTCCCACATCTTTGCCTAAAGACCCTTGATCTCAAAATTATAATAACTCAGAGGGAAAGGGGTTACATCTGCCACTCCAAGGGAGGCTTCTGCCTTCCTTAGCAGACACCTGTCTTTCAAACCGAGACAGATCTTGGCGCCCAACCGTGGGGCCTGAGGGCATTAAGAGAGAGAGGTGAAAAAGGAATAACAGTTCCTGGATAACTTAATTCGGTGTGTTGGATATAGGAACCTTGGTAGGCAGCACTATGTGGTCTACTTTGCCCTGGTTCGGGTGGCATGTGGCCGTGGCTATATTCTTCCCCTTTGCAGCTCCCTACTTGAATATGGGTCCTCTCACTAAGGCTACCATTGCCGTTATCCAGCTTGTGCTGTGGGTCGAGAAGGTGAGGAATTCATGGGTTTTTAACTTCCTCCGGAATGTGGGCACGTGGATAAATGGCTATCACACACTGAGCGCATGTTTTTGGGGTTATGTTAACAATGGTACCTTCTGTGAGGAAATGACACCAGGGGAAGTTTTCCCCCAACCCCTCAACCAGTTATTTGGACCCACCCCATCAATTTTTGAAGGGTTTAGATTCCTTCTGAATACTAACCACCTGCTGCTGGTAGGCCTACTCTATTTAGCATTCAAGGATAAGTTGAGATTGGCTTGGATAACTACCCAGACACCAGCCCCAGAGACTAGAGATCCTGCCCCAGAGCCTGACCCTGCCCCAGAACCTGACATGGCCCCAGAGAGTAGAGTTCCTACCCCAGAGCCTGATCCTGCCCCGGAACCTGACACGGCCCCAGACACTAGAGATCCTACCCCAGAGCCTGATTCAGCCCCAGAGCCTGACACAGCCCCAGACACTAGAGACCCTGCCCCACAGCCAGATACCGCCCAACAGCCCACCTCAGAAATGGACTACCCGAAATGGGTGGGGGTACTGGCGAAAGGGATGCAGGAGATGCGCCAGGAGATGGGCCAGGTGCACCAGGGGATATGCCAATTGCTAAGGGAATACACCTCCTCAGCTAGTGAAAAAACCTCTCCCTGCCCCAAAAAGGGTGAGTCTGACGGTGCAGCAGTGGAACCCACGGATGTTACAACCGCCCAGGTTTCAGCTGAACCCCAAGGACAAGTACAGCCAGCAGCAGTCGCCCCTGTGCAAAGGAGGAAGTGTAAGACCAAATCAGTACGACCAGTTAATGATGATGGGGAACCAGGGCCCTCACAACCAGCAGGGGAGCCAGAGCCAGAAATCATCATTGAGTCCCTGTCGTACGACAGTCTCCGTGGTATGCGAGACGACATTGTGCGAAGGGGGCGTGAGCCTTATACCACCTGGCTGCTTCGGGTTTGGGACCTCATGGGCACAAGTGTGCAACTGGATAGTGGTGAGGCAAGGTATCTGGGATCGTTGACCCAGGACCCAGGTGTGAACCAGATATTTGTGAGGGAGCCAGGACCCCTTTCTCTCTGGGACCGGCTCTTAATGAGTGTGAGAGAAAGGTTCATTCACAAAGAGAGAATGCAGGAGTACCATCATAGAATGCAGTGGAAGACACTTGAGGAAGGGATCCAACAGCTAAGAGAAGTGGCAGTATTAGAGGTACTCTTTGGGAGGGATGGACAGCACGGTAATGACCCCGATAAGGTCAGGTGCACAGGACAGATGATGTGGAACCTGGCAAGGCTAGGGCCATCGCAATACACCACCTTCATTGCAACCATTGATGCTGACAATAACCGAGAAACAGTGGGCTCTGTTGCCAACAAGCTCAGGAATTATGATAGCATGGTCAATGGTCCACTGAAAACTCATGTCTCTGCTGTGGTCCAGGACCTCAAAGAGGAGATAAAGGAGATAAGGGAGGAGATGAGGAAGGTCAGTGTGGCACCAGTGCGAGTCACAGGCCCCCAGGTCAGAGCCCGTCGTCCCCCTGCTAGAGAGAGAGGGTACACCCCACGAGCTGAGCTCTGGTTTTTCCTGTGTGAGCATGGGGAAGACATGAGAAGGTGGGATGGGAAACCTACCTCTGTCCTGGCAGCGCGGGTGCGTGAACTCAAGGAGGGAGGCACTAACCGAGGGGGTTCCGCTAAGGTGAAAGTAGCCTCAGCCTCCCGTGACCGAGCTGCCAGGTATTACAGACAGGAGGATGATATGTCAGATCCCCTCGAAGGTACCTCTAGTATGTATGCCCAGGGAAAGAATGATAACCAGGGCTAGAGGGGCCCTGCCTCTAGCCAGGAAGAGGCACGGGAGAACCGGGTTTTCTGGACGGTGTGGATCCGATGGCCTGGCACATCAGAGCCACAAAAATATGATGCATTGGTTGATACTGGGGCACAGTGTACTTTAATGCCATCGGGACATGTGGGGACAGAACCTGTATCCATTGCTGGGGTGACTGGGGGATCACAGCAGTTGACCCTTTTGGAAGCTGAGGTGAGCCTGACTGGGAAGGAGTGGCAAAAGCATCCGATTGTGACCGGTCCAGAGGCCCCATGTATTCTGGGCATAGACTTCCTCCGGAATGGTTATTACAAAGACCCAAAGGGACTCAGGTGGGCGTTTGGGATTGCTGCTGTGGAGGCAGAGGGCATTAGGCAGTTGAACACCCTGTCCGGACTGTCTGAGAATCCTTCTGCAGTTGGGCTCCTGAAAGTGGAAGAGCAACGAGTGCCAATTGCCACCTCGACAGTGCACCGCCGGCAGTATCGGACAAATCGAGATGCTGTGATTCCCATCCACAAGATGATTCGTGAGCTGGAGAGCCAAGGGGTGGTCAGCAAGACCCACTCACCCTTCAACAGCCCCATTTGGCCTGTGCGCAAGTCTGATGGGGAATGGAGATTGACTGTGGACTATCGTGGCTTGAATGAAGTGACTCCACCACTGAGCGCTGCTGTGCCCGACATGTTGGAGCTCCAGTATGAGCTGGAGTCCAAAGCAGCAAAGTGGTATGCCACTATTGACATTGCCAATGCATTTTTCTCCATTCCTCTGGCAGCAGAGTGCAGGCCCCAGTTTGCTTTCACCTGGAGGGGTGTGCAGTACACCTGGAACCGACTGCCCCAGGGGTGGAAGCACAGTCCCACCATCTGCCATGGACTGATCCAGGCTGCACTGGAAAAGGGTGAGGCCCCAGAACATCTGCAGTACATTGATGACATCATTGTGTGGGGGAACACCGCAACAGAAGTATTTGAGAAAGGAGAGAGAATAATCCAAATTCTCCTAAAAGCTGGTTTCGCCATCAAGAAGAGCAAAGTCAAGGGGCCTGCCCGAGAGATCCAGTTCCTGGGAGTGAAGTGGCAAGATGGACGGCGTCAGATTCCCACTGAGGTCATCAATAAGATCACTGCGATGTCTCCACCAACCAACAAGAAGGAAACACAAGCTTTCCTAGGCGCCATAGGTTTCTGGAGGATGCACATTCCTGAGTACAGCCAGATTGTGAGCCCCCTCTACCTGGTTACCCGCAAGAAGAACGATTTCCACTGGGGCCCAGAACAACAGCAAGCCTTTGCCCAGATCAAGCAGGAAATCGCTCACGCCGTAGCCCTTGGCCCAGTCAGGACAGGACCAGAGGTGAAGAACGTGCTCTACTCTGCAGCCGGGAACAATGGTCTGTCCTGGAGCCTCTGGCAGAAGGTGCCTGGTGAGACTCGGGGCCGACCGCTGGGATTCTGGAGCCGAAGCTACAGAGGGTCCGAAGCCAACTACACTCCCACAGAGAAAGAAATCTTGGCAGCTTATGAAGGAGTCCAAGCTGCCTCAGAGGTAATTGGAACTGAGGCACAACTCCTCCTGGCACCTCGACTACCGGTGCTGGGGTGGATGTTCAAAGGAAAGGTTCCCTCCACGCATCACGCCACCGATGCTACTTGGAGCAAATGGATCGCCCTCATCACGCAGCGCGCCCGAATTGGAAACCCAAGTCGCCCTGGGATCTTGGAAATAATTACGAACTGGCCAGAAGGTGAGACTTTTGGGTTATCTTCTGAAGAAGAAGAGGAGCAGGTGACGCGTGCCGAAGAAGCCCCACCGTATAACGAGCTACCAGAGAGTGAAAGACAATATGCCCTCTTCACTGATGGTTCCTGCCGAATTGTAGGCGCTAGCCGGAAATGGAAAGCCGCTGTATGGAGCCCCACACGACAAGTTGCACAGGCTACGGAAGGAGAAGGTGGATCGAGCCAATTTGCTGAACTCAAAGCCGTTCAATTAGCTCTGGACATTGCTGAAAGAGAGAAGTGGCCAAAGCTCTACCTTTACACTGATTCATGGATGGTAGCCAATGCTCTGTGGGGTTGGCTGGAAAGGTGGAATAAGGCAAAATGGCAGCGCAGAGGAAAACCAATCTGGGCTGCTGAGGAGTGGAAAGACATTGCCGCTCGAGTAGAGAAGCTATCTGTGAAGGTCCGTCATGTAGATGCTCACATTCCCAAGAGCCGGGCTAATGAAGAACATCGTAATAACAAGCAGGTAGATCAGGCTGCGAAAATAGAGGTGTCCCAGATAGACCTGGATTGGCAACATAAAGGAGAGTTGTTCCTAGCTCGATGGGCCCATGATGCCTCAGGCCATCAGGGCAGAGATGCCACCTATAAGTGGGCACGAGACCGAGGGGTGGATCTGACCATGGACAGTATCTCCCAGGTCATCCATGACTGTGAGACATGCGCTGCGATCAAGCAGGCCAAGCGGGTGAAGCCCCTGTGGTATGGTGGGCGGTGGTCCAAATACAAGTATGGGGAGGCCTGGCAGGTTGATTACATCACACTGCCTCAAACCCGCCAAGGCAAGCGCCATGTGCTCACAATGGTAGAAGCCACCACAGGATGGCTGGAGACCTACCCTGTGCCTCACGCTACTGCCCGTAACACCATCCTGGGCCTTGAAAAGCAAGTCCTTTGGAGGCATGGTACCCCTGAGAGGATTGAATCTGACAATGGGACTCACTTCAAGAACAGCCTTATAAACACCTGGGCTAGAGAACATGGCATTGAGTGGGTGTACCACATCCCTTACCATGCACCAGCAGCTGGGAAGGTTGAGCGGTGTAATGGACTGCTTAAAACCACCTTGAAGGCACTGGGTGGGGGGACTTTCAAAAACTGGGAGGTGCATTTAGCAAAAGCCACCTGGTTAGTTAACACCCGAGGCTCCACCAGCCGAGCTGGCCCTGCCCAATCCGAACCCCTACAAACAACAGATGGGGATAAGGTTCCAGTGGTGCACATGAGAGGTATGCTTGGAAAAACTGTTTGGGTAAAGTCTGCCTTGAGCAAAGACAAACCCATCCGTGGGGTTGTTTTTGCTCAGGGACCAGGTTGTACCTGGTGGGTGATGCAAAGGGATGGAGAGACCCGATGCATACCTCAAGGGGACCTTGTTTTAGGGTGAACTACCCATGGCTCTGTACTTGTATCAGTATCAGCATGTACATATGTATATAACTTAGGTGATGCTTGTATTTATATGGTTAAAAAGTTAAGTTTCATGTAACATGTTAGTATGGAAAAAAATTCGGGGTGGATAATGTTGGGGTTTTAGTTTAGTCCTAGTTTTTTTTTCTGTTAAAGGAATTTTTTCCCATAGCATGTTGCTAGGAGATAAATGGCCATACTTGAGAGGAGATAGCCATACTTAAGAAAAGACAAAAGGGCCCGGCCAGGCTTTTGTTTTCACCTGGCGGGCAGTTCAGTTCGCTCTCAGCGTCTGGAGGGAGAAGCCGCGGAGAGAGGAGCTGCTGGTTCCCGTTTTCGGCGTCTTTCCTTTCTGCTGGGAACAACACCGGGGATCCCAGGGCTGCTTTCCCTGCCCTGCTGGAGGCTGGGCTGTGGCCGCCCGCCCCGCTGCTGCTTCGAGCCTTCGCTACGCTGTAGCCGTGCTTGCCCTGCCTGCCTGGAGCCCCGGGGGGTTCCCCTTTTGGATACATCTCGTCTGCCACCCGGGATTTGTGTTTGTGCCTGCCGCTCCAGCCTACCAGTCCAGCCTGCTGTTTCCGAGACTCCGGGACCAGCTGCCCACCGGTTTGTGAAGCTCCTTTGTTCCACCCTTCCCCGGGATCCCAGGGCGCCAGAGCAGCCGCGTGTTCCCCGAGCTCGCTCCGGAGCGCCCCCTGCAGCCGCGGGGGAACCATCGCACCTGCCCTGCTCACCGGGAGCCGCCAGCGATCCCTGTCGGCTGCAAGCGGAACTGCACCCGAGGGGAAATAGCCTGACAGCCGAGAAGGCTGGGACTGGGTTTGTGTTTGCTGTTACTGTCATAGTTGTTGTTGTTTTGTTTGACTAGTTATATATATATATATATATATATATATAGTAAAGAACTGTTATTCCTATTTTCCCACATCTTTGCCTAAAGACCCTTGATCTCAAAATTATAATAACTCAGAGGGAAAGGGGTTACATCTGCCACTCCAAGGGAGGCTTCTGCCTTCCTTAGCAGACACCTGTCTTTCAAACCGAGACAGGGAAAAGGAAAAAAAAAAGTTGCTTCTATGGAAGCATTAATGCCATCTTTTCATTTCTAGCTGTTTAAATGTCACAGCTTCCTCTAGTGTGTTTCTTTAGACATAGAGCAGCTTTCTTATCTAAAAATTTGAATTCTTCTCCAATTATTATTCCAGAAGTGACAGACAGTTTTTTACTGTTACTAATTGGGATTTAACTTTTCTTAATTGGCCCAGCTGAATAAATGTAACCTGTAGAGAGGTGTACACTTGAGTTTCATTGATTGTCTTTTTTTTTCTTTCCTGTATAAAGAAAAGCGTAAGTATGTTGCATCTGGAGAACAAGGAAGAGCCTCTGCAGATGATGCTGGTGCTCCTTGGTGGTTCTTTCCACACCTTGCTCTAACCACCTCTATTTTAGGAGCTGTGTAGTTCTTGCTAAGCTTGGAGGTGGGCAGGAATAAACTTGAAGGGAATTGTTGGCTTCATGTTGCAGTCCAATGAGTGGTGCTTTAGGAATGAATCTTCTGGAATAACCATTTTCTCAACTAAAAGCTTGCTTTAAGAGCTGGTTGGAAAGTCCTCAGTTTGGTTTTTTTTTTTTTTCATGTTAACATTTGAGTCTGCAAAGGTGCAAAGAGAGAGCACATCTCCCCTAGTGAATGGTGTGGGGTTGATTGTTCCCCTCTTCCCCAAGTGGAACCAAATGTTTTTCTTGTTCAGTTGGAATCAAAATTTCCTTGGAAATGAATCCTGAGGGTCTGGTTCACTTTGTCAGACTGGAAGGCAGCCCTGCACCTAAAGCCTTGCTGGGGGGCAGATACATGAAAAGAGGAGCAGGACAGATGCAGGGAATTACAAACAGTTGCAAAGAGTGAGACATTAATGACTTTGAGGTTTTTGGAGAGTTCTCAGTTCCCTTTAGGTGTTCATATAAGGATGGATGGAAGTTTTGATGACTGATCTGAGTAACAAATTTTTTTTTGCAAGGAGCAACTGTGCTGCTGTGGCATCTGCAGGATCCGAAAGTTTCCAGTGGCAGGAAAGACTCTCAGGGTCTTCCCCAGGCTCTCTTCCGTGCACAAGCTGGCTTTCTTCCCAGGTTTTGCGGGGGGAGGGGGGGGTTTCCAAGTGCAGGGGAACCAGCCAGAGTAATGACACAAACACCGATACGATTTGAGCATCGTTCTCTGCTTTATTGTTTACTTACACTAACTTATATCTACTTTGCAAAGATTCATGCCCTATTCCCATGAGACAGCCTCTAAGCAGTGGGGGAACTGACCAGTGTATAACTTTTCCAAGGATTTTCAAGGCTGCCTGCTGCCAGGTGTCTTCCAGGCCTGCCTGCAGCCTGAGGCCAGTTCAGGGGTTTTTCCACAGTAACCCTGGGTTGGCCAGACTGTCCCGGGGTATCATATGCCCCTGTTCCACAAGGAATCCCTCTACACATCCCCCATTTTCTTTTTGGGCAACCCAGGCCTGGTCAATGATCTTTTGCAGCCCCCCTTTAAGTCAAGAAAAAATACACCCAAGTATTATTAAGCCTATTATAACTACAAATAACAATTGGCAGCCTTCTACTACCAAGGTACGCAGCCATCTCGTGATACCCAGACTCTTAAGCCAATCTCCAATAGGGCTGTCTGTCTCCCAAAAGTTGTGCAGGCCCCTCTGGAGGTCAGAGAGGTACTTGTGAACTGAGACAGAGTGGTCAGAGAGATTCATGCAGCACATGCCCTGGAAATCTTCACAGCCATGGCCATGGACTAATAGTAGAAAATCAATGGCTGCCCTATTTTGCAATACCTAACACTAGTAACAGCTACGCTTAGCTCGTCAAGCATCTGCGAAGTTATGTTTAGCTCATCCCTCACCCAGCAAGCAAGATTATGTAATATTGCGTGAGCCCTAGCTGCTGAAGCACCAGGTAAAAACAGATGCTAGCCAAATTGTACCACGACTCCAAACGACGGGCTCTTCATTCCTTTTACAGTTGAGCTCATGGATTGAACGTCGCACCCTGGTTTTAGTGCGGTGGGTGATATTTAAGAGTTGATGCAGGCTTGGATGGAACAGAGTGAGTTTTCCTAAGTAGCATGGTCCCCCATGTGGGCGGACCCCACATATTAAGAACGTACCACTGGGGAGGCATTTAGGGGCTTGACCTCTGAGGTTGATTCGGTGGTAAATTGCTTCAGACTTGTAGTTTCTCAGAAACCAGTCTGCAAGAGGGTCAACAGTGGCCCAAAGGCGCTTATTAACATTTAATTGTCTGGTAGTGGGAGGCTCAAATGTCATGTAACCATCCCCAGTTTGGTTTGTGGAACCCAGCAGATCTAACTCTTCTGGTGTCCCCATGGTGACATTGATGCTTTTCAAGAATGCACCTTGCCAGCAGGCACGCTGCTGCGGAGGCTTGAGTCCAATCAGCCCTGAACACTTGCCATTGTTTGTGGCGTTCCCTATCAGGGAGCTATTGTCTAGCATCCCTCGGAAGTCTTCCGGTGTAAAATATGGGACCCCAATTAAACAGGGGCGAAATGGGTCCCCTGGCATGGCCAGGCTCAGACACATGGAATCTTGGCCTGTTGATTCAGCTAGGGTGACCCACGTTTTGTCTCTTTTGGGTGGCTGTCAACATTGCGTGGGACCCAGTTAGGATGCTTACGAGAAGCAAACCTCTCAGAATGGTTATGGGTTCAGTGCTGCTTTGTTGCTTTCCAGCGCTCAGGGGCCACCACATGCTGCCACAGGACACGAACCTGTGTGCTACGCTCTCGCCCTAACACTGCCACACTCCATACTGCCTTCATTTGATCTAAATGGGCGGACAGCCTATCGAAGATGTCCACCAATGCCCTTGTCTCAAGACAGTCAAAACAATTCCCTGCTCTACCTCTGTGTCTGGTGCTATACGCAAGAATTTCTGTAACTCCCCTTCTTGGTTCCGCCTTCGCAGAGGGTTTCCCGACAACCACCACAAGTCACTAGCAACCACCCAAGGCAGCCGTTACAATTGCCACAGGGTCTTGCTATTTCCCCCGCTACAGAGAGTGGTGGACCTGGCAAGTTCTCAGCCCCCTCACTCAGCTGTGTCTGCAGCCTCTCCCAACTCTTCTCAGGGATCCCAGAGTTCCAGCTGTTGTAATAGTGGCGTCACTTTCCTCAGGAGCCAATGCTGACTGTGCCTTCTCGCTTCAGGGTCCTGTAGCATGGCACCACCTGCTGGGCACCCACAATGGTCCCTCTGGGGAGGAAACACATATATATCCTCGGCCATTAAATAGCACTGGGCTGGGACCTTCCCACAACCCCCGTTCGAGGGTTACAGTACAAAACATTCCTGGAAGGGCCTGCTCGATTCCCCTACAAACTGTCTGATGATGGATTGCCACTGGAGGCTCCTCCCTAGCCCTGGCCAGAGAGAGGAAGTTCAATGTAAACAGCACTTTGCTTAGCCGCTTACTTGGTTCCATCTCTCCCCCTTTGTTGGTTCAGATATTCTTTTAGTGTACGATAGGTTCTCTCTACCACTGCCTGACCGGTGGGGGAGTGTTCCCATGATATGTTCTACCCCCCACTGCTGCATAAATTTTGCTAGGCGACTGCTGGTGTATGCTGGCCCATTGTCCGTTTTGATCTTTTTGGGTACCCCCATTACTGCGAAGCAAGAGAGCAGATGCCGCTCCACATGCAATGCCTTCTCTCCTGTCTGAGCGGTAGCCCACAGGAAGTGTGAAAAGGTGTCAATTGTTACATGGACATAGCGCTGTTGTCCGAACTCAGGGATGTGCATGACGTCCATTTGCCAGAGTTCGAGGGCTTTCAGACCCTTGGGATTAACTCCCACACCCAACCCCGGGCCGTGATGGCTACAGTGGGGACAAGCCCGCACTATGCCTTTCGCTTCTGTCAATGGGATCTTAAACTGTCTCTGCAGAGATTCTGCATTTTGGTGGAACAAATCATGGCCACATCTGGCTTGCTCAAAAGTGTTCGCAGGCGGGAGATGCACTATGGGGGCACAGGTCACCGCCTCATCTGCACGGGCATTGCCCTCTCCCAGCCCAATATTCCACTGGTGGCTCCAAACGTGCAGGATACAGTAGGGGTGTGTCTGTTGTTGCAGGGTGTGCCGCAATGTAATGAGCAGTCTGCCCAGATGTTCGTTGTTGGTACACCGGATTTCTGCATCATGGATCCATTAGGCTACTCCAATGACATACAGAGAATCGCTGACTACATTCACCAGTTCCTTTGACCACTGTTGTAAGGCCCATATCACGACGTGCAGTTCGAGTGTTTGCAGGCTGTTGGCTGGTTCTCCCGATATGACATGAGTCTTCCAGTGGTCATTCTCTTTCTACGCACAAGCAGCCTGCTTCGTCTTCCTCCCTGCATCCGTGAACACTGTGCACCCTAGTACTGGCCGTTCTACATTCAGTGGCCGGTCCAGCCACTCATAGCGCCCCAGCAACTGCGCCAGCCTTCCCTGTGGGCGCTTGATATGGACCACGCTGGTGA
The DNA here is from genome assembly GCF_041296385.1 of Aphelocoma coerulescens. NCBI lineage: Eukaryota > Metazoa > Chordata > Aves > Passeriformes > Corvidae > Aphelocoma > Aphelocoma coerulescens. The sequence continues at coordinate 73,428,415 of NC_091014.1, read as the reverse complement.
ATCCGAGCAGAGCTTCTTACAGTGCCTCTGCATGGCGTAGCATCCACTGCAAGTCCACTGTCCGGACTGGTATACTGATGTCCTCTGCCTCCCTGCTGTCCAACTCCACCACTCGGTCGCGACTCTTTCGGATTAAAAGTGCCACCATCTCTACCCTGGACTGCAGTCTGAAGCGTGGCTGAGTCGGTGGGAAGATCCATTCGAGAATCTGGATGTCCTCCCCCTTTTTCTTTTGCCATTGATGGATGATGGCACGTGAACCTGCTGCACTGATCAGGGTGATGAGGATGGCAAGTGGGACTTCTTCTTCTCTGCGCGATACCCATGGGTGCCACAGCTTATCTGCAACCTTGGCGAGAGCTGCTGCTTGTTCCAGGGAGCATTCTTGAGGTTCGGTAGCGTTCGTCCTGTGCAGCCATGACAGGAAGGGGGAGAGGTCGGCGTTCGTGATTCCTGCAATTCTGTGGACCCATTATGGATCTCCTAGCAGCCGTTGCGCATCATGGAGCAAGGAGATTTCTGTGTGTAGCTTGATCTTTTGGGGCCTAATTTGCGAGTCTGATATGAGCCAGCCCAGGTACTTCCATGGTGCAGTCCACTGGATCTTCTGGAGGGCGATCTCTAATCCAGTCTCATGCAGATGTTCTCTGACCCATTGCATCTCTTTAACTGGGAACTCTGTAGCAGTAGCTATCAGGATGTCATCCATGTAATGGTAGATGAGTGCTTCTGCATAGCGTCGTCGAATCGGACGTAGCGCCCAGTCAACATATAGCTGACACAGCGTGGGAGAATTTTTCATTCCCTGGGGTAGGACAACCACTCGTAGCACTTAGTAGGCTCACTGCAATTCTTTGTGGACACTGTAAAGGCAAAACGTTCTGTGTCCTTTGGATGCAGTGGGATTGTAAAAAAACAGTCTTTTAAGTCAATTACAGTGATTTGCCATCCCGCTGGGATTATCGTAGGAGCTGGTAGCCCAGGTTGCAGTGCCCCCATAGATTACATGCGCGCATTCACTTGTCGAAGTCATGAAGGAGGCGCCATTTTCCAGACTTCTTTGAGATCACAAAGATGGGGGCGTTCCATGGGCTGACCGACGGCTTGATGTGTCCTGCCACTACCTGTTCTGCAACAAGTTGTTCTACTATCTTCAGCCTTTTGTCTGTTACCGGCCACTGCTCGACCCAGACAGGGTCATCTGTTAACCAGGTGAGAGCCTGTATGGGCAGTGGCCATCAGCATAAATGCTGGTCTGTGGTGAGCACAAGGCCTAGCTGTGCAAGGATGTCACGTCTGATCAGGCCTTGCAGGGTCTGAGGCAGATGCATAACATAGGGGCGATGCACAATGGTTTGATTTTCCTCAAATTCTAAGGTAATTGGGGTTGCACTTACTTTGGGGATTTGTGTTCCTCCTACCCCTACCAGCATGGCTGCTAGTTTTCCCAGTCCCCAACCAGGTGGCCACACCACCTGGTTAATGATGGTAACGTCAGCCCCTGTGTCGAAAAGCGGCTGTATTTTGGTGGCTTCTGCCCCCCTTCACAGGTGTCTCAGTTTTGAAAAACAGGTGTCTGCTAAGGAAGGCAGAAGCCTCCCTTGAAGTGGCAGATATAACCCCTTTCCCTCTGAGTTATTATAATTTTGAAATCAAAGGCCTTTAGGCAAAGATGTGGGAAATAGGAATAACAATTCTTTACTATATATATATATACAGATATATAACCAGTCAAACAAAACAACAACAACTATGACAGTAACAGCAAACACAAACCCAGTCCCAGCCTTCTCGGCTGTCAGGCTATTTCCCCTTGGGTGCAGTTCCGCTCGCAGCCGGCAGGGATCGCTGGTGGCTCCAGGTGAGCAGGGCAGGCACGATGGTTCCCCTGCGGCTGCAGGGGGCGCTCCAGAGCGAGCTCAGGGAGCACGCAGCACTGGTGCCCTGGGATACAGGGGAAGGATGGAACAAAAGCTTCACAAACCCCTGGGCAGCCGATCCCGGACTCTTGGAAACATCAGGCTGGAACAGCAGGCTGGAGCGGCAGGCACAAACACAAATCCCGGGTGGCAGACAGATGTATCCAAAAGGGGAACCCCCCAGAGGTCCAGGCAGGCAGGGCAAGCACGGCTACTACGCAGCGAAGGCTCGAAGCAGCAGCGGGGCAGGGCGGCCGCAGCCCAGCCTCCAGCAGGGCAGGGAAAGCAGCCCTGGGATCCCGGCGTTGTTTCCAGCAGAAAGAAAGACGGCCGAAAAAACAGGAACCAGCAACTCCCCCCTCTGCAGCCTCTCTCTCCGGGTGCTGAGAGCGAACTGAACTCACAGCCAGGCGAAAACAAAAGCCTGGCCAGGCCCCTTTTGTCTTCTCTTAAGTACGGCCATTTGTCCCCTAGCAACATGCATATGGGAAAAAATTCCTTTATAGGAAAAAACTAGGACTAAACTAAAAACTCCAACAACAGGGTCGCTTGCTGCTGAGGTCTCTGGGCCAGGTTCAATGTCCAAAACACATCGAACCCAGAGGACCCAAAAGCATGTTCTCCACGGACACTGTTGTTGCTGGTTCCCCCGTTGGCCATTAGGGGAATGGGAATGATTTGGGCAATGCGACTGCCCTGCGGGATAGTCACGGGTGGTTGCAGCGTGTAGGCCATGATCTTAATTTCACCGGTGTAGTTGGCGTCGATGACGCCAGGGAGTACCACTAGTCCCTGCCGGCTGGTTGATGACCGCCCCACGAGGAGGCCGCCCAGACGAGGGCCGTCTGATGACAGGGGGCCCTTGGCTGTGGTCGGGATCAGGGTGACCTGGCGGTCCGTCAGCATGACTTCTATTGAGGCTACCATGTCCACTCGGAGGCTCCCCCAGGTGGCTGGCTGGTTCTGGTGAAGGAAACCACCAGGGTTGCACTCGACTCGTGGCTCTTTGGGGCGCTCATTTGTGTCCTGGCATGAGACCCCACCACGCTGCGCTGGCCATTTCCCACATAGCGGCATGCTATGGTGGCATGGTTGCCGGAATTGCAGTTGTGGCACCACACCGTTTTCTGGCAAGCGCGCCTCATGTGCCCCTCTTCACTGCATCGGAAACAGGCTACTCTGCCTGTCTGAGGACCAGGAGGTGGGCCAGAGGCCTTCGCCCCCTTTTCTCTTTGCACTTTTTTGGTCAGTGCTGTGGCGATGACTTGTCCCTGTTTTTGCAGGACATTCTGCAGCGCTGCAGTAAATGCAGCTGTTTGAGATGACTGCTCCACACAGCTAGCACGCACAAGCGTCTCGTCTACTCCTGCTCCCTGGGGCAGCATGGCAAGAATTGTCTTAGTTTGCCTATTAGCATTTTCAAAGGCAAGGGTCCGGAACATTTGCTCTTGGAGCTCTTCAGAGAGCTCAGTTGCGTCCTTCAAGGCTGCTGACAGATGGTCAATGAACTGACCATATGGCTCCAACAGCCCCTGTCGGACTGCTGCATACGGAGGTGATGTCTTCTTTTTGGGTACTGCCAACAAGGCTTTGTGGCAGTCTGTGACAACTGATGAACGATTGTGGGCAGGGTCAGCTGCGTCACCATCACTCCATAAGCCCCGCTTCCAGTTAGCATGTCAGCTGGGATCACATACAGTGGGTCTTGCGTATCACCTTGGTGTTTGCTAGCTTCTTCTTGTGCTAGCTGCTTCCACATTTGCTCCCAGAGCAGGAACTGTGAAGGGGTCAACAACAATTGTGCGATGCTGATGCAATTAGGACACAGGACATCTGCTGTAAAGATAACTGCAGGATGCTCTGTGTAGCTTCAGACCGTAGGCCATGTGTGGTGACCATTTGCTTTGCTTGCTGCAAGAGCTTCCAGTCATGGGGTTCCCACTTTGCAGTGTCCCCTTGTATCAGTACAGGGCAGGCTAGGGCATCTACGGTGTGCCAGTCACCTTCAATGATAGTGTCACGGATAACTCCATTCCATCTCCTTTGCAATGGGTCAGTTCTCACTGTCAGGGCTGATGGAGGCAATGGCTGCACCTCCCCTCGCAGGAAGGGAGGGGCTGTAGGCACTGTGCCCAGTTCTGACGGGAATGGAGGAGTTCTGGTGGCTATTTTGACTGGTGGGTCCACGGGACGCCACGGTGCTGGTGGTGCGGTTTCGCAAGCCTTAGACTCCAGCGCGTCCTGATACGTAGACAATTCAGCAAGCTTCTTGATTACTTCATGCATCATCTCTCGGTGGTTCTCCTCCTCTTGGGGCTGACCCCCGGCAGCCCTGGCTAGCTCTGTCTCTGTGGGCGACAAAGCCATAGAGGCTGCTTCGCCGTCGGATGATGATCCACTGTCCGGCAGAGGGGGGTTGTGTGCTGCCGCTTTCAGCCGGGAGATAGGACTGCTCATTTCTCCTCTGCTCGCCTGCGCCCTGCCCCCAGGGTCGGGAGCCTGCACTTCCGCCTTTTCTCCCTCAGACTTCGGAGGGGTAACGTCCTTCCCCACCGGGTCCAGCAGCTCCCGCAGCAAGCAAACGGGTGCTGCTGTTCCCCTCATCGGTCTACCCGCAGTCAGCCCGAAGAATCATGCAACCCTGGACTCCGCCCTGGTCTCCGGCTGCCGCTCCGTAAGACCCCCGTCTGTTTCCTTCCCGGAGCCGTCACCCCCCAGGGCTGCCATGGCTGCCATGGCCACCTTCCTCTCTGCTTTCATTTCTGCAAGGCTCTCCAAGTTAATCCGAGAGCTTTAGCTTCTTTACCTTCCTTTCCACCCTCAATAGTGGACAGCCACAGTTTGTTCCCAACTTCCCACCATGCTTCAGTCAAAAACAAAAGAGAAGTGTATTTCAAAAATCCTTGTTCCCGGGCCCACGTAACGAGGGCATAAAGATCTTGATCTCTTACAGTCTCGCCTTTCTTAGAGAGGATACTGGCTAGGAGGCGAGTTCCTGACTCATACTCCATATCTTCTTACTTGCGGGTGCTTGCTTGGCCACGCGAGCTACGGTCTCCAGCTTCACTCGGCTTTGAGACCTCCCGCTCCAGCTCCCCAGGCTCCAGCACCAATGTGATGATTCGGAGTCTTGCCGCATTCAAGTGAAACTGCATTTAAGCGAAAAACACACTGCATTTAAGCAAAACCGCATTTAAGCGAAAAAATCACTCGGGTCCCTGCTCGGGTGCCAGGTTTTGCGGGGGGAGGGGGTTCCGAGTGCAGGGGAACCAGCCAGAGTAATGACACAAACACCGATACGATTTGAGCATCGTTCTCTGCTTTATTGTTTACTTACACTAACTTATATCTACTTTGCAAAGATTCATGCCCTATTCCCATGAGACAGCCTCTAAGCAGTGGGGGAACTGACCAGTGTATAACTTTTCCAAGGATTTTCAAGGCTGCCTGCTGCCAGGTGTCTTCCAGGCCTGCCTGCGGCCTGAGGCCAGTTCAGGGGTTTTTCCACAGTAACTCTGGGTTGGCCAGACTGTCCGGGGGTATCATATGCCCCTGTTCCACAAGGAATCCCTCTACACCCAGGTGTTTGAGAAGTCAGGTGCATAAACCCTTCATGGTGTGAGAGCAAGCCAGGCTCCTGCTCCTCATTGTACAAACAAGTGTTACCCACCAGGTAACATTTCCCATGAGTGACACCTCCAGTGTTTCACAAAATGGCTTAGTGGCATTTCTCCATTTCATAACGGAGATGGAGAGGGGAGAATCAATGTGCCAAGGATGTATTGGGGGCTGGGGGAGAAGCTAGTAGGATAACACATTGTTGCAGCAATCCTGAGCTCCTTCTCGCTCCTAGGAATTCATGCTCTACCAATTTACATGGATTTGGTCTTGTACTGAGAAGATCTGTCTTCCCAAGTACTGGGATCTAGCCTGATCTGCTCCTCCTAACCCATGTTCTGGTGACTCCCTGGCAGGAAATAATGAACTTAATTACATATAGGGAGACACAGTGTCTTGGTTTAAAAGACAGATGTCTTGCCAAGGAAGGCGGGAACCTTCCTGAAATGGAAAATATGACCCCCTTCCCTCCAAATTATTATAATTTTGAAATTATGGCGCCTTCAGGCAAACTTGTAAGAAAATTAATACCAGTTCATTACTAATATATATATAACAAGACAAACAAACAACTACACCGGCAGCAACAACAACAAAACCAGAAACCCAGTGACAGCCCTCTGTCAGCCACAGGCACTTTCCCCTTTGGTGAAGTTCTGCTCACAGCCGGCAGGGGCATTGGTGGCTCCTGGCTGGGCAGGGAGGGTGCGATGGTTCCCCCACAGCTGCAGGGGGCACTGTGGCACGAGCTTGGTTGCCTCTCTGCACATGGTGATGGCGGCTTGGGCAGCACGAGAGAGAGAGAAAAGGGGCTCCCCTTGCAAAATTTGTGGGGAGCAGCTGATCTCAGTGCCATTCTGGGTGGCCAGCAGGGCTGTAGCTCTGAGCAGCAGGATGGAACAGCAGAGGTGAGCACACCTGGGGTGGCAAACAAAGTGTAGCAAAAACCCTGAAGTGGTGGCAGGAACAGCAGGAGTCTGGGCGGACGCCAGGTGTCAAGTTAAAGTGTAGCAAAAAAAACCTGAATCAGCAGCAGAAAACAGCAGGGCTGGGCAGTGGCAGCCAGGCTCCCGCAAACAGCTGGAAGACACTCCCTTCAGAGAGCGAGAGGGGGTCGGGGTCCCGGGCTTCCCTCTAAGCACCCAAGCAGATGGTGAGGGTCCCTCCTAGTAAGGTTGGGGGTAGAAAAGGTCTCAGTTCAATGACTGCTGTTGCAAGCAGAAGCTCACCCTTGGTAAGGAGAAGCAGTGAAGGGAAAAACTGCAGTGGCAGTGAATCTTCTGGGCAGCAGCAATCTGGCACCAAAACCACGAAACTGTCTCCACTCCAATGCCAAGAGCTAGAGAGGACTGAGCCCAGCCTGTGAGGAGCCAATTCAGTTTTGTTATGCCTCAACAATGGTTGTCAGAGGCATGTGGAGGAGGGGTGCACATGTGCCAGGTGCAGGAGGCAACTAGAAGAAGCCTTGTCTCTGGGAGGACTTCGCCTGGCAACACCTCCCATGAGGCAGGCAGTAGGAGACACTGTGGAGGGGCTTCTCCAATCAGGTCACAAAAAGGTCTCCACCAGTGGGCAGCACAGGAAGGTTGGACTGGACCAATGGTTCCCTGTTAGCGGGCAGACTCTGAGAGGGGTCAGGAGCGTATAAAAACCGACTGCGTTGCTGCTCGCTGAGGTTCAGTACTGTTCGCTACTCCCACTCGCTCCTCCTTTGCCCCCAGCCCACCTTCTGGCCCTTCTGTCCTTCCTGGCTCGCCCTCGCACCTGTCCTGCCTTCCTGTGTCCCTGACTGCCGCCTTGCCCTGTGTCCTTGCCTGGGCTGCCTGCTTGCTTCCCTGCCATCCCGATCCAGCCATCACTGCCCACCCTGCCACCCCAATCCAGCTGGTCGCTGCAAACCTCTACATGGTCCCGGTCCTCCCATCCAAGCGCCCACTCACTGCATGTCTGGTGCCGTCGCTGTGGGAGCTGCACCTGTGGAGCCGCGCCCCTCCGGGAGCCGCGCAGGCTCGGTCAGACCCAGCCCATCCACAGACAGGCAGCATGCACGCCCCCCGCCACCTGGACACTTGACAACACTGCCCTGACTCGCTAGTGGTAACGCCCTCTTATTCTCTATCCTCTCTCTCCTCTCCCCTATTCCATTTCCAGTTCCCTTTCTTCTTTTCTGTCTCTTCTAGCTGTCTTTCGCTCGGGCAACTCCTCTTCTTCCTCCTTTCTGTTATCAATAAGCAGTTCTCAGATACAACATTTGCCTCATTTGGCTTAATTTCGTTCCTAACCATCCATTTTTAAAAGAACTCCTCATGGTTCCCCACAGTGGAATGCGACACAGCCCCTGACCCCCAGCCAAGTCTCACTGTATTTTTGCACTTTCCGAGAGAAAACCCCTCCAGCTACCAAGCTAGCTCCCCAGCTAAGAGACTACAGCCAACTGCACCCCTTCCCCCTTCTCCCCCTCCTGGCCACATCTCTTGTCTCTCTTAAGTATCCATCATTCCCATTTCTTAGGCAACAAATGGGAGAAAAATTTCCTGTGGGAAAGGAAAAATCCTAGCGTCCAATACATTGCTTTTTACAGTCATCTGTCCTACAAATAAACTGACATTATTTTAATAATGTAATGAGTGTGGCATAAAATTCAATGAAGTTGTTGTTTACTTCCTTGGAAGAAAGGTTTATTATGATTTGTCTGAACTCACCGTAGAGTTTAGACTTTAAAAACCCAAGCAGGCCCCTCTGAAGAAAAAGGGGTTTGTACTACATCAATTAAATCAATGTCCAAACTAAATGGGAGTGTGAAAATAGCCTGGACAGAAATTTGCTCAGATCTCAGCACAAGCAGTAATTCAAATATATGTGCATTGATTTAACCTGATATTCAAAAAACAGTAACATTGTCTCATTTAATTTAATGAACCACAAAGTCCTTAGTTTCTGCAATTAAAAAGGTGTATGGGACAAGCAGCTGATCTCTCAAGCACCCTGGCTGTACTTTAGAGACAGATTTGACAGGAAATGATGTGAGACTTCTCAAAGCAGTTGCCCAAGCCATTAGGAGTCTGACAGCAGAGGCCGGGAGTGATTAATGACTTCAGTGGGTTAAGCATAGATTGGTTTGATATCAAACAGCTGCTCTGGGGAAGATACCAACAGTGTGTCATTAATTACTTTGCAGCTCATTCTATTACAAACTTGCACAGCCAACTGGTTTCAAATACCTTCTGCAAAGTCAATCTGTGTGCTGGATTCTATCAGTGTAGTCTGTTTACTTTCTTTGAAGCCCTCTGTGAGTTTTTTTGACAGAATTTAAGGGCACAGTTCAAGCCCAGTCAATGAAACATCAATGTAGATGCTATAGCACAATGTAGACCTTCTAAGGAAACAGGAGATACCTTCCTGTGGTGGTGGAACACAAGAATGTTAAGGTTTAGGTAAAAAGGATATTGCAACTGGGCAAATCCATAAGAGGGTGCATGGGTTTGGTGCCTTGTTTGCTAGAAGTTTGTTCAAGATAAACAGTGTCACGTGTTCTGTAGCGATTGAGACATGGACCCAGACTGGCAGGGAATCTGAATCGTTTACTCAAAGAAATGAGCTGGTTTTATACACTTTTCCAAGGCGCAGTATTTCCTTACACGGTAATTCTCACTATGTGACCTATCCCGTGTTGCCACGTCAGCAACACACTTTCTAAATGTTCTTCCATGGGGTGATCATGCGCTGTTCACCCGTCTGCCAGCTCCTGGCAGGCTCCTCTCCATAGGGGTCTGCCATGTGACACCTCCTCCTCCCAGGGTCTGATGGAGACGAGCCTCTGTGTGCCACCATGTGCCTCTGCAGGCACATCCCACAGCCCATAACCCAATTCTATTTTATCTCTCTGTAGTGGGTTGAACCTGAGTTGATGGACAGTCTTTTAGACTAATGACGCTTCTCACAATTTACATATTTAAACCACACGGAAAGGCGGGATTTCCCTTTTGTCCGAGCTCGCCTGCTGGAAGGTGGGGGGGCTTCGAGCCTCCAGGGCCTGCCGGGCCGGGCCAGGCCGGGCCGGGGCCACTGTCCCTTCCCCCCTTTCCCAACGCTGTGGCACGGACCCTGGGTCGCTGGGGGGGGGGGACTGTCCCAGAGCCGCAAGCAGCTAAAACCAGACATGGACTGCCACACAGCTAAACCCATCCACGCGGCTTCTGGGGACAGGCGGGTCCTTCTCTCCATGCGGAGCTGGCGGAGTCAACGGGAGCCGGCGTAGCCTCCTTTCTGCAGCCAGTGCACTTCGTGCTGAACTGAAGAAGACACCATGCAGCCAGCAGCACAAAGGGACCGAGGCTTTCTCTACCATAAAGCCTGAACAAGAACACTCTTCAACATGGCGGCTTCAGAGTCAGAGAGAAAGTGAGTCACGTGAGACGGAGCTGAAAATGGCGACGGGAGAAAAGAGGGCGGTGCCGCGATTCTCACACGTAGCTTAAAAAAAAACCAAACAAACTTCTTGCATGCCGTGGTAAGAAACTGTAATACCACAAACTGTTTGTCTCTTTAATCCATTTGAAGTACATGGGGGGATGGAGAATCCACATGTGGCCTGTGAAGATTGTGAAGAGTGCCTATGCCAGGCTATATAGAAGCAGTGAGAGGCTTTTAGAGACTCGTGGCGAAGAAAGCCTTTCTGTGCAAGCCAAAATAACTTATCCTTAAAAAGATTAATAACCCCATGTGATGGCCCATGTTTTGCAGTGTGAAGGAACTGTGAGATTTTTCATGGGAGATATGTTTTACACCACAGCAGATTGATTGTTTCCGGGTGGGTCTGCTGTTGGTGGCAGTTTGGGAACCACGTGCAACTGAAGAAAACCCTTTTTTCCTTAAGCATAAGAGAGAGACTTTTCAAGAACTGCAACACTGACTAACATCCCATGTTCTATTATCCTTTGTGTGAGTTAGGTAAAAGGAGAGAAGTGGTGGAAAGGGGGGGGGCGGATTTGCTTTAATTTCTTGTTATTTCTCTTTACTTTTAATTCTATTTGTAATAAAACTCTTTCATTGTACTGCAACTGTTTAAGGTTTGTGCCTGCTTTGCTTTCTCCTAATTCTTATCTCACAGAAGGAAAATAAGTAAGCAATAAATATTTTGAACCAAAACCACTACACTTAATTGGTGTTTCTGCCTGGTTTCGAACTCAACCCGCTACACTCTCCCCACAGTGTTCTGTAAGAGCTTTAAGGAAATCAGAAGAATATTTTGTGAGAAATTTAAAAGATGGTGCTTAATAAGGAAAAGAGTTTGAGTGTTACTCTTCCTTTATGGAGTACTTGTCCATGGAATAACGCAGGAGCAGTTTTTTCCACTGTCTGCCCAGGTTTCATCTGGGATAGAGTTGTCAGTGGGATGGGGCACTGAGTGAGTGGCTGTGTGGTACTCGCTGGCTGGGGTTAAACCACAACACTGTGTTGTGATGCTACTGGAGAAGGAAAAAAGTATACACTCCAATGACAACCACAGATATTTTTGGCTGGCTAGACACAGATTTAATTCATGTTATTTGCTTGAATGTATAATTATGATATTAATTTACCTCATGTTTCCTAAATACAAATGCAAGTGCAGAAACAGAAGACTGAATTGGCAGCCAATGAAATGCAGTTAACGCCAGGAAATATCTCAGACTAAAGTAATTTGTAGATTATGAGAATGGGTGGGAGTGAAGCATCAAGAGAAAAGGAAAATATGATATATGGAGATGACAAGAAATCAAATGAAATACAAATTTTACTTTTATGCATTTTACTATCTATCCTTACTTTTCTGCTAAGAAAATCTCATATTATATTAGCTCTGACTACCTTAATGACAGGGAATTCAAATATTTTTGACTGTTCTCTTGCATCATGTCCAAAAAAACTCTTCAGTTGCAAAAATGAGGGGACTAAGGCACTTGAAGCCTCAGAACAGTCAGAATTATTGAAAAAAATGCAGTCATTCAAAGGATAGAAGCGTGTATGGCTAGAACGAAGAGGGGAAACACCCAAGTGCTGATACAACTTCTGAGTAGTGACATCTGAGCTGTAAATCTTCAAACATCTAGAACAGACTGGAAAATTATGATTTTTGGGATTAAGGAAACTTCTGAAAATTAACTTAGTCTTAGATTGATGAGGCAGTAAAATACTCACAAAATCTATTTTCTTCCTTAGCTTTCCAGTTTATCAAGGGAGGGGATTCTGCCCCTCTGCTGCCCACTGGTGAGACCTCACCCACAGAGCTGCATCCAGCCGTGGGGTCCCAGCACAGGAAGGACATGGAGCTGCTAGACCAAGTGCAGAGGAGGGACACCAATGTGATCAGAGGGCTGGAACACCTCTGCTGTAAGAATTGGGATTGTTCAGCCTGGAGAAGAGGCGGCTTCAGGGTGACCTAATTGTGGCCTTCCACTACCTGAAGGGAGCCTACAAGATGGAGAGGGACTATTTACCAGGGCCTGGAGTAACAGGACGAGGAGGAATGGCTTCAAACTGACAGAGAGTAAGTTTAGACTACATATTGGGAAGAAATTCTTCCCTGTGAGGGTGGTGAGGCCCTGGCACAGGTTGCCCAGAGAAGCTGTGGCTGCCCCATCCCTGGAAGTGATCAAGGCCAGATTGGATGGGGCTCTGAGCAACCTGATGTAGTGGAAGGTGTCCCTGCCCATGGCAGGGGGGTTGGAACTGGATGATGTTAAAGGTCTCTTACAGCCCAAGCTTTTCTGTGATTCTATCAAATATATTTGTGCTATTTCTGGATGTACAATCATGAACTTAAATGAGCAGTGCAAACATATTTGTGCTGTGGGAATTCCTACCTAAAGATGTAAACATGTGCATCTGATTTCATGGGGTTTAAACTGTTGAAAAATTCTAGTTAATGCTTGGAAGTAACCCAGCAAAAAGTCAAGAGGCACAACTGGATGGCTTGCAGAGAAACAAGGACAAAACCTGCTGCTCCTGAAAACCAGGTTACAGAATTGAAGACATTGGAAATCAAACTCTGGTCTGATACAGAGGTAACACAGAAGCCAATAAAACAGCGAGTCGCTGATACCATGGCAATTATGTTATTTTTTAAATATTTTAACTTATATTTGGGTTAATTCCTATCCTATGAGAAAATTAATTAAGTGAATTGGTTAGGACACTGCTGTACAGTGCTCAAATGCTCCTAAGTTAACAATCGGGGGAAGAAAATCTTAACAGACACAATGAAAATCAACTTTAAAAGCTCCCCATTTTTTTTCCATACTGTGACAAATGTTTTAATTCCCTGTGAAATTAGGTAATAGACTTGGTAGAAGTTGGTCTAAAAGATCTTTTTTTTATTAGAAGGGATGATGGGTAGTCAGCTCAGAAATGTCTTGCTGAGTTTCTCTAGGTTTAATACGATCTTCATATGGTTTTATAAGGGTATTTTTGAGCTACTGAACCCTTTGAGTTGTGAGTAATTAACCCCTCTGGAAATCTGACTCCTGGGGGCATCTCATGTTGAATAATCATAAAATGAAGCGCTGGAATTAGGCATGGGAATATTTTGAACTCATCACCCAAAAATTTGGAGACACTGTTTGGACATACACTGACTGAAAACCCAAGGGATCTGCTCCTGCAATCTGTGTCATGCAGGAAAAAAACCCAGTATTTGAATTTATCTAGATGGCAAGAACAGCAAAGGCTACAGCTAAATCCTAGGGCTGAAATTTTGCCTGACTGTAGCTCTTATCCATGCTCCAAACCTAGCAATCATAAAGCCTCTGACCCCAGTGACGGAATATCCTTTGTTACGTCAGTTCTATGCTGATGAAGAGCATCACTTGCAGATTTACCCAGCTGTCCTTCCACATTAATTTCCTCTTCAGCCTCTATTAACAAACATCCTTGTAAAACTACAAACAGATGCCAACAAAGCTCCCAAATTTCTATCTGAGGAGTTATCTGCTTATTCAGCATTTAGAGTTTGGAAAATCTGTGGAAGGAAAAGAAATGCAAGATGTTTGATGTTTGTAATTATTGTAACTGCAAAACACAGCACAGTATTTGTTCCAGTAATAGGTCTCAGCAGCAACAGAGTGTTTGCCTGTCTTCCAGGTCTCAGCTGTGGGAAGTATTTTGACAGCTCAGTCCACAGTGTGGAACTACATGTGGGCAGAGTTGTGTTTTCTTTTTGCTGCTGAAGAGACTTTCGAGTTTGCCACAAATCTTGGGCATGTGAGCACATTTTCCTACTAAAATATGTCCTTACACTCTCCCTCCCTTCTGAGGGAGGGAAGTTGATCTCCACATTGGTGCTTACTAGTATCACCCTCTGGAAATGCTTCCTCTGCTCCTGGTGGGACACCACAATGTCAGTTATGGCTTCCTGCCACAGAGTTGTGACAGCTGGGACCGTAAGATAAAATTTGACTCTGAGCCTGGAGCCAGCGAGCCTCCCCCACACCCTTCCATTGCTCAGGCCCCTATGGATGTAGGCACTGAGCTTGCCTTAGGCCTTTCCAGGGGCATATTCCACCGATTTCTGGCATCAGCTGCTATAAATCATGACCCCTGGAATGGGGAGAGCACCCTAGCTGCCCATCATGTTGCAATGAAACCTCCCTGACAGACATTTCCCCTCTTGTTTGGGAAGAGAAAGTAGGTGATGATGTGGGCTGACATCCCACACAGGCACCACCCAACCATCACTGCAGGATGTGCGAGACCTCCAGTTTACATTCATGATCTAGAAACAGAAGCCTAATCTAAACCCAGTTCAAACCTAGAAGAAGTTGAAGGCAAGCATCTGGAGAATCCAGGGTCAGCTTAGAGAAATCCACCCTCCATCTTGCCAATCACAGGCTCTCTGTTCACCTAGAGTGACAGGCTCCTTCTTTTTTACACTCTGTAGAGTCCAGGCAGCTTCAGTTTGAGTATTCACACATAATGTTTTAATTTCCACTTCCCTTTCTGAAGACAACTCTAGAAAGAGATATCCATCTCTTTCTTTTTCTCTCAATTTGTGATTACAGTGATTAAAAAAATAGCTTTCACCACATTTTACAGCTTCCTCATCTCACATGAAGAAGCTTAGTGGTTTCATGTAGTTTGGTTAAATTGCCTAAATTTTAAAGCTGTTTCAAAGTACTGCATGGCACTTTACTATGCATTTCTTCCCAACATTTTTTCAGGAATATCACGTCTGTTTGAATCTTCAAGTCCGCAAAAGTCATCATACTATGCAAGTAAGGACTTTATTTTAATAACTGATTTTTGAATGGCACTCAATAATGTGTTATCTCAATTCAGACTGTGTATTGTACACAGCAACCTATATGTTGACCCTTCCAGTTCAGCAGAAATCATGTTAATAATGATAGAATTACACCTGCTTCCAGGTGACTGATTATTTGCACATCAAAGATTTTGTTCTTTGCTCCATTTCTGGTACACTGGCAATTTTCTGTTACTCTCTCAAAAAATTATTCTTTGTGCAACAGTGTTAAAATATAATAAACTTATGATGTCAAATTTCCCACAAAGTGAATAGACAGGTTCAAAAGTATGTTGAGTCTCCAAATAAAATAGCTTTGTTGATATTTATCTTCACAAACAGTTTATGTTATCTATTAGACTCTGTCCCACCAGCTGGCTGATTTAATGACTTGTGAAACTTCCCTTCTACATGATGGACATCACAGTGTGGCATTTGTAAGACAAAGCCATCCATCTCCTGGGTCTCTTCTCAAGAGAGAAAACTTTTATTTCCCTGTCTTTCAAATGGTTTACAGGACTAATCTCAAAACAGAGTGAAAGCACAGCCCCTCAAATCTTTTCAAAGGGATTCACGTTTGAATAAGTAACTTGAGAAAAATAAGAATTACAAGGCTCCAGAACTAAAGATGTCTGTGTGTCTAGAGTTCATGGTGGGATCACATTATTTAACAACAGTGAAAGAGCTGTTGTGGTCTGGGATGCAAAGTATGGCTGAAGTTCAGCAGAGGAATGTGCATGTTAGTCCCTGGTCCCACATTTCTGGAATTTTTAGTCATGGTGTTGTTGTAGTCTTTGGGCAATAACTGCAAATCCCTGTGAGAGGCTGCTTTCCCTTGGAAACCACACTCAGTCAGAGGATATTACCCTCTTCCTTCACTAGCACTTTGTATTGTCACCCAGCATGAAAAATAATACTCCAGATGTTTTCAAGTTCATCTGTGTCCTTTGGTGGACAATTTCTGTGCCGAGCCTTGCTTTTATCTTAGTTATGTTTGTGAAGAGACAGAGTAAATACTTCATTATTGTTTGCCCATTAACCAAATTTTAAATTGTCTGCCTGGGTCCCAATAAAGTGATGCTGCTTAAATTTAGAGGCCATTAAAAAAAATCATTATAATCTTGAATCACTTCACTAATATTAGCTGTTGGTGCATCCAGCAGTTTGAATCACAGCTGAATTTCTCTGGAATGTGTGTCCCAGAGCACTGCACTAGGCTTCAAGGAGTCTCTGCTACAAATCTAGCTCAGTCATCTGTCAAATCTTTTCAAGTCTCTGTTTCTCTGTTAAATGGCGATAAGGGTAATGACAACTTTCTTCCAGAAAAATTTTAAATTACTTCTGAGGCCTACTTAAAAATGCAAGGAAGTCCTGGTTCTGGTTCCGGTATGCCACTGTTGCTGTATGCATATTGCTGCTTGCACTAGTTTGAAAACAAACTAGTGGGAGACACCAAGTCAGAATAACAATTTAATAGGGAAATAAAAAGGGGGGGAAAAATAAAATATAAAGGCAGATAACACTGGGTTAAACTGACAGAGTCAGGATACAACCTAACACCCTGTTAATCAGGGTGGTGGTAGCAGTCCGGTGGAATGGTGGCTGCAGTCCTCCTGAAGTGGTGATCCTGTAGAAAGAAGGTCTGCTCTTCCTCGGAAAGTCCAGTGGTGGCTATGTAGCTCCTGTCCTCTGGAAATCCAATGGAAAGATTGTCTCTGGTGTTCAGAATCTCAGATTATATCCAGGATGGAATGCTTGGTTCCTCCCTCTGGGTGGAGCATCTCACAATGGGGTAATGAGTCATGAGGCCAAGTGTTGATTAGGCTCATTAACAGAAGATGGTCCGGAGGGAGTTATCTCTGAGTCATGCAGCATGGCATTGATGGGCCATTAACAGCAAGATAGTCTGGGGGGAGGAGGCAAGGAGACACTGCCCCACCTGATTTCAACAGCTCATGAGGGTGGTAATAGAATACACTGCAATCCAGGACACTGCTGCACACATATGTCAATCAATATATTTGGAAAGACTGTTATGAGGCCGGTATGTAAATTTTGCTAATACGTACAGACACTCAACCTGAGCTCTGCACAGAAATCAGCACTCTGTGATGGTTCTGTGCCTGAGCTCGCCATCTGGCCAGGCTGTTTCATTTCCCATCACTGAAGCCTTGGCTTTTTGCTCAATTTTAAGTCAGATTTCCATTTTTACTGTGGATACAGGATCTGGTTTTGCCCATGGTCCCACACCCTTCAGAGCAATAGCTTATGCTCAAGGTCTGAGTGTTTGCCAGAGGCCACTGACAGCCAGAGTATTTGTGAGGCTTCTTTTTAGATGCTTGTCTGTCCAGACTTTGAGGGTTTCAGCCACTCTTGCTTAAAGTTGTCTTTAAACACATTCCCACATCCTCCTTTTTTTGCTTCAATCTTTTCTCTATCATCTTTTCCAGGGTGGACAGTTGAACAAATCACATCATCTAGATCTGCTGTTAATTCTCAGCAGCAGAGAGGTTTCCTGATGCCTCACACAAATTCAAGTTTCTCCCTACTAAGAACTAAGGATCATTTGTTGTAAGAAGAAAAGATACTGCAACAACATTAACAAGCTTTTCCCTCTCTTCTGCTTTTCTTCTATTCACTTCATCCTGGTCTAGAGGGATTACTTATTGTGAGACCAAATTTATTATGTCCCCCTCTATATCAGACACAACCTTCTCATGAACAGGATTCTTAACCAACACTAAATTATGAATGATGGCTTCCTGACAGCAACTGCTCGAATCGAAACTTCAGCAAATGTCAGACATGAGGTCAGAATCTGTTTGAGTCCTCAAGGAAAAGGAACTGCACTTACAAGGGAAGAGCTTGTTTGCTTCAGATGTGCTTGTAGTCTCTGTGCATGTGGGTGTGCATGTTCTAGTGCCTTTTATATGCATTTCATTTCCTTCATAAATGGTGCATTATACAATAGGACCTTCCAGCCACAATATCTTTGTCATGACAGTTCTAATACATAAAGTCATAGAATAGTTTGGGTAGGAAGAGCCAGTTCCAACTCTCTGCTGTGGGCAGGGACACCTTTCACTATCCCAGGTTGCTCAGAGCCCCATCCAACCTGGCCTTGACCACTTCTAGGGATGGGGCAGCCATAGCTTCTCTGGGCAACCTGTACCAGGGCCTCACCACCCTCTCAGTAAAGAATTTCTTCTGTACATCTAACCCAATTTTCCCCCTCTTTCAGTCTGAACCTATTTCCCCTTGTCCCACCACTACAGTTCCCGATGAAGAGTCCCTTCTCAGCTTCCTTTTAGGCCTTTTCAGATACTGGAAGGCTGCCATGAGGTTTCCATGCAATCTTCTCTTCTCTAGGCTGAACAGAACTTAATAGATACTAATCCAGCAAGTCCCTTACCCTTCTGAGTAGCTGTTTTTGTGAGTAAACCTCTTAACTTCAGCACAGCTTGCTCCTTTTAACAGTGAGGACAAACTCATAGAGCTGCACAGGTAGGAATTTCACCCAGAATTTCACTGTGCTTACTTATCTTCACCTTACTGGTGCTCCTGCCCATCTATCCTACCCATCCATGTCTTTCATGGGCATTTTTACATGGATTAAAACACACTAAAGAGTCATCTTGAAGCCAGTGCTGTAGAACAGCACTTTATGGCTTCCCTAGAGATGCTATAATAACATACAGCAGCAATGGTAAAGTTGTCAAAAATTGCCTGTGTTCCTACATTTTATGAGAGCACCTTCTTTCCATGCAAAACCAAAAAGCAAAGTGCCTGTGGCTAAGGCCTTGATACGTTCCTTATCACTTACTCCTGTATGTTTTCACTCATTCTTGTTCCACCTTTTTACCAGCCAACATCACTGTTTGCATAAAAAGATGTTTTGAAAGTCCTTTCAACACTGCTAGTAAAAGAGGTTCTCTGTTTTAAAGAATGAGCTCTGTCTTTCATCAGTTAATCATTTTCCCTCATTTTATGCTTCCTTCTTGTGCATTCTGATGCCTGTCTGCAGCGGGTAGGATGACTGTAGATGTTGTCACAGTAATGATACCATTACAGCATGATAGCTGAGGGGAAAAACATGGCAAAACTGGTAATAATTTTTCAGAGGATAACTGGTACAAGCCAGGTAAAAACTGATTAGCTTTTGGACACCATGACTTTACAGGAATTAATTTGATATTATAGTTACAATTCTCCCCTCCAATAGGATTATATAAAGCTGTCAAATTAGGGGCTTAAAATGCTTTATCAATGAGAATACACGTTTGTGGGTGCTTTCAACAGAGGTGCAGAGTAAGTTCTGATAGGGAGAGGCATAATGGGAATTTGCCAACGGGGCAACTGTGCATCCATTAATGGAGTTTACAGTGTTTGTGCTGTTCTTTCAGAGGGAGATTCAGATGCCAGTTTTTAGAACTGTGTCAACAGAAGGAATTCAGAGAAATCAGCCTGTTCACAGGTGACACCACACAAAAGCTGGTCTACAATAATAATTCAGACAGGTGATGATTTCTGAATATTTTTGTGTTGTACATTGGGTCAAAAAAAAAAGTACCAAAGGAGCACTGCTTATTTATAGCAGTGGGGAATAAGGACTGGGGTTCCACACAGAATGCCTGTTTTTCTTTCAGATACGTTTTCCCTTGGAAAACAAATCCAATTTTCACATAGATTGTACTAATGGAGCATGAACTACTTGCAGAATGGAGGGCACAGCATAGAGCAAGGAATTTTAGTCAGGTGGTAACTGAGTGCATTGGCAAGATAATGGATTTGCCAGGTATATGGCATGGTAACATTTTCATCAACTAAAAGGATGCCATACACTGAAAGCTAATTCCAGTGCAACTCCTCTGCTAAATTTTGCAGAATAAAAAGTATGTGGGATGATGAAATAGAGGGAAATTCCCTGTTATTTTGGAAGAGAGAGAGCTGAAAGTGTGCAAAGACAAGGTACAAGGGAGTGCCTGTAGGAGTACACGATACTCCAAATGAAAGGAGGCAAAACCTGGATATTTTGAAGGATGTAATTCTAATCTTCACTTGTGTTTTGGGCTTGTGAGCAAGGGAAAGAAGAAAACCTGGATTCTATCGCTTGGGAAAGGTGTTTGCTGAGCAGAATGTCAGCTCCACCCGCAGGGGCAGCGAGGGAATGCAGCAGTGAACGGAGGGGACACTGCTGGTGCATTTTGTAGGGAAACTGGGAAAATCACAGCGACAATGCTGATCCGTGAATAGTCACGCTGTTTCACCTGAGAATTTAAAAGGCATTTTATTCCATGGTGCCACTCGTTGCTTTTCTCTGTGCTGCTTTTTAAAGGCACCTCGCAGGAACAATTTTTTTTTTTTTTTTTTTTTTTTTTTTTTTTTTTTTTTTTTTTTTTTTTTTTTTTTTGCGGTGGGCAGACCCTGCCCAGGATACCTGGCCCTCTGGCTGGGATCTTATTTGGAACCAAGTAATGGAGATGAAGTTAAACTCACCATCAATTCTCACTAAAATGGAGTTCAACAGAATAGAATCATGCCTGAATATAATTTTTCTGCTTCGATTTAATGATATGGATTGTTGCTCATGACATTTCTACATCTTCTCAACAATTGCAAAGTATCACTGAACTACTTCAGGCTGTTTGTTTGTAAGCAAGACTCATTTTTGGCAGTTTTTTTAAATTTACCTCCTGTTTATTCTCCACTTGCAGTTGTTATTCCCAGCAGAAAGCAGTGGTGTGCTGCTCTTCAGGGCTCACTGACAGAGGGAAAGGACAGTGACTGATAATGCTGCCTAGAAACAGATTTGACTCCAGAGTAATAGACCTGGCTTTGAGCTTGTCCTGGTGTGTCTGTAATTCCCACCTGTGCAAGAGCAGAACTAGGCCAGGCATTTTCAGTTCTCCATGGCAAGTCAGTGGCAACATAACAAGCTCCGCCTCATGTCTGTCTTGATCCATGTGGCTCCTTGAGGGCAGCAGGCAGGATATGGTGATGGAGTTACTGCCATGGCACCAGACAGACCATGGGTGGCTCTGAAATCAATGAACAGCCTGGGAGCTTCATGCTGAAATAGATTTAGAAAACAAGGGAGGAAAGGCTTAGGGATATCTCACAGGATCACAAATAAAAGATATCCCAAAATCTTGTGTGTATTGGGTGTACTTTAACTTAGTTCGTTGCAAGCAGTTTGGATATTGAGTCAGTCCTACTTTCTCTTGTTCTTTTCCTCTTTCTTGTTTCCAAAGCAATACAGAGCCTCTAGTTTTTCTCTCTTCTCAACCAAAGGTGAACAAAGAGTCAGGATCTAATTTGGGATACAGCTCTGTACATTTCAATCTTTTTTTTTTTTTTAATTTTAATGGCCCTAGCTGACTATGTTTTGAATTAGTCTCCAGAGACTGAATGGTTCTGTTTGTTTTTAATAGATGTGACTGAACCGATTTTTGTTTATTCTGCTGTTGATAAATAGTTTCCTCACCAAAATGAAAATATTTATCTCGCTCTAATTTGTTTTTTTCTAGAGGTTAACCAAAATGCCTTGCTCAGTTTCTTGTCCCATTTTTGTCTAGAGAAAACAGCTATAACACTCCAGACACTCTAGCATATCAAATATGAATGAAAAGAATATTTCTTATGCAATTACATGTTTTTGGCATTTTAATGTTCATTAGACATCATTAAGTTAATGTTCTCTTTGTCAGTGTATATTTCTAAACAGTGACACACTGTGAGAGAGAATGTTTTTCCTTCTCTCAAAGCACTGAAAGTCCATTGAGATTTCCAAGTTTATTTTTTACTGAGAACTAACTATGTGTTGGGATGTCGAGCTGAAAACACTGTTGAAACACCCAGCTAGTATTTATTGTTATTTTATTGCTACCTTATGGCCAGGTGATACTAAACTAATTGTGTCAAACTTTCTTCTCGATTTCCTTCCCTCACCCAATCCCTTATTACCACTCAACCCTGAAAGTTGCCCCAAAGTAGCCAAGTCTCCATGTGCTGAAGGTCTGGAAAGCAGCTGGCTACTAACTCATACAAAACTCTTCCTAAGTTTATGTGGTAGTCTGCAGTGTTTTTCAGTGGGTCTGAAAGGTATGTCTGGAGATGCTGAACACAAATGGATGGTATCAGCCTGAGCTGAATCTGCCTTTTATGCCAGGGACTAGAGACCAGGATCTGAAACTAGGATCTGCCTCTGAGATACTGAGAGGACCTGAACATGTCTCCCATGTTTCAGCCTACCTGATTATCACAGAGAAGTGCTTTCTACTGCTGGAGTCACTCTGTTGACATGAAATGATGACACTGGTGATTTAGGAGGGCTGAGGGCTTTGCATGTGGCACCCTCATCCTGGTGTGCAGATGGATTCCCAACAGGAAGGCTGAGCTGGGAATTGTGATAGGCGTGCAAGGTTGATACTGTTGCTCTTTGGTTTGTGGGTGGCTTCTCTACCAATTCTCCCTCACTCTGAGCACTGCAGCAACAACCCCAGAGGGCTGGAACACCCATCAACCACCCCCATTCCACCCGGGGATATAACCCTCAGCATATTCTCTTCAAAGACTCAACCACACTAGTGTGCACAGAAAATCATAGAATATCCTGAATTAAAAGAAACCCAAAGGATCATCAAAATCCAACTCCTGCTCCTGCACAGGGCAACCTCAAGAATCCCACCGTGTGCCTGAGAGTGTTGTCCAAATGCTTCTTGAACTTTGTTAGGGTTGGTACCATAAGCACTTCCCTGGGGAGCCTGTTACAGTGCCCACCACCATCTGGGTGAAGAAACTTTTCCTAATATCCAACCTAAACCTCCCCTGACACAGCTTCATGTCATTCCCTCAGGTCTTTTCACTAGTCACCAAGGAGATGAGATCAGTGTTTGCCCGTCTGCTTCCCCTCACAAGGAAGCTGCAGAACAGCCATGGGGTCTCCCGTCAGTCTCCTCCAGGCTGAACAGAACAAGTGTCCTCAGCCACTCCTCGTAAGAGCTGCTGCTTTAGAATAGGTACTGCTGGCAGTGGCATGATCTGCTTTTGCGTTTCCCGTACCCCCGGTTTGCTACATTCTCCCAAAGTATCTTAATCCACAGATTTTTCGGTGTACTTTTTGCAGGATGTACTTTGTGCGGGGTGCACTTTGACTGGGCGGGCGCAGCGATCCCGCCCCCGGGGCTCCTGGCTTGAATCCGGGGTAGATACGGAGCGCTCGGGGCGGCCCGCGGGGAGTCACGGTGCGGGGAGGGAGGACGGGACGGAGCGGGTTAGCGTCGCCGACACCGTAGGGCAAGGGTCGGTGCCCGCCAGGGCGCGCTGGAGACCGGTGCGACCTCTGCTGGGGAAGAGCCAGGCACCGAGAGGGAGGGTGGGTTGATAGGTGCCGGCGGCGACGCCCGTAGCGGGACTTCCCTCCCTCTCTTCCTCTCTGCGCTCCGCTCCGCTCGGTGTCGGCGGTGAGGCAGGAGTGGGCGTGGCGCCGGAGCGGAGCCCCGCAGCAGCTGGGTCTCCGCTCCCTCCCTCCCCCGGCGGCCTCGGGCCGGGCTGTGGGGCCGGAGCACCCCGCGGCCGGGGCGGGGTCGAAATTTACCAAGTTGGTCCTCAGCAAGGCTGCGAGCGAGGGACTCGGCAGGAGGCGGAGGGAGGGCGGGGAGCAGCGGAGCATCATCTGGCGGGGAACGCGAGGGACCAAATGACTGTGAGGAAAGGCGGTAGCCGCCACCGCCGCCGACAGAGGAGCGAGCCGCGGCGCAGCGGCAGCAGCAGCCCCGCTACCCGAGGCCTGCTGGGCGGCGATGGCGGCGGGCGGCGGCAAGGCTGAGCAGAGCTGAGCCGGGCTTGCCGCCCGCGGGCGCCGCATGGCGCGGGCCTGATGCCGGAGCGCGGCCCGGCGCCGCGGCGGCGCTGCGGGAACAGGAGGAGGATGGCGGGGCTGGTGTGGAAGTGGCCGCGCACCCGCCTGCCCGTGGGCGCTAGCGCCTTGGGCGTCTTCGTCCTCTGCTGGCTCTACGTGTTCCCCGTGTACCGGCTGCCCGACGAGAAGGAAATAGTGCAGGGGGTGCTGCTGCAGCAGGGCAAGGCGTGGAAGAGGAACCAGACTGCGGTCGCCCTGTTCAGGTACCGCCGTGCGCGGCCCAAGGGCAGAGGGGACGGGCATCCGGGAACGGGCAGTCGCGCGAATCTGGGGCCCGGAGCCCACCCGGGCGCCCTCCCCACCCCGCCGAGCTCCCAAACTATTCTTTCTTCCCCGACCCTTTGTTTTTTCCCAGCGGGCGGCAGGCAGGCAGGGCCCTTTCTGCCCAGCAAAACTTTTTTTGGGGTGGCTCCGTTCGCTGTGGGGAGTAGAAGGGGCTCGGCGCGGGGGATGGAGGCTTATCCTCGCAGAGATACCTTTCCAAGGGGGATGAGGTTTCCGGGGATTGCGGCGGTTGCCCCCACAATGGGATCTTCTCACTTCCCCTGTATCAGTGGCAGCCCCTATGGCTGCTAACAAACCCCAGGGCTGCCAGCCCGGCTTCCCTCGGTGCTGGGGACTGCCAGCTTGCTGCCAGGAGAAAGCCCAGCTTGTGGAGCTTCCCGGGATGCGCAAGGGAAGGTTTGCGTGGATGTGCATTCGTGTCAGCATACCCGCTCTGAGCAGCACTTGGGAAGCTCCGCGCTGGTCCTTGACTCTATGCGGTTTATTATAGAAGCCACGTGAAAACGCACCTTTTCTCTTATCTTTGCTTTTGACGTGGCTGGGAAATGGCGATAATCCCTAGCGCCCAGCTGCTCAGGAGAGGAGGGATGTTGCAGCCAGGCTGCCACAGCTGAGAGCGTTGGAGAACCGACAGGGTCCCTCCGGCGGGGAGGATTTTTTTTAATCACTCCACTTTAAAAAGGAAATTTGCATCCCCTCAAAAATTTCTCACGTGTGGGTAAAATACAGGAAATTGGAAGAGAGGCAGATTTCCCTCCCTTTCCCGGAGGGAAGCTGGTTTTTTTTCCTCCCTATCCTCGAAGTAGCAAATTAAAGATCAGAGTGAGTGGTAATCGAATTGCCTCCAAAAAACACCCTCCTTAGTAAAATGAATCGGATCCAAAATTCAAGGGACTTATTTGCCCTTTAAAAAATATTTTTGTTTGGTTTTAAGTGGCATACAGTTTTGTTTGAGGTTCTTCAGTATTTTCTGAATGTATTTGCCTTTGTCATGAAGTGGAGCTGATGTGATCACTTAATATCTTGTCTGCTGGGATAACAGAAACTTTACAGTTCTTGAAAGGCACATTCTTCCATTAGCCCCCAAAGCCTGCAGGAAATCTGAGCAATGATAGGTGATAAGCAGGTGTGTGTTAATAGTATCTCATTAGGCAGGCCTGGAAGAAGTCCTCCCTTTAACACAGAACTAGCAATAAGGTACAGATGCAGGATCCCTCTCCTAAAGCACTTAATTAACACTAGAAGCTATGATCTTCTTGAATATTAATTGATCTTGATCCTGTGCACCATAGATCCCCATTTTGGGGGTAGATGAATCCAGCTTTTTAAAAAATTACCCCACAGGTTACGTCGGAAAGAGTCTGGTCTATTAGTTGTCATGTTTGTAAAACAAATGTTGTTTAAAGATTGGTAGTGCTGCTGCAGTTTCAGTTTACAAAACAGTTTTTAGACCATTTCCACCACATGGTTTAGTAACAAAACCTCTGTGTAGCTTATCAGCTATTCCACTTGCCCATATGTTTTTCTACTCTCTAAGCATAGTGATTATCTCAGAGATGCTATTGAAGAGAGTCTCATGCAATAAAAGGAGCTGTTGTTTCTTGTCTATGTCTCTTGATGAGTTGGTCCAGCACTAAATACAATGAGCTTTGAATCAATCTGCTTCAAAAAGTTTTTAAAATAAATTGTATGCTGGAGATATGTAGTGAGTCTAGTAAACTATATTATTCCAGCAGTTGTGATGTAGAAGTCTGTTTTTGCTGCTTAAATTTGCTTCTCTTCATGATAGAAGATTTTCAAGCCCATGTCAGTCAGGCAAGCTGCTGTATATTTGAGGCTAACAGAAACTCTTTGCTCTGATCCTGCTGTCCCTAAGCAAGCTTGCTGTAAAAACTCCAAATTTCACTTTCTGCTGGAAAATTCCAGTGAATGTCAGTCTCTGTTTAAATGCAAAAGGAGGGATAAAGATTCACAGAAAACCTGTGCGTGAACTTTCAAGTAATATGGCTTTCCATAATAGTCTAATATTAAGTGTGCTTTAATGTATTATTAATAAAATATTATTTAAGAAGAGTGTTATTTGCTGTTCTCCCTAGCCCTCCTGCCACATTCTGTTAACAAACAGTTTTGATTTTACTCAGTTTGAAGCATAAATTGGAATTCATCTGTGCTAAAAATCCATATGCAAATATTCATAGTACTGCTTTGTGTAGTGCAGTGGCATTTTTGGTATTGTATAGCCAGGTTCTTGCTACACAGAGCAAACACCTGATAGGTTTGGAACTTTCTCCTATAAACTCACTGGACTCCTGTTGCTGAAGTAGATGTTGGGTAATTAACTTGATGAAATCATACTTTTCAAACCTCAGAAGGGCTATCCCCTCTTTGCCTTCTGTACCTGGATCAAGGACAACTTCACTAGATGACTTAGCAAGGTCAACAAAAACATCTGGGTAATATGGGGTAGTTTGGGTTGAACCCTGGCAACCAAGTGCTGGTAGCTCCTCAATCTCCACTGCTGCTTCCTTCTGCTCTCTGTACAGCCAGAAACCTTATGGAAAGATTGGACCCCTGTAAATCCTTGCTTATGCAAGAACCCAGACTGGCCTGGTTCTTGTAGAATGATTCGATGGGGGTTTTGTGTTTGAATGAGGATTTCCAGAACTGGTTTTCAAATATAAATACCTGTTTAAATAGCCATGGATTCCTTTAAATTTCAAGACACTAGTGGTTCAGGTAGTCAAACTGTGAAAGCATCTCCTGTCTGACAAATGCTCAATATTCTGTCAGATGGTTAAACTGCTTGATTTTGAAGTGCAAAGTGCTCAAAATAGGAGTAAAATAGCCGTTAGTTGCTCTAATGATGGATGTGTCTAATCTGCCTACAATAAAATGGCTTGTCATGCTCTGAGGTGGTTAATGTTATTGAGCCCTAACTGTTTTTACAGATTGTTTTAGGGCCTAGTGCTGCTGAGATTATTTAGGCAAAAATGTTTTTAATTGTCTGTTATTTGCTAAAGTAAATTACATACAGTAATACCTTTAGGATGGTTCTATTTAAAATACTGCAATTCATTAAAGGCAGAACTGGATCTTTTAATCTGCCTTACAAGCTCCATACAGCCACAAATTCCAAGCACTGTGTGTTTATATGACACTTCTTTCATTTGTTTGTAGAGGGTGGAACTCCTCTAGGGAGTGAATATGCTTGTGGGGGGCAGCAGGTTTTGGCCTGTCAGGAGTCCCACTGAAGGGGTTGGATGATGATTAGTGTCTTAAAGGTTCTTCAGGAAGGGATGGGGCAATCCCTGCAAGACAACAGAAAGGCTTCCCTTGAGATGTAGCTTCTGCTAAATCTTGTTTCTATTCTTGCTTCTGGTGCTGCAGTTTTGTGTGATGCTGAAAGGTCACCAGGGATTATTCTGGTTGGTGGTGACTTGATTAAACTCGTGGCAGATGTCTGCTGTAAACTCACTGTTCATGACCTAACTCCATTCCAGAGCATCTGCTACAACTTGTCTTTGCTCTCCAGTGATGTCCCCTCTGACATGGCCAAACTGGCTATGCTCACCTTGGCTAGTGGCTTCTCCACTCCTTTCCATCAGATTTGTCCTCTTGTCCATTTTCCATGGACAGAGCAGAGAATCTACTGCCCTGAAACCACGCAGCAGGGTCAGTGGCTGAACTGGACAGAATATCCAGACTCTGGTGTTTGCAGTGTGAATGTGAAAAGACTATGAAGCCTTGCCTACTGTTGGCTTTGCGTGCCTTGTGAAAATCCTGCTCTGTTCCCAGTGTGCCAGAGGGGCTTTCTCCACTGTAACTTCCTCTGTCAGCTGCTCTTTGCCAGTTGTTCCTGTCTGTGCGTGGAGTGCAGTCACACGAGGAGCATCCCCCTGTGTACATCATTTTTCATTCTGGATTGCATTAACACAGAACTAGAATTCCAGGCCACTTCCCTGGCTGGGTAAGACAGATGCTATTGCCAAGTCAGCAAGGTTTTCCTTAGTTCAGATGGCTTTTTTTTTTCCTTCTCTTTTTATGTCAGCACTGCAAATTACATGAGTGTTGGGATCCTCACTGTGCTATTTCAAGGCAAATCTGAGGTTATTGCTCTGGTTGACTTTAGATAAGAGTTTGGCCCTTCTTAAACTGCTTCATCAGATACAGTATTATTCCTGCTTTCATTAGATACATGTGAAGGATGGAGTTAGGAGTCAACCTGGGAGATGCTGGATTAGGTTAGTTTTGCCTCTGTGGCCCAAGAAGCCCTGCCCTGAAACTAACGGGTATGCCAACATGAGCCAAATCCAGTTCATTTTTCCGTCCTGAGTAGGTGTTGCTACTGCCTGGCTGTGTTTTCATCAACATTTTACTTGATTTTGTTGTTGTTGCTGTTGTATTTGCTTCATTGATGATAAATGGAGTATTTGTAATTAGTGGTTTCCAGCTGAGATGAAAAGTTGTTTTGGTGAAGAAGTATAATTTTGAAGAGCAGGTTAAAGGTGAGAGGAAAGAAATGTTCTTACTCCATGTTATTATTTGGAAGCTGTGATGAAGAAAGCAAGCTGTAGAGAGGTTTGGCTCCGTATCTTCAAGGGTGGATACCTGAATGACATGAAAACAATGAGAATTAGTTATCTGAGTTAGCTCACAGTGTCTTTGCAGATGAGAGCTGTGCTGGCAAGATAGGAATTGATTTAAATTCCTGAGTTCCAGCTCCAGGTCTCATCCTTGACCCTAAGTAGCATTTTCTTACAGACTTTGATTCGCAATCCTAATGAAACAGACTGTTGAGATCTGTAGTATCTTGCAAAGTGTTGGATTGCTGCCTTCCTTTGGATTTGTAAAAACCCCAGTCTGCCAGTATTTATGGGAGGATGTAGCCAGCTCTCTGAGGCTCTTTTCTTGTTAGCTGGGAGCAGCCGAAGGCCCACAGCCAGGTCCTGGGGAACTGGAGGAACAGAGACTTCGTTGAAATTTAGGTTATCCAGCTGGGGCCCCAAAAGTCTGGTATGTACATACCTAGACACTGCTGGATGTATGTATTTTCCCATCTATGTTTTGCCTTTGTTTGCTGTGTAGTGGATGGAATGAATAGTGAATGAATCATCCATACAATGTAGCAATGAGTGATTTATTCCTCTAGCTGTAATTTTCATCTTCAGAGCAGCCAAGAGTGCTGCTCCCATGTGACGTATGTTCAATGACATATACGAAAATTCCTATTTTGAGGCTAGTTCCTAGTAGGTAAATGCATGGGAAATGAATTGTCTTTTTCCCTTTAGAATTTGTCTTTCCCCAGTGTGGATGAACCTCACTGAAATGAGGAAGCTGTTTGAACTTCAGCCTTCTGTTGTTCCTGTTTTCTGAGCACCAAAAAATACTTAAATTTTTAATCCCTGGATATACGTTAATCTTTTTCTGTATGCTTCCTGGAGTTCTCAAAATGCAAGGAAATTGCTCCTAATGCTAAATCATTTTAACATAGCTGCATGCAGTTAAATTCAGGCTGAAGCACGTTAATCCAAGCTAAGTAGTGTTTGTAAACCTCAGTGATTTCAGAATCTAGAAACTAGATTCAGGTTTTGTCATGTCACAATTTTTACGTACAGACCAAAGATTCTTCTCCCAGGTCTTGGATTTTAACCTGATTAGAAAAACAGCAGGTGAGCTGGGACAAGGCTCTGATAAGTCCCTGGACCCTGGCAAAACGTTTTTTCTGTAAAGTAATTGCTACAGAAGCTCTGGGCTTCATGAAGAAGCTGTGCCTGTTGCCTTGACCTTAGTGGTATTTAAAATTTTTAACAAGGTGAATTATATTGTGGAGAACTAAATCCTGGCTTTCACCAGGATTCTGGAGGTCACTTTCCCATTGTTCCATTCAAGATAAAGGTGAAAGTTGTGAAATTAGATTGTTATGCAGTATTTTATGGCTAACAGAATGGTGTGGGGTTTTTGTTCTTATTGCATTAAATCAACAGACTTTAATTTTGACTTCTCCTGTTCCATTTGCTGGAAAATGCCCTCCTGAATTTCTTGGTTTAGAGATTCTTTTTTCAAATGGAAATGTGGCTACAGTAAGGAACAGCTGAATAGAAATGCTTAACTTTTTTTTGTCTTCCATGTTTGCTGAGAGTATCTTGAGTATTTCCTGAACAACCATTTTGTTTATATTTTTTCTTCTTTTTTCCCCTCCACCTCTTCTTCAGCCTATTCCCATTCTTAAGATGCCCGAGGCGCTCCTCAGCTTTGAGGGGAGCCCCAGATTATTTGAGTGACTCCTTTTATAATTATCCAATTATCGTTCACAGCAGTGATACAAAGAACTTTTGTGAAATTTACTCCTTTATCTCCTTCCCCATCTGAACAATCACCTTCTCCAGAGTCTTGCAACTTGAACTGATGCTCAGGGCATCTGTTGTTTTGCATCCTTGATGTTCCAGTAATTGGCTATCAGGCTTTCCAGGTAAACTGCAGACTTTGCCTTCATGTATTAGCAAGATAAAGGCTTTATTTATCAGGCTGCTTCTGCTCTGAGGAAGCACCATCAGCTTTAATTTAAAAGTTGCTATATAGCTATCCTATATTTTGAGGAGCACTGGTAAAACAGATCATCAGCTATTTTCCTTGCTTTCTTGTGAGAAAAACTTGCTCTGCATATTTCTGGAATGCCAGGAGTGGCCATTGCTGTAATAGAGAAATGACAGCTTTGTATTTCCTGTCAGAGATGGAAGACAAACAAACAAAACTTTTTTTTTTTTTCCCAGTGAAAATATTTTGATATTTTCCTATGTGGTCCATCTTGGCCAAATGTCAGTTCTGGGAATTCTATTTCATCTGCCTCAATGTTTCGAGGTTCCCTCGTTCTATTGATGCTGTTGGTCCTGCAGTGTGGTGTGTCCCAGGGCAGGGTGATGAGGGACCTACTGCTGTAGGTAGTACTCAGAAGTGCCAAAAGGGTTGAGGAAACCAGTCCAAAAAGCTGGAAATGTGCAGTGAGGGAGTGATGCTGAGCCCAAAGCTCTCTGATTGATGCCTGCCTTTCTCAGTGAGTCAGTAAGATTTAGGCCTAATGGTAAATGTGATGAAGACTATCAGGTTACTCATCTAGGGTTCAATCCTTCTACTTTTAACTGCCAGGGGACACTGGATTTTGGTTCTCCATGTACATCTATACAACAAAGGGAGCAGAGTTATAAAGGGAATTAATGAAACTACGTACATGACATGGTTATCTCTTGTAACTGAACTTCAGGTCTAGGTCACCACTGGAGTCGGTTGGAAATTCTGTGAAAAATTATCACTGTCCAGAAATTATTATTTTTACAGTGCCATAAGGTTGCAGAGAGACATTCTGTGCTCTGAAAGATCTTCCTTACCAAGAATGTGTGTAGTGAGATCCCAGCTATGCAGATTAGGAATTTTTATTAATGGGGTGGGTTTTCCATCTGTTAGTGCAGTTTTAATGTGAAGGAATACCTGGGCAAGTGACAAGCTATGGGAATGTTCCCTGGAGGAGTGATCCAATACTCGTGCTGAAGGTTTGGTGGATACTGGCTCTTCCTACTGCTAAAACCTGGAGGTACCAGCTTACTACTTGTGAAGTGTGCAATGCTTTTGTTTTAGTTTTTTTTCTTCTTCTTTCCATGACTTCCATTGAAGCATTTATCTGTTTCAAAGGGAATAGAAGAGCTCTTTATTCCATATGTAGCATTCACTGGAGATATGAATCCCTGTTCCTGGATAGTAACTCACAGTTACTTAGAGTATAAAGAATGAATCGTCAGTTACTGGTGAAATTCAGATTCTCTACTTCTGCTCCATCTGTGAGTTCTGTCACTAGACAACAGTAGCAGGTGCTGCAGCAGACATTCCTAATTGGAATGTAGTCTTTAGATTATCCTTGCTCACTGTGGGTGATTTACTGCCATCCACTCAGGGAACATTACCTCCTTATTTGTCTGAGTGAGGTTCAGACTCTTTGCAGTCTCCTGTGCTGTGCCATTTACTACTTAGTGGCAATGTAAAAAGCATGAGAATAAATCCATATGGGGTGTAGCCGTAATATGGGATAGAAAGGAGATGCAATGTTCATGAGGCAGGAACAGAGGAATGCTGTTGGATCAGATGAGAATGGGAATGATGAAGTGAACTCTCTGTCTACAGCTTGTTTAAAGATCAATTTGAAAAATAATTTTGAGATTAATATATGCTGTATTTAATTTTCATTTGCTTTTAGACCTCTGTAATTTTTATGATATAATTAAGAAATGGGTTGAGAAACTTCGGTCTGTCTACATATGTCTGTAAAGTAGATAACTCACCTGTAAGTTCTCAGAAAGTTTATATATCCACTACTATTCCTCAGTTATGTGGAGAGGAGTTTAACATTTATCACTGTGATGGTCTTAATTCAAGAGTATGAGGACACCTTTTGCCAAGGACCAGGATTCCAACTGTTTTCAGGTTCTAGAGCTCTGAAGCTCAGCAGGCCAGGGGATGTCCACCTGCAAAATTTCACCTGGCTTGGTGATGCTTGCTCCTCTCTCAGAGCAAAGCAGGAAAGGATGCTGAGCTACATATTTTGAGGCTAGGGGCACTTAATATGACTTGGAGGATGCCCACCCTTGTAATAGCTGTGCCAGCTCTTGCAATCAAGTGAATTTGTGACAGTCTTCCTTTCATGGGATAGAAATGAAAAAGAATATTTCAGTCCTCATAGCTAAAGGGAAGTGCTTGTAAATGTGAATGGTGGCTTGGCTCCCAAAAGGCAAGTAAAAATCCAGTGTGGGTTGTTGCTATTCAGATGCCTAATTTCTGTGCTTAGTCATCATTTTGGGGGCCTGACTCATGGTTTTTAAGTGCTAGGGATTGCTATAGTGAGAATTACATATCAGCCTATAATTAGATGCATTTTTTTAACTGAGGAAACTGTAACAGTGAAGGGAATAGGAGAAACAAAACCAATCTGGGCATTCCTTCATAGGTTGTATTATTGAACATTTTGTCTTGGCAGCCAGCAAGCATCTAGCACAAAGACACTTGCTGAGCCTTATGGACAAATGCTGAACATCTCCAGGTTTATGTATGCCCGGTTGGATGAAGCAGTAAAAGTGCACATGAGATATTTATTCTTTCTATCCTGTTTAAGCCATTGCCTTTAAGTATATCCAGAAGGGAATGTCAGATTGTGCAGTTTGAGCTTTCTGATCCAAAAATGGGAACAACACAAAAGCTAACCTATCATTAGAGAAATCATGTGTTTTGATAGTTCTGTTTAGACAACAGAACAAGGGAAAAACACTTATTTAGTGTAGTTCAGTAAATGCTAATGGGTCCAGCATCTGAGAACATGTTTATTTTTGCCTTGGGTCTTTGATGCTTTCTTTCATTTAAAAAAAACCCAAACAGTTTTGTGCTTCACTTGTCTAACAGGCCATTGGTACTGTAAGTCTTGTACTAAGAAGGTTGAGTTTGTTGTTTTTCCCCACCTAATCTGTGGGAAAATGTTGAGTTGGTTTTACAAGTTTAGTACAAATTCTGTTTTCTCATCTGCTGCAGAACAGCAGATCTGCATCATGGAGAAAAGCAAAGTTCCCTCTGCTGGTGTGGAGGGAAATGGGCTGCTGGGGTTCCAGTGGGGTGTGGGCTCTCTTCTTTGTGGCATCACCAGGAGAACATGTGCAGTGTGCTGTCACTTGAAATCAGGGTCAACCTAGATGAATACAAGCTTGCTCAGCATTTTAGAGCTTAATCAGTTCTTTCCTAAAGAACTTTTGGCTTAGTCATTTGGTTTCAGGTGGTGTCTCGTGTGGCTCTGCAGCCTGTCTGGTGAGAATGTTACTCCTTTCCATTTAAGATCAATAACTTGTTTTGCCTTAGAGAAATTAAAAAGAAACCCCAAAGTCCTGAGAAGTAGTTTGTTTCCACTCATGAATTGCTGCCAGTGTACAGGTATTTCTCAAACACCTGGATAACTGCTAAGAGCAGATTAGCTTTAAACAAGTTTAAGGAAGAAATAGCCAGGCATTGTCGTTTCATCATCGCCTTTTTGGGTCTAAAGTGAATGGTCTGAATCTATCGCAAAGGAAGATCTCCCAAAACACACTGTACAAGTCATTGAGCACATAAACATGATTTAAAAAGTATTTTTAAACCAACTTTCAGGCAATATTCCTATCTTAAGATGCCTCATTTTAGGACTAAGTAGGTTGAATGATTTATTTAGTGAATTTTTACTTTTATCCTAATACTGAGTAGATATCTTGGTTTAATTTCTTGAAGGATGTTTAGGATTTTTGCTTGCTCTTTTTAGCAGCAGCTTTTAAATGTTGATACTGTAAAAGACCATAAACCTTTAGAAAGTTAATTCACAGTGAAGAGCACTCTGGGTCCTCTGGGCTTATGCTTTCTCTGAGCAAGCTGATACACCTCCTCTGAAAAGAGGAATGGGGAGGCACTCTTGGGATTTCTTGCCTCCTTTTCCTCGAATCCCTCCCTGCCTGAAGGTGGTGGCTGTGCCTACTGTCCCTTGGGAATTTAAGGTGACATCATAGGCACGCCAGCTCCAGAATAACTTGTGCCCTGGTGTTTTAGAAGAGGATTGACGTAATGCTTTGGATAATTTCCAGAACCACCTCAGCTGTCACCAGCAACTCTTCCCACTTCAAAGAGTAATATGTTCTATAAATAGTGGTGCAAATTAGGCTCTGGTTGTGTCCCAGATCCCTGAACTTATGTCATCCCTGGCGACAGGACTGTGGAGTGAGAGGCAGCAGGTGCTGCCCCAGTGTCCAGCTTGGACAGGGCAGGGGGCACAGCTCTGACATAATTTAGTCTTGTCCTGGTTGCTGGCTGCTCTCAGAAATAGGGTGCCTTCCTTCATATACTCTTATTCTTACTTCAAAACTGTGTTTTCTCTTGGGAAAAGTGTCAGAACCCTCTTGTTGGCTGAAAGGAAGGGATTGCAGAATGGAGTACTCCAGAAGGAAAGAAAATGCTCTTGGAGGGCAGGAGGGAAGGTGGTGAGATGGAGAAGCCTTGGGAGATTGTAAGGGAGGTGGAAGATTGCTAGGGCTTAACACAATAGAGACAAGGAGCTTGCAGCAGCAGGGGCACTGAAGAAGGAGAAACTTTAAAAGCAGAGAATAAAATACACATTTATGTGAAGCAGAATAGCAGAGAAAGACCATAGGAAATTTGAGAACAAGTATATGGCTAAATCAGAAAGGCAATCAATTAAGGGTAAACCATTCAGTGAAGTGGACAGCTTAAGGACAGGTCAGTTGGTTAAGCAAGATAACCCAAGGAAGTAACAATTAATTAAAACAGCATGAGGTAAATTATGATCTCAGAGAAGAAGCTCAAGTTTCAGATGGAAACAGATCACTTCAGTAAATTGAGGGTCCAGTTTCAATGGCCAGAGGTATAAGAGAGGCCATGAAACCATAAATAGGAGATGGCATTTTCATGCCACAGGATAGAAGAACCATTTTGCTCTAGAGATGACTGTTGAAGTGATGAGATTTGGAAGTGGAGTGATGAAATATGTGGAGTACAGCCCACTCACTGCAGCTATCTCTGGTACCTGTCCTACTTAAGAGCTGTGGTAGGGAAAATGTCCATATGGTTAGCAAAAAGACAGGAAAACAACATTTGTTGCTCTGTTTTTTTCATCCTCTGATTGCATTTTGCCAACTAGACAGTCCACAGGCTTGACATCTAGTGAACTTTGTTTGCTGAGGGTTAGATTGCCCTTTGGGGCATCAGTAGCTCAAGCTGAGGGATGATGAATTACAGCAGGCAATTCTTTGACTTCTCGTATCTCAAACTGGGGTTGGTTCCTGTGGTTTTAGGGTGAGACAAACCCATTAAACCAAAGATAAACCCATTAAAGGCATGCTTTGTTCTGTCTGGATGCCATCCATAGCATTTCTGATGAGATGACTTCTCACTGTATGTTCTAGTAGGATCATACGCATTGTTGGCATTAAATGGATGCATACATAATGTGTACTTAGAAAGAACTCCAAGCTGCACTGTTCTGGGGATATTCAGCTACTTCAGAACTCCTTGGCCACATGCACTTGGCCTAGTTTTGGTTCCAAGCTTTGGAACAGCTCTGGGATGGTGAGGGATTTGTGGGGGCAGACATGGAGCTTCTACGCTGCTGGTTGTCAAATGCCATCATCTTCTCCAGAGTGATCTTGCTGTGCGGAGGCAGAGTGCAAAGCAGTGAAATTTTGGGTCTTGGGTGGTGTCTTTTTCTCTCTTCTGCAGCATTTCCATCAGGTAGCTTCTGCCCCAAATATGCCTACTTCCCAATGGTTGTAGGAATATACACGTGGGCACCTGCAGGAAATTTGTGAGAGATGTGCAGTATAAATCAACTGACAATGGACTTTTATTTCAGTGCATGAAAACACAGAAATGTCTTTAGCAGGACTAATTACTACATCAGGTCTTTTTAGTTTAGTTTCCCATCTCTGTCAAGGCCTGGCACCAAATGCTGCAGAGGAAGTCATGCAATAAATAAAAGTAGTAGTATGATCTCCCAAATAAATCAGTGTCTCAAGTTCTTAGCATTTTGAGACTTCATTTAGTCTTCACTAACTTAGTTTAACACCCCATTCCAAATAACTGCTGTTACTTATAACAACCTTTCGTGTTCTTGGTGCTTACATAAATAATCGATTCCTTCTTAACCTTCATTATGCTTAATTTAGGAAGTGCAGGTGTTCTTGGAATGGTTAATTCTTAAATATATGTCTTATTCTTAGATTGCTGCTTAATCACTTTAACAAATGTGTTTCCCCTTCAGGTCATATACCCTTTTTATACTAATTTGCTTTTTTATCTGGTTTATTTTTAGATTGTGACATTGTACCAGAAAAGAAAATGTCACCATGCTGTTGAAAACTAAATAGCTCATCTTCAACCCTGTAGTAAACAGTTTAATTACTGTGGAAATGGAATTATTGCTCTCTAAAATTGTTTGGTTGTTCTAAACTATCCTTTTTTTTTTTTTTTCTAAATAATTCACTGCTTAAGTTTCTTGAAATGAGTAGCACAGACCAACTGACCATGATCCAGTAGAGCTCTGTAACTCATCATGCATTCTTGAGCTGCAAGGTGAGTTTTCAAGATGAATTTGAGACCTAAGAAGGTGGCAGTTGGACTGCCCAGTTAGTGGATGCTTTCAAATCAGCTGTATCAGGCCTGGGAGCTCTGAATGTAATGAAAGGCTCAGTCAAAGAAAAAGATATGTTGAGTTAACTTTTGTGTAGTACACATCCTGTAGGTGTGAATGTGGAAGTCTTCTCATGCAGGTCAAGAGACTGACATTTATTTGCCTGACAGGGCACATTTTTTATTTTTACTCAGTAGCAGGAAGGAAAACCACAGACTCAGTCAGTTCATTGTAGAGTAAGTCCAGTGCTGTCCCAAGAAACTGGGGACAGAGGTCAGAAAGAGAGAATGTCCTTGGCAGCCATCTCTTGGGGCCAGGGACTGTGGGATTCTTGTTTCCAACATGTAGTTTCCAAAATGTTCCTAAATTATTATGAGTTACTTCCAGTCTAAACTGATGAGTTCAAGCTCAATCAATAAACTAGAGAATCTTCCACCTTCCTTCCTCATTCCCCTCAGGATCCTGAATGCAGTGTTTCATGGGCCAGTGGTTTTATTGATTATATATCCCCAATCAGTGCTTTCTTGTTAGTGAATAGTAGATCCAGCTGTAACCTTACCTACCAATACCTGTACCAAAAATTATCCCTGACACACTCCATAAATCTCCCAGGTTGCTTGCATAACTCCGTGTTGCTCTTCCTATGGGTGTCAGGGGGAGAGATATAAATCTACTAGTGGACCCAGAGTTTGCGATGCAGGGATTTCCTTGAGTCTTTTAAAAGAGGCTTTTGTTCCCAGCACTATGCCTCACTCTTCTGGAATTGAGAA
This sequence comes from Aphelocoma coerulescens, assembly GCF_041296385.1. Taxonomy (NCBI): domain Eukaryota; kingdom Metazoa; phylum Chordata; class Aves; order Passeriformes; family Corvidae; genus Aphelocoma; species Aphelocoma coerulescens. Next base: position 73,390,431 of record NC_091014.1, on the reverse strand, counting down.
TGTGGACTCCTGGGTAAAAGGGAACTCGGGTTGGATACACTAGCCTGAGAGACTGCATGGCTGTGAGTTTTATGTCTTGTTTGACACTGCTGGTTTATAAATTCCTCCCTCAGATCTTTTCAGAACCTAGCTCAAGTATTTTTAATATTTAGATTTCTTTGGATTAGGGGTAGTCTGTGAAAACTGAAGCACAGCAGCTAATTAAACTTAGGAATTCGACAGTACTTCAACCCAAAATAGTTTCCTGTGATACGTGTGGCTGTATATGTCAAACTCTTCAGGCTTGGCTTTTATTTAAAATTTCATAGTGTTGAAGTATATATATTGCAGGCATTTCAAGGTGGCATGTTTTGCTTTGTTGTAGTATGCCAGGCAGCTCCCTAAACAGCAACAGGTCTCCTGTTTACTACTTTAATGGATCCTGTAACTGGGTTCTCTTGGAATAAAGAAATCTATAAAGGATGGGAAACTCAGTCAGAAAGAGAAGGGGAAAGTAAAATTCCAGACTTGATTTCTGCCAGGAACATTTCCTGTAGCTGTTCCGCAGCACTTGGAAGCCCAGGGTTTCCCAGACCCACCCACTCATGCCTGTGCAGGGGAGATGTGATCATATAGCTGGGGGCGGGTCCGACAGATGGCAGAGGCAGGAGAGGTGGATGGAGAAGAAAACATCTTGGCAAAGATGGGTAGGAGTCATAGCATGTAGTAATCTCTGTGGTTTGTGTTTGATGGGCTTTTAGGAATTCTAATATCACATGGAGTGTTAGCTTGTTAAATGCCACCGGATTGGGCAGAGGAGGAAGTTGGATAAATTACATTTTCTGCCAGGATTTCAGGCCTATAAGAGCTTAGTACATAAATCACGTTTATTCCCTAGGAAGCTGTTGATTGCTCTGGGTAATGGGGTTTGTGCGTTCCTGATTTATTCCCAGCAGCACAGGGCATAGCACTGCAAACTGCTTAGATTAGGATAGACTCGAACGTGCTTCCTGTCTCCTGCTCACCTCTTCTTTTTCACTGCCAGCTCTCTGTTTTCTACTTCTGCTTCTTCCTCTGTGCCTGTGCAGGAAACCTGCCCTCCCCTCCCCCCGAACCACTAAACCATTGTGGTGTGTTGTGAAGCTACCTGTTTGTAGTGAGTGCTGCCAAATATCATTTGCTTAATGATAGAGGCAGAACAGCGTGCAATGGCTTAAAAGTTGTAAATATGTGATGACCTTGATGGCTGAAGCTGTTTGGATTATATAATGTATAAGGACTATTCCAGAGTCCTGACAAGCTGTAGTAGTGCCTTTGAACTTCTGGGAGCTTTGGAAGTGTGAGTTTTGGAAACTCTGCTTTCAGTGCCATGTGAATATTTGTAGTGAAAAGCCAAGTTTACGTTCCTTGATTACACTGGAAAATTCTTTCTAGCGGGTTAGGAGAAGTCCTGCCAGCTCTTTTTAGGGTCTGGAATAGCTCAGATGATAAGCTTCTGCATGTCCTTTGGAAGCAGCTGTTAAGTAATAGAAATGTGGATTACATGTTTAGATGAAACAAGGAGTGCTTATATCCCCACTGCTTAAGTCTGACCCAGGAAATTCCCAGTGTTTTACACACCCTGGAATCCAAATGGATAGTTGTGGTGAGCAGTGGATTGGTGCTGTCACTCTGTCCAAAGGGACTTGGCTCAGGTGAGGTTGCCAGTGAAGGAGCAGAGTGACTCAGAAATGAGATGATGTGGGAGGAAAGTCAGAAAATATCTCCTGGACTCCTCCCCACCTCCTGTTAGAGACTCCTGAGGTTTCTTTGCCGTAGCGAGCATTGGACAGAGAGGAGGTTTGAGAATGCTTTAAGTAATCACAAGAGGCATTTTACAGAGAGTTGTTAGTAGGTTGGCAGCAGTGTTGAGACCAAATGGCAAAAGATTACTTCTCCATCAGCATTTTGTCCTTTCTAATGTAGTGCTAGTGGGAGTAAGGCAATGTTTGTTACTGAGATATGTTCAGAAAGAAAAAAAAAAAAAAAGAAAATCACTTTCCTGTGTGCAAAATGGAGCTTTGACCATCTCAAATCCATTAATACAACACACAGCTGTCACTCAGCCACTGGGAATGGAAGTAGGAGAGTAGCAAAAAGAAATTGTGTAGTCCAGCATTTGCTTTTGTTTTATCATAACAGAGTGCCTTATGATCATCAATAAACTTGATTTTTGGGTTTCACTGGGCCTACAGGAGAGAAAGGTGTGAAGACAAACAGGGTATATGGCCTCTTGTTCCTGGAACAGGTGTCTGGAGGTGACTTGTGAAAGTGTCTCAGCTGATCTTCCCAGTAAGAACAGACTCATTTCAATCCAGAGCTGTTGAGATCTTATTTCAGTAAGTCTGTAAAGAGGCAAAAGAGTTCAACTGTGATGGAGTTCAATATGACTGCAAGATGACTGCCATTTTACTTTTTTTCTGTGGCTTCACCAAAAGAGACTTAGAAAGACTTGGAATTGGAGTTTCTCATAAAAAGAGGTTCCAATTTGGATATGTCTGCATTTTAATCTACTTAGTGACTTTAGCAAAGTGTTTGCATCAATAAAGCTGATTTTATAGCACCTAGCACTTGGGCAAGATTTAAAACACATTAGCAAAATCTCAAAAATTAAGCTTTTACCTGTAAACAGGGGAATTGCAAGTTCAAGATGGGTTTCAGATAAATGGCTCTATTTTAATCTGTGGTAATTTTTCCAATCTTGTTCATCTGTTAGAAACCATCTGTCAGCACACAGAAGGACCACTGAAGTCAGTTCAGAAATATTTCTGGATCCTCGGCCAGCTGATGATCAGCTGTTCACAGAAGGGATGTTGGTGGTTGCAGCATCTAGGGCTATAAGTCAAGTCCAGTGTCAGTCTTTGGTGAGGCATTAAATCCTGGCTTTCATCCAAAATCAGACTATTACAGTTTAACAGGTGTATAATTCTGGGTGTACAGAAGCAACAAAGAGCACACTGTTTTGTCAATGTCCATTTCAAGGAAGCTAAAGAAAGGCATTATTCGGCATCTATTGGATTCTTTTCCCCTTTTCAGTCAGTAGGAAATGTGATATAACTGGAATCTCAATCATAATCCACTCACTTTAAGAAATTTTTCTCACTGGCAAACTTCATCCAAATTAAACAGAATAATAGAAGTCGGAAAAGTAGTGAGTTCCTATCAGTTTAATGAAAAACTGGATGAAAGAGAGAGGTCAAGCCCAAGACTTCCTATTTTGTTTGGCCTCCTGTTTGGCTGATCAGCTCATCCTGCTGGCTGGCAGGCATCAGATGGATACTTCCCAACCAGGCAAAACTTATTTCACCTCCTAAACAATTGATGAGAAGTTATGAGATGTGGGAAGCAGTTTCTGAGAAATGAGGGGAACAAGTTTCTCTTCAAAACCGGCCTTCCTTCAGTCTATTCCTTCAGATTTATTTATCTGTCTTTGATGGGTTAAAACTTTCCTCCAGATGTGCACCTTCATATGACTTTGAGAATATATTGGGTTTTCATGCCTTTTCCTGTGATACTTTTACATATTCTTGCCTCTGTCATATGTATAGTCAATGGCAGCCTGGTCACCTACAGTTTTTGCATCAAAAACCACTTGGAGTGACCAGTGCAAGAGTATTCCTTTCCTCTTCATTTCTGTTGTCTCTGCTTTTAGAAAATCTGTGTAATGAAGGAATTTTTTTTTTCTTTCTGTCTAGTTCACCTTCTATCAAGGGGCATGACTGAATTGATCAAATTAGTGAAAAGCACTCTATGGACTTTGTTGGATTGGAGCATAGGGGAGCATTACTTATAGGGCTTTTATCTGGGTTGCAGAAGCAGGTGAAGAAGTCACTGTGGTGTGATAATTGACTGCTTAGACCCAGGTGGGACCTATCAACACTCTAGATAGTGCAAACTCAAATGTAAGATTAGAGCTGCTTGACTGATTTTTAGTGAATCTCCTTCTCCTGAGAGAAAACAGCCACTCTGTGCCCTTGTTGAAACCAAGTATTTCTCTGTGCTTGTGGTGGCACAAAGCAAGCAGCAATTTCATTGGCAGGAAGGAGGGAAGTGGTGGGAACAACTAATTTGTCCCTCCTGCAGCAGCACGTCATGAAGTGTAACTTTGTGTCTCAGTTGATGGGTCTGCTATTTTGCAAGACAGCCATTCATAAATTTCACTTCATATCTGTGAAAACTGCTCTCCCCCTGCCCAGTTTATAAGATTAAAAATACAAGGATAGCACTTGAAGCAATTAATCTCATCCCCTGACCCGCTCCCCTTTGCCTCTGAATTCTGTGACAAAACCACCAGTCAGTGCAGCTGTGCCAGTTCATCTTTCTGACACTGTGAAGGATGTGTGAGCAGAGATGTTAAACCATCGGATGGGGCAGCTGGCAAACAGTATCCTTCCATGGGATGCTGTAGACAGGCAGAAGAGCTACAGTCCCTCTCTCACAGCTCACCTTTGCTGCAAAAACCTCCATTGACACTTCCTAGGATCTGGAGCAGCAGGCCTGGCTTCATGGACTGGAATAAAGCTATCAACTGTAGATCTCTTTAACTAAGGCAGTTGTTCCTTTATGGCCATTAGAGAGGAAGTAAGTGTTTAGTCTGATGAAGCCCACCCTAAAAGGTGTGGTCTCTATGAGGAAGGCTTGGAGTGATCTCAATTTGCATTTCAAATACTGTAAATGAGATGAACCCTGTGTCTTCTCCAACACAGTTGTATTTAGGGGCTGGTGGTGGTGGCATTAACAAAACAAAGGACCAGTTCCAGTGGATTTCAACATTGTATGAGGTTTCTGGCTGCCACCCAGAAACCATAATTTGAGCTTGTGCTCAGATTCCTCACTTCTCCAGGAAATATGGCTGTTCATTGCAGTTCCCAGGTGAGATGTCAAATCACTGCTGCTGTCTCTCCTTGATGTGGTTGGGAACAATACAGACAGCTCAGAGACATCCTGCATTCCAGTAGATTTTACTGCATAACTAATTTGGATATCTTTGCTATTGCTAGTCACAATTTGTGGTGGTTTCCTTATGATACAGCTCTTTTATAGATCTGATATGAGAGTCTTAGAAAAACTTCGTCTGACCAAGTCCTAGAATTCATACTCTATAATTCATACCTTATAATTTGTGTTTCAAAGCTTGCAAGCAGGCTTTGTGCATAGGAATTTGAAGCAAGTTTGCATGAATAAAAATGTGTTTTCTCTGAAAGGAAGTGAACAATTCTGTGTTTCAATAGCTTTTCAGATCAAAGCTCCTCCATATTTAAGGAAAAGAACCGGCAGGAGGAAATGTAAACTAAAAGCTTGTCAGGTGATCTGCTAGACTTTTATTCACTCAGTTACAGAATTATAGAATAGCCTGGGTTGGAACAAACCTTAAAGATCATCTCATTATACTCCCCTGGCATGAGCAGGGACACCTTCCTCTACATCAGGTTGCTCAGAGCCCTATCCAACCTGGCCTTGACCACTTCCAGGGATGGGGCAGCCACAGCTTCTCTGGGCAACCTGTGCCAGGGCCTCACCACCCTCACAGGGAGGAATTTCTTCCTAATACCTAATCTAAACCTACTCTCCATCAGTTTGAAGCCATTCCTCCTCGTCCTATTACTCCAGGCCCTTGGAAATAGTCTCTCTTCATCATTCCTGTAGGCTCCCTTCAGGCACTAGAAGGCCCCAATTAGATCACCCCAAAGCCTTCTCTTCTCCAGGCTGAAAAATCCCAATTCTCTCAGCTTTATATCTTGGTTTCTTCTAGTTCACAAACATTGTTCAATCAAAAAGGTAGTCCTGGCAAATTTTGGCCTCATCTGTATTTCTCCAATCTAAATAGGTATTTCTCCAATCTGTAGGTACAATCAAAATCAAACCCCATTTTCTATGACACTCTGAATGTGTCTGGAAGAAAAATGTATCACTTGTATATTAAAAAAAAAAAGAGTTAAACAAAATCAGTCAGAGATTAGGATGAGGTGCTGCAATGATTGACAGCTCAGATTTTATCTTCTAGAAGGCAGCAGGGTTTGTTCATTCAAGGCCAAGGCAGCAAGGATAGGGTAACCATATCATCCCACAGGATGCAAAACCAGTTTTATCTTTCTTTTGTAGTCTGGGAAACAGAACTGTGAATTCTACTGTGTGGGTGGCACCAGATCGGTGATTTTAAAATAGGTAATGAAAACCCAAATATTCTCTGGATAAATAAGAGTAAGGAGTGAAAACTATATTCTCGGTTTAAATAAAATACTTTGTTTCCCTTTTAGGCACCTCAAAAAAGCCTGGAAAAAAGTTCTAAAAGATACTGATGATGCAGAAAAGGTACAAGTGCTTGATTTCATAGCTTCCTCTGCAACTATTAATTTGGCAATTTGTAGCAAATTATCGTTAATTTATAGTTTAATTTCTTACTTTAAAAAGTCACAGCAGCTCTATTGCTAAGCTAATGAAGATGGTATGCATGAATTGTCCTTATTCTGTGGTCTCTGCAGTGCAACCTCTTTCCTTTCATGCAGGTTGCAGTGCCAGGCATGATTTACTATCTGCAACCTTTTTATTGTCCTGATAACTTTCCTCTCTTGAGGAAGTTGGGGAAATATTACATGATCCTTGTAAAGTCCAGACACCAGAAATTGCTGCAGGGGGCATTGAAATAGGCTGAAAGTTTCATATCAAGAAACAATATAATAATAAATGTGAGGAGGAGAACAGTCATGATTTTATTAGTCTTCGTTAAATCTTACCATATTGTAGAGACCTTGCCTGGGGAGTAAATCAGATTATCTCTGTTCTGCTCTGTGATATCCACTCTTTTCATATTTCTTTTTCACTGCATTTAGACCTATTCTTCAAGCTTAGGTAACTGGGTATTTTCAGAAGTGAACCTGTGCACAGCAATGTATTCTTGATTTAGTTGTTGTATTTGGCAAAGGTCTTAATTTTAGCTAGAGCTTCAACCATGACTGCTGTCCCAAAAACCCAATTTGGTATGCTTTTGTGGATATCAAGAGCATTTGCATTGGCCATTCTCTTATTCATTTGGTACTTGTCCAGGTGATCTTTCTTAGGAGGACATTTTTAAGATCATATTTGCAAACAGTTGTGCTGCAGATAATTTTCAATTTCATCTTGAGTGGGGTGGTATGCCTGGAGTAGTAAGGTGCTTTAAACACCATGAAAACCTCAAAGTCTCAGTACATTTTTCAAGCTAATCCCCAGTTACAAGTATTAGATTGAGCTTTTTAGGAAAGAGAAATTCAATGTGTGTGACCAAACCCAACAATGTTTTCACAGAATATTCAGAAGCCAAATGCCAACTGTAGCTTGAAGCTCACTGATTGTAGTAATTTTACTATTATTGAATGGCTTTGTAGCATTCTGTAGGGCCATAAAATTCCCAGACTGCCAGCTTGGAGAAAAAAATGGCCACGAGTAGAGCCATTATGTGGCTGTTTGAGAGAGCTCTATTACAGCTGCAGGCATTGGCTGCTGCCTACTCTGAGTGATGGGCCTAGATTTTTTGTCTGCTCTTGGATGGCATGGGATGCGTGGGTAATGAGAGGTCAGTTTGTCCCTGTAGTTGGCAGGCGGTGGCTACCCTAGAAATAATATTTCCAGGCTTTATTTAGAATGAAATATTTAGGGGTGGGTCTTGAAAAAGATAGAATAGCCACAGGAATTATGGAAAGAGTAAAAAGCTTTGTTCATAGCAAGAAATTCAGGAAATTTCAGCCTTTTTGCTCATCAGAGGGGAGGCTGAAATTTCAGCAGCCTCCTTTAAGGATCTCTTAAAGGAGGAAGGAAAAATAATTTAAAAATCAGCCAAAACCTGAAGTGCCAAAAGATCAGACTCTGAAGAGGGTGCAAATTTATTAAAGACAGTATTTTATTAAGCAATGATTTTGGTTTTTCCCCTGCCACCAAAACTTCTTTCAAAAACTTGGGGATGTGTTATTCTTATGGAAACATTACACCAAAGACATAATGAGGAGAATTTCAGGATTAAATTTTGAGACTGTTAGAGGTGGTCAAGCCAGATGTGTTTCAGAGCCACTATTGATATTAATCCCTGAAGTATTTCCAGTAGGGGTTGGACATGCTGGGAAATAGGTATTGATTTAGTTGAGGACTCCACAAGGCTCTTGGTAGGTCCTCCTGCCTCTACTGGGGGGTATGAAGATGGAAGCAATTAATAAATTGCGGTGAAATGGAGCTGTGCAAATCTTCCCTAGTGAACCCAAGTGACCACCTGTGCTCTGGATTCCAGCAGCTCCACAAAACCCTGGTTGTGAATGAAGACCTGATGGTTTTGTCTTGATACCAACTGAAACTCCAAAGCCAGGTACTATTTTTTTTCTGGGCCTTCAGATTCATTTGATCCCAAAGCAAAACAAGGGAAGTTGAGGTGAATGGGAACTGCCTTGTAAAGGGAAAGTTTATGTCCAGCTGTGCTGTCAGATCCTGGCTCCATTTTGCAGTCACCTGATCAAGATTAGCATGATGCCACCTAAATCCAGGTAGCTGAGCAGAATCTGACTAAAGCAATTCATTTCACAAATTATTTTTATCTCAAACTTGAATGTGAGCCTCAGTCAGTATTTTAATGCTCCATTAAAGCCATACTGTAATGAAATAATAAGTCTCATGTTACCATTTTTGAGCAATGGTTGAATCAATGCCCTTGTTCAGTGAGAGGTCTGCTGGCATTTGCTGGGAGCTGCAGGAGCAGCTTCAGGCTGTAATCTCTCCTGTCCTCTCCCCATCCATGTGCTCTGGATCATCCTTGGTTTTTGAACATTTCCAGGCATGGTGACTCTACCACTTCCCTGGAGAAGCTTTGTGAAGGTTCCTTCCTCTTGCTGCTGCTGCCTGACAAGTGGCTCCCCATCAGTCTGATCTTTTTCACATTAATGTAGTACATCTCGCTTGCATGGATTTAAAAGGAAAAAGCTGAGATGAAGAATTTTGCTCCCCCTGCCTTGCACAGTGCTGGTAGTGCTTACATGCTCCATGTAGGACAGCATCCCAAAGCAGCTGGAGAAATGGTGCTGTGCTGGGGAGGCAGGAACCCCCAACTGCAGAGAAGAGACAGCTAAAGAGCTATGACCTCCTGGCTGACAACCCATACCATGGAATTGTCCATTTTTTCTTTTAGATATTATATTTGCTGCATTTGGGATGTTCAAAATAGCTCCTGAGTCATTATTGACTGGGACTTGAGTCAAACCAGGGTGTGATTTAGCATTAACTGTCTGCAAACTGAAATCAGACTGCAAAGCTTGTTAACTTAAGATGAAGAATAAGTAGTTTGGAAGTTTTATGAAGGCTTTGTGGATGGATTCAGGTTAAGACCTCAGTGCTGAGGCTGCCTTTTGCTTAGTGACCTGACTGGTGCCCAATTCCAACTGAAATCTGAGGGGCTTGAAGTGAGATTCTCCAAGGAACATTTCTCCTGCGTCTTTCACAAGTAGGGGTTTGTCCCCTAAGTGCTCTTGGATCTGAGGGCCCCCAGTGCCTTTTCAATCCCAATATTAAGTCCTCTTGCATACAGGTCTTCTTGGAATTGGAGAGAACTTTGAATCAAAAGCATATTGTTTATGTCCTATGAGTGAAGGAATGCTTGAGTTTCCTGGCCAAAAGCTGCTGCAGTTCTGCAAATTCTATCATAACATTTCTACTGTGCATTTTAATCAAGCTCAGCAAACAGTTCAGTCTCCCTGATCCTACAAAGTATCCTGCTATAGGTTTGTCTTTGAATCCATTCTGCTTTTAAATAAACATTTTCCTATGAAGCTTTTCTTGCTTTGTAACTTTGGGATTTGGATCAGAAAGAGAGACTTCTAATAATTATTCTTTTCTGACAGAAAGCACACACGAGTACACAAGATTTTTGTGTTCATACACACAGCTTCATATTTGAACTAGTGGCTTGCCTATTTGTGGCCCTTCCAGGAGACCCCTACTGCTTTTTGTAATAGGTTTATTAATGAAGGGTTCAGCAGTAACTGGAAGAATGCAGTTTTGGGGATGGGAAAGAATAGGGATATATAGCTCATCTAATAAATAGGGAGGGAGTTGTACAAAGGTATGTTCCTTAGCTCTTTAGTCTACCCTGGCTAAGAAAAGATTCATTAATATAAAACACTCCCTAGATAATTTTCCACTATGTTATTTGGGGGGTTTTTTGTGCTTCTTGCTCAGACCAAACTTCCAGAGGAGGTGTGAGTTGCAGAATTTCACTGGAAATTTTGAATTTTGTTATACAGTTTTGTAACAAATGGCTCCAGCTGATCTTTGATTAACTTAAGTTTTTTGAAAGAGTTGCTGTGCGGAGAGAAAAATATGCAGAATTATTTTCTTTCCATTTGAGAGAGAGAAATAATTTTACAAAACCTGCAAACTGGTTTGTTGACAGCCAGAAAAATCTCCACTTTCAAACCTTATATTTGGAACAGTATTCCATGCCTGTCTTACACTGTTTCGCAAAGGTTATTCAATGAGAGATTTCAAATTTCGTGTAATTTGTTTTTCACAGTTCTGTGATGAAGGCTTTATTTGGGCATCAGCAGAAGGCTGATGTGAAGCCTTTCCTTGATGGTTGTAGATAAAGCCATTGGTGTTCTTGAAATGGGAATTGCTGATCTGGCTGGCACATTGCTGTGTCCTGCTCAGAGGGAGATAAACCAGCTCTGCAACGGCCAGTTACATAATTACATACCTACCAAGGTGGGAAGGGGCCTCAGATGATCACATATTCCAACCTTTTGCGGGAATGGAACCTAGATGAGAATATGCAGCACTTTGTCCTGTTGTGTCTTGAAAATCTCCAGCCTTGTGGACTCTACCACATTCTTAGGGAAGCTGTTGCTGGGAACTTATTGTTACTTCAGTTGAAGTGTGTCTGAAAAATAATACTGACACATTTGCAGAGAATTATGAAGTTAACAGCAAAATCAATTTTTGATAGGGAAAAATAATGGTTTTTTTCAAATACCTATTTTTAGAGACGAAAAGTAGCAGCAAAACTTCAAAAAATGCTGAAATTTAAATTTCTCTAAATGACTTTATGGTTCTGAATCAAATCTCTTTTGCAGAGGAGAACAGCTATACCAAGCATTTTAGTAGTCACTAATAATTGATGTTTTTCTGCTGACAGCTCCTATGCAGCTACTGGAAATGGTTCCAGTCTTTTTGGGATTACCTTTAAAATATATGAGGAATGTATATAATAACATAATATTACACTATAATGGCAGAATTCTGCAATGTGTGTTTTACATACATGAGTGTCACCCTTCCTAGTGCTATGCAGGCTTTGGAAAGATAGGATATTCTGGACCTTTAGAGCTTTTCATCATTCTATATTTTAGGATATTAATTGCTGAGTTTGCTGTGGTACAGAATTTTCAGGATAGCCTTCAATCACCTCACAAGCCCTCCAATTTCTACTAAGGCTGAATAGTATTTTTGGGAAATGAAGGAGTAAGAAGATACGGAGTTTCAGCAGGGACACTAACAAGTATATCCACTCTCTCTATATATATCCATCATACTGGTATGACTCAAACTGGCCTTCAGTTAGGAAGCAGGCACTAATACTGCTAATACTGCTGGGAATGTAGCACAAGGACATTCAGTAACTGAAGAGAGGTGCCAAAATTTCCATACGTAAATTATGTAACTGTGGGGTTTTAGGAGGCCTGCTCTTCATAAATAAGGTTTGATACTGAATGTTTATGTACCTTGGATCTAATTTTCAAAGGAGCTTCTCTGATTTCTGTATGTGTTGGAGACCAGATTTTGCCCATTAAAATGGGCTGTATAGGGTGAAGTTTCTTTTGCTGAATCTTGGTTTTGTTTCTATGTCAGTCTGAATAAAAATTTAGATTTTTTTTTCTCTCTATTTCTAAGATTTTCTGAAATGAAAGCTGTCCCATGGTTCATCTGCTGGCTGGGAAGGGTGGCTTTGGAGCACCTGATAGTGGCAGGAACACGGATATGAGGGGTGATGATTAACAAAGGTGTGACAAGGTTCCAATTAATACTGCTTTCTCTTTTGCTCCCTTTTCTAGGAAGCTGCTGGAAGAATGCTGTGACCCTGGGCAGCTCTTTGCTATGACGAAGATTAATTCTCCCATGGGAAAGAACCTCTGGTTTGATGGGGAATTTTTATATTCTGTCACAATTGACAATGCAACTTACTCTCTCTTCCCACAGGTGAGTAACCATGTTTTCTTTTCATTTTAAGTATTAAAATCTAAATGGTAACATGATAGAAATGAGTATAAATAGGCTGCAGGGTCATCAAGAAATTGTCTCTTCATTTTTCAATACCAAACAAGCATCTGCTTTTTTACTTGCATGTTCTGAAAATTTTGTTTGTATAGATGTTAATACTTCCCTGGCTGTTTTTGGGATGTACACAAGGGATGAAATTGGGTCATGTCTTGGTTTTTAAAATGCTTGGTTCTGGCTATTTTAAGAGGGTGATTTCCGCATTTCAGTTGGGGATCACAGTCACTGTAAGCCTGATCCATCACCCACAACTGTTTCAGTTCAGATCTGTGGGACAGTGCTTTGTGTGAAGGTGTCCCAAGTTACTTCCAGGTTAATAAAGTTCTTTGATGGCAAACAGTGAGACCCAATAAGAGAAGCCAACAGCTTGACTTTGTTGATTCTTCCTGTGTTTTTGAATGTTGGAAGCGGTTGGTTATTAATGTCCATCAAAGGTGCTTTAGCTTAAGTGCAGGGTTTTTGCGTGCTGACAATATGTAATACTAATCTAGGCTGCTTCTTGTATTTTTAATTAATACAGGAACTGATACTAAATAGTGAGTTTGTTATATTGAATTTTGTATGTTGAATACAAATATTTTAAGTGGCTACACACTTAAAGAAAGCCAAACATCTGGCTGTATTAATTGATTTACCTGCTACTTTGATCTGTCAAATTCAAGGTATAAGGATTTATTCAGCCTCCCAGTCAGTGTTGAGTCATTCACACAGGGCTTCTTATTTGTTGCCGTTTCAGTTAAATGAGTAGCAGAGTTCTTATTACAGCTAGTGATGGGGTCCGAGGCTGTGACCCAGGAAGAGATGACCGGTCCGGTGAGATGGCCCCGAAAGGAATCGCCTTCTCGAGGTCCGGTGTCTTCCTCTCAGCTGCTGGCAGAGGGGCCCTTGCAGAGGCTGTCAGCTCTTTAGTGATTGTCAGCTCATGATTCCAGCTCAGCTCTGCAGGGCACCTCCAGGCCAAGCCAGACCAGAGAGAGATGAGAGACTCGTGTGGCTAGTTCCGCACAGAGGTAGCTTTATTGTTGGTCCCCTCCAGCGAAGGGAAGCCAGGGACTAAATTTTCCCTCCCTCCCACAGGGTCAGGGGGCTTCCCTTTATAGGGATACAGGGGATCAGTGGGGGACCAATGGGTTACAGAGGGTCTGGGACAGACCGGTGGGTTACAGAAAGATCTGCATAGTGTGTCTTCCAAAGGATTGTGGGTCCACCTTTCCTTGCCATGATCCAAGAAGTGGTTGCCTTTCCAGGGAGTCCTGCTGGGCAATTGCAAAATCTCTTGTCTCAGCAGAGATCCCTCCAGGGCAAGGGCTGGGCATATCCCATAAGTTCTTACTTGTTAACTTCATCCTGCAAATAAAACATCAAAGAAATTTTAGGGTTTTTTTTAAAAGTAGTTTTTAGATCTCAAAAACGGAGTTATTACTTTGAGAGAGTTTCTTTTAATGGAGAAGAAGTGAGGGGAAGCTGCAGTGTGGGGCAGAGGAGATGGGAGCAGCACCTGTCTCTGTTGACATGATCCAGAGAAGCTCTGTTACAGCTGTGTCTTGTTCAGGATGCCAGGTCCTCTGTCTTGTCACTTGTCCCTGTTGCCATGAACTGGATAATGGACCTCTGCCTCCCTCAGGCTGCTCCTAGATGCTGTGTCCAAGCAAGCTCAGCAAAAAAATAGATGCTGAAACCTGCCTGGCAAGTGGGTTTTTCCTGCAGTACACCTGGAAATGGGCTTCCCGACTGGAGCGAATTTCTGGAGATGGATAGAAAGTTTATCATGTGTTGCAGAGCAGTGGCTGTAAGTCTTGTTAATGATGATTAGTGTGATTTGTTGCTACAATATTGTAGTGTTTATTGGAGAAAACTGGAATCCTTGGCAGAGCTGTGAACTTTGTACCACAAAGATACTGGCAACAGGTGCTCAAAGTGTGGGTGTCCTCTCCAAGGTTTCAGGAAAGCCCCACCTGGGCTGGCAGAGGGAGGTCACTGTTTTGTGATGGATTTGGGATTTCAGATGTGGGGTTTTTTGGATTAAATCTAGCACTCTGCTTGGCCATGGTGATGTCCTACCTCCTCTCACAGCAAAGAGCAGCGTGCTGGATGGGCTCCTTCAGAGATGTTAGAGAGAAGTCATAGTCTTTGCAACTCCACTGGATCCCAGGATCCTAACACCTGTCCTTAAAGTTTATCAGTTGGCCAGATCAAGAGTAAAGATCTGGGAAGTCCTGAAGAGAGAAATTTCTGGGGGACAACATGAGCTAAGGAGCTGCGCCTTCAGCGTCCCTTAGGCTTGCCAAGCAGGCTGCGAAGGGGGTGGGCAGATGCTGCTGTAGGGTTGGTGATGAAAAAGAGGAATTTTCATCATGTTCCAGCCCTAGGATGTTCCAACCCAGGAATGCTATCCCTTTAATGAATTGATGGGCAGTTTGTTTCCGACAATGCTATTCACTACTGCTCCTTCTTTCCTTGCAAGTACCACTGCCTCTAATCTGATGTGTTACTCCTATGCATTTTGCCCAGAGGAATTTTGTAGGCCTTTATCAGAAAAAATCCTGGTAGGCTTAAAAACTAAGGAGGATTTATTTGCAGTAAATTTTTAAATGTATTTTTTTACTTCTGTCTTTGTTTCAAGAAACGTACTTGCCTAAATTTTTCAGGCTCCTGCTTTGAAGAATGGTGTCTATTATTAGCTTGCTTGCAAGCAATTTTTCTGAAGATGAATATTCCTTTCCAAAGTATACAGAAGCTTAAAACAACTCACAAAATATGATTAATACTCTGAAATGCCCAGGGGATGTAACAGGAGTGTTGCAGTGGTTGAGGCCTCAGGGCTCCAAAACAGTGGAGGTCTGCTGGTGGGCAGGCTTAGAGGTCTAAGACCACCCCCTTTCACCCTTTTTAAGTCCATGTTCTAGATAGTTCTCCTTTTCTTGATACCTCACTGGCTCCCGGTTCCCTTGTTCCACCCTTCACCTTCCCCAGTGGTCACTGTCCTGTCACCCCACATCCTCTCCACCCACCCCTTGGCCCCTAGAACATTGGTCTCTGATGTTATGCCCACCCCCAGTGCCGATCCAGATAAAACCCGGACCCCTCAGTGTTCTGTGTTCTTTGTCCCTGGATCCCTTCGAGCAGGGAACCCAATAAACCCCTCAGAGCTCCATACAAAGGACCCCTCCCGCCTCTTTGTCCCCGGCGACACTGCAGGAGCTATCCAACTCTGTGTGTGTGTTGAGTGGCAGCAAGTATCCACTTACTACGGTGTGTCAGAGTGTGTCCGAGTGCATTTGCATGGCACCCCCTGGAGCTGCTCTGGTAAGGACGCGATCGGGATGGACACAATGTTCTTTCCACCCCCCCCCCACTTGCATCGCGTCACAGGAATGTAAAAGACCACAGTTATGTTGATATAATCAAAAAAATATTTCCTCTGGAATAAATAAAAATGTCTCCATCCACATCAGTCTGCTGGGCTTGAGCAATTTGGTGATTGTAGAAGACTTCTCAGTCCTGAACCAGTGACTAACTTCTAGGATAATGTAAGTCAAAACTAAATAGGGAACTTGCTGTATTTCATGTAATACAGAAATAAATATGTCCAAAATTAATATGTAAAATGTCATTTATTTCCGAATGAAATATTTTCTTCTGAGCAATCTGTAGATAAAATTCTTACAGCTGAGTCAACATTTTCTGACAGAGTGCTTTTCCACTAAAAATGCTATTTCATGAAAATATAAATTTAGTATCAGTTAATTCGTTTTTCAGTTTTTCTTTGAACTGAAAAGGTTAAAAGGTTTTGGTGGTGTTACGACATTTCATTTTACTGTCTTTTTGAATGTAATACTTCAGCTGTTTTTTTTTTTTTATCAGCTCTGTTGCTTCCTCTTTTTTCCTCAGACTTTGAGTGATTATGTTACTCCTTTTATTTTTTCAAGTTTTTGACCCACCAAGGGAGAAATTTGCAAAAGAGAAAAGCTTTTGTGTGGAAATAGTCATTCAGTGCTCCATTTCAGTTTATGAGAACAAAATTTGATTTTGCAGAGTTTTGCATGAACCAGTAATTCCAGCTGCTGGAAGTGGCTCCTCTTAGTCTACTCCTCTGTGTCATTTTACCCCTTGATTTCAGGAATTAAAATTTTTGGAAGCAGAAATGAGATATTGCACTGACTGCACCATCTTTCCCCTCCCGCGGAGAAACTGGTCAATACTCAGCAATCAGGAGAAGCCAGACTGGGCACTAAAGGTCATAGGTAGCTTGTAAATGTACCTTGTCACCATCGTGGACCTTTATTAAACGGAACACAGAGCTGTGTGTTGGTGAGTGTCCAGGACTGCTGTCCCTGATGATTCCTTAGCTGCTCAAATCCCTTGTAAAGTTTCACTTGCAGAAGCTGTCAGTTACAAGAGTGGCTGCTTGCACTGAGCTTCTCATGAATAGTCATCATGAATGGTGTTGGAGAAATCCAAAGGAAAGAACTGCCAGCCACAAAAAAAAACCTGGGAAATGTGACATCTCTTTCTGCATACTTTGTGATCAGGAGAAAGATGGTATTTTCCAAAATACGTACATAATATAAATATTTGTTTAAAGTTTAAATTCCTGCCATTAATATAAAGGCAGAGAAAATGTTGCTCTAATTGTAAATGTAAAATGGAGACATTCTCTGACACTTCCTGGATTTTCTGAATGGTGTATTGGGTAACAGTGAATTATTTTATGATTATGCTGTGTGATTTGTGCTTTTCATTCAGGGTCCCTATTAAATTTTGGGAGCTTATTTGGTTTTTCTTGGTTGCTCACAACATTTTTCATTTAGCCAGAGATTTTGCGTCCATCTGCTGGTGCTGTTTCAAAGCAAATTCCCTGCTCTTACAGTTATAGCCTGCAGCAAGTAGAATAATTTGTAATTATTTCAGGAAAAAAAAAAAATCATCAGATTGGGAAAGTGAGTTTGGTATAGAGTCTGCAGGCTTTTCCCCTTATTGCATGCTGAGAATAAAAGGAGAAACACCCTGAGGAAGAAAATGGCACTTTGGTTTCAGCAAAAGGTGAGGTGTAAGAGCAGAAGATTCTAGGAAGGATTAGATGGGAGCCAGCTGCTGTGCAGATCCAGGGTGGAATGTGAAGCTAGAGCTGTGTAAAGAAAGTGAACCCCTTTAAGGGGAAAATGGTACCTTGCTTAGGGCAAACACTCTGTTTTGTTGGACTGATTTTAGACCCTGTTGGTTTTGGAAGTGCTCCGTTAATTTTTTTGCTAGCAGTGTACTCTCTTCTCAGTAATGCTCTGTAATTAATAACTGCTTGGAGAAATGCAGTGAAATATTGGCTGTAATATGTGATATTTTTTCTTGACATCTGGGATATAGATGTAAATTTTAGGTCTACAGGCATTCTATTAAGCAGCTTTTATTTCTATTTCCATTAAGTCTGCTGTCTGAATAGTACCTCCCTGTCTGCCTTTGAGTTATATTTAGTTAGGATTTGGGGGAATTCCTTGGTGCTTTCCCTTTTGGTCTTCATTGTTTTCCTGCTCCCCATGCCTACTTTAATATGCAAACTCTGTTCTTTATTGGGCTACATATATTGACTCAAAATGAAAATGTGATAAACATTCGTTATTGGAAATGTGGAAAACACTGTACACTAAAAGGTGAAGAGGTATTTAAATATTGTGAAATAAAACCTGTGTTTTGGGAAAGCACCTAATAATTCTTTTATTATTTGAGAAATTGTGTTATACAGTGCTTTTCATAAACTAGGAGATTAAATACTATCTGTAGAGACCTGACAAATTGTGCTCTTTTGGAACATGAGTCTTCCCTTCAGTCCTGGATAATCTCTAGCCATTGGCATCAGAGTGATCAAAACTAAAATGTGGCTTAATATTTAGTTAAGAGAAACCCCTACCTTCACTATGATTCCATCCTGACCAGTTAAGAACTGTGTAATTGGACCAGTTTGTGTGGCCTGTTAGGAAAGCTATAATAGAACATCCTCTATTCTGGCTGGTCAGTTAAGCAAAAGCCACAGTCTTTCTGAAACTGCTCTGTAGAGGCAAGATGCAAACATCCATGATGGTGAAAATCAAATTTATGCTGAAAAACTTGAGCTGGAATGTATTTAGTTTGAAGTAATTAACTAAAAGGATGGGCAACATGCCCTTGTTGAAGTGAGTCGAGACAGAGCAAGGAGTTGCTTTCTGTCCCAGTTGCTTTCTGTCCCAGTTGCTTTCTGTCCCAGTTGCTTTCTGTCCCCTGTTGATGTGGGCTTTGGTCACCCTGGGCTTGCTGAATGACTCCAGCCAAGCAGCTCAGCCAGGCTGTCTTGGGTGAGCCTGATTTTTGTGCATTTTATCTGTAATAATGCACATGCCAAATGGGCTTTGTCTCAGTCGGTGTAAACACATAAATAAATGCTGCTGACCTTTCCAAATGTAACAGAGAGAAAGGGAAGGACTGGATCTGGCTGCAAAGTGTCAGTTTGGCCCACAGGCAGAGAGAGGATCAGCTGCCCTGACTCAACTTTTGTGTTTCAAATCCAAAGTGACTGAGCATCCATTAGTCTCTTTCTTTGGTAATACAAGAGCTCATGTTTCTACTCATTGGCTGCACAACTGAAATGCTCTCCCTGAAGTATCATTTTTACAGTACCTACAGGTCACAACTACAAATGTTATGCTGTGGGATTGCAAAGTACAAAGCAAAAAGGCTGATCTCAAAGAGGAATTGGGGAAGCGCAAGCAAAGAGAGACAGAGAGGCCCTGGGAATTTTATGGGCTTTTTAGTCAATGTTCATCTGATTTATGGCAACGTAAACTTACTGTTTTAGAAGCAGGAACTGTTGTAAGCAAGAGAATAATTAAAGGAAGTGGGCGCAGATGAGAAGCTACAGGGGCGCCAGACTTGTGATGGCTATAAGTGACTTCAGGGCGTATGAGCTGCCTGGCTGGGGGTGTAAAAATAGAAATAGCGGCAGGTTCTAGTCTGCCCAAAAGCAATAGTTAGGTTTGCTTTGTTTGTTTTATTGTCGTTTTATATAACCGATAAGATACTCAAAGGAGATTGTTTCTCCATGCAGAGGTTTTTCTGGCAGTGAACTCATTTATATACCAAGACTTCCACCTACAGGTGCAGTGAAACCTTTGCTTCTTGAGAAAGCTTTATCCTTTATATGCTGTCCACCTGCTGGCCTTTCATTTTATTTATGAATTTTGTTATTAAAATTCATCTTGTTAAGTTTAAAGATGTTTTGCTATATATGTGACTATATATTTGAATTATTCAGTGATCAGAGCACATTACATTAATTTTCTCTCTGCAATAGTTTGCTTTTTTGGTGAGATACTTCTTAAAATAGGCATAATACCAGTACTGGCTTATTTGAGCCTTAGGTTTGGGTCCATTTTGTGCCCAGCTCTTACCACCTGGCAAGAGAATGAGTAGGAATTTATGGAATACTCCATACTTCTATTTTTTGTATTGTTATTTGGTTTCTTGATATGGCTCATGTAAATTTTACTGGAATGTGGCAGGACACCAGATTATGTTCAGAAGGTATTTCATGTGTAGCAGAGATGCAGCCCCCCCCCCCCCCCCCCCCCCCTTCGCCCACGAATTCCTAAATACCGATGGAAGCGTGGCTTAGTGGAGTCTGCAGGCTTGGAGGGAGTCAGAGAAGGTTATGCCACCACTGAAACTATTAAGAAGGGGTAGCAAAGTTACAAATCTTGTGAGAAGATTATATAGTGACTTTCAAGAGATCCTTTATGTCTTCTTGCTTAGGGGGAAGTGTAAGCCCAGCTTTACATGTAATGAGAGCTCTGCTGTATTACAGTTCAGAAACTGACTTAATGTGGCCAGGCATGGTTTATTTAGAGTCCCTATAACCTCATATGATGTGGAGGGGAAGGGCTGTGGTTCTCTTCTGGAACTACTTTTATCACCTGAATGATTCCCATGCAGCAGCAAGCATTGGCTTCCAAGTGACATTTTGGACATAGGGAAAATACCACAGTACTGGTTTTCTTCCATCAGGATGCACTGGATAAATCCTAGATGTGCAGGTTGCTCAGACCAAGAATCCAGGCTGCTTTCTCCTTCTTGATCTACAAAGCTTATACTCTTTTAGAGTCTTTAAGGAGAAATTTGGCAATTAAATCTGCTGAGGTGACTTTGGAATGTGGTGGCCAAAGGGTTAGTCTGTAGAGGCAGGCAAAGGTAAGGAAACTGAAAGTACTGGTGTAAACTGAGCCAACATACAACATTTAATGGCCTAGTGAATTTGGACTTGTGTAAATAACTGTGAATCCCAAGAAAGAAATAGTTCTTTTTGGTGCAGAGATTGTTTTTTTTTTTTTTTTCTTCTATAATTTCTTTTTCAAAGACTGACTTAGAGATTTCAATGCCAAATGCCAACCATGGGCATTTGGGGCTAGGGGAAGTTGGCAGTGCCAGTCTGGATATGTTATGGAGAAGAGCAATCTTCATAAAAACATACCTGGCTTTGCAGATGGTTTGAAGTAGGAATACTTGAGTCCAAGACCATGGCTTAGGCTCACTGACTTTAGTCCAGTCCATCAGTCCCAGGGAGACTGCTGGAGGCATTCGCAGGATATTTTCCTGTAGGGTCCATTACTGCTAACGCAATTCTGCACACTTTCCTAGGTGAGCCCGTGATCTGTAAGCTGAAAATTAGTTATAAAGTCCTGTGAGTGGGGCTAGTGCAGAGGTTTGAGATTCTGCATGCCAGTTTGGTGGCTGCAGTAGACCTGTTTTAATGTTGCCTCATGGAAGCAGTCTCCAATGGCTGTATTTTCCTCAGCGTAAAGCGTACTGGACTAATGGTCTCCAGTTTCAGAAGGTCTGGACGAAAGACACTAGATCCGGATGATCATTTTTTCTGGAGGAAATCACCCAAATTCTATCCCAAATGTTAGCTCTGAGACCTGAAATAGTTTTTTAGGCACTCCCAAGTAATGCAGATGTATTTGGATGCCTTCATTCTCTGACACAGCAGGAGGTTTGTTTTAAGACAAGGTCTAGATTCACAGAACAGTTTAAGCACATGCATATTGCTGTAATACAAGGGTAATGCTGCCTTGTGCTGATGGAGACATTTAGTGAGCCAGTCAGATAGGGATAAATGTGCTATGGAATGCTGGTAGACCAATTTCTTATGTGTATAACAGCTCCTTACTTATGGTTTTATGGGATGTGACCAAAGTGTTTGCAGCCTATTAAGTCCATGGTAATGAGAGATTCCTACAGTGGCCAAAGGGAAGAAGTCCGTGTGGTGCAGGTGATCCTGGTGATTCCAACGTTAGTGCAGCTGTAGATGATGCGCATGGGCAGGCAGCTCCCTGGAGAGACCTCCTCACTCATCTTTTCTGTACCATCTCATTGATTTTGTTCTATCTAGTTAAAAATACAACCTAGTTAGCCACAAATATATGCTGGGAATGGTCAACAACCACATGTGGTGACTGGGAGTATCACAGAATCATTTAGGTTGGAAAAGAAGATCATCAAGTCCAATTTTTGACCAATGACTACCTTGTCAACTAAACCATAGCACTGACTGCCATGTCCAGCCCTTTCTTGAACACTTCCAGGGATGGTGACTCCACACCTTCCCTGGTGTTGCAATTGGGTTTAAACTCAGAAGAGCAAAGAAAACCAAGTCTCTGTGCATAAACCGAAAAGAACTTTGAAGGTTCAAAATATACCCAAAAATGAGATTAAAACCAAGTGAGATTAGATGTTAGTGCCAAAAATTTGATATATTTTATTTAATAGTAAAAGAGGCAAAGAGAAAGAGAAAAGAAAGAAAGAAATAGAAAAACAAATGTGGGTGGGGGGACAGGGAGAGAGTGACGGGGGTTAGGTGGAAGCATCTCACCCATCCGAGGGTCCCAATGACATCTCGTTGTTCCCCTCCATCTGGTCTGCTGGTGGTGAGGGTCCCCCGTCGCCACCGTGGCCGTGATGCCACACGCCAAAGAGTACAGAATCCCGTGGATTAATATAGGCTTTGGGTCAGGTGGGAACGCCCATGTTCCCACCTGACCCCTTGCAGGGGCTAGCTTGACACTGTCCCTTGCAACACTGAGGGTCTGTTGCATCATCTCTGGTGTAGGGTCTGGGGACCCCTTTGGGAGGGCCTTTGATGGGCCATATCCCCTCTGTCCTTCATGTGGATGGCAGCTTCTCCCCGGGTGAAGGTCCCACAGCTGGGCTCCTCTGCACAGTGGAGGATGCGCAGTCACTGCGCCTCTGACCACAGGCTTTTCCAACACACACCCAAAGATTCTCTCCCC
Source organism: Aphelocoma coerulescens (assembly GCF_041296385.1). Lineage (NCBI taxonomy): Eukaryota > Metazoa > Chordata > Aves > Passeriformes > Corvidae > Aphelocoma > Aphelocoma coerulescens. Next base: position 73,367,818 of record NC_091014.1, on the reverse strand, counting down.
CCATCCTTTGGTGCAAGGGTATTTGAGAGCCTGGCAGCTGATAGCCCTGGGGCCGTGATCTCCACTCTTGAGGTGTTAAGCTTGAGCTTTGTGTATGTCCCCAGCCCTGAGTGTTACTTTATCTTACCTTCATTATCGAGCCATGTAAGGCCTCAGTCAGGGCCCCATTCAGGGTGTGTTGGTCTTCTCTGCAGCTTTTGTAATACAGTTTTAAAAGTCATTTAAGAAAATGTTTGTCATAAACGATAATATTTTAGTCTCTGACACCTGGGCAGCCTGTTCCAATGCTTAACAACCCTTTCAGTGAAGAAATTCCTGATGTCCAACCTGAACCTTTCCTGACACAGCTTGAGGACATTTCCTCTTGTCTTCCTGGGAGAAGAGGCCAACCCTCACCTGGCTAAAGCTTGCACAAGAAGCACCAGCTACAAGAAAAAAAGGGCTTCTGCTATAGCAAAGCCAAATCAGCACCCGTTTTCACACTGTGCCCTTTGCACTCATAAGGGTGCATGAAGAAATGCATTCAATCACACCGCATAATCCAGAGGTAAAGCACTATTTATGCTTTAGTTCTACAAGGTCAGGCTTGCACCTTCACAGGGGGATTAATGGGTGCATTGGTTTTGCATGGCCTGGTTTTTGGTAGCGGGGTGGGCAACAGAGGTGGCTTCTGTGAGAAGCTGCTGGAAGCTTCCACCATGTCTGGCAGAGCCAATCCCTGATGGCTCTGAAGATGGACATGCTGCTGGCCAGGGATGGGCCAGTTAGAAATGGTGGTAACGCTTCTGTGATAAGATATTTAAGAAGAAAATCAAAACAAAATGGGCAGTTTTTACTAGCCAGAGAAGAGGAGGAGGTGAGAACATGTGAGGAAAATAACATGGGGACACCAAGGTCAGTGAAGAAGGAGGGGGAGGAGGTGCTCCAGGCACTGGAGCCGAGATGCCTCTGCAGGCCGTGGTGATGATGATGGTGAAGCAGCTGTGCCCCTGCAGCCCATGGAGATCCACGGAGGATGCAGAGATCCACTTGCAGCCCTTGGGGGAGGTGCCCATGCCAGAGCTGGTGGATGCCTGGAGGAGGCTGTGATCCAGTGGGAGACCTGGTGGAGAGAGGGGGCCCTGCTCCTCCTTGGAGGACTGCACCCCGTGGAAGAGTGGCCCATGCCACAGCAGTTTTGGGAGCACTGTGTGCCTGTGGGAGGGACTCACATTGCAGCAGTTTTGGGAGGACTGCTGCTTGTGAGATTGGAATCATGCTGGAGAAATTCATTGAGAACTGTCTCCTGTGGGAAGGGACCCCATGGTGCAGCAGGGGAAGGACTCCTCTCCCTGAGCAGCCGAAGAAGATCTTGGGTGACGAACTGACCAAAACGCCCATGCCCTGTCTCCCTGTGCTGTCAGTGGGAAGGAGAGAGGGGTTGGGGGAAGAAAAGGTGTTTTTAAGGGCTTATTTTACTTCTCGTTACCCTCCCCTCATTTTTTTAGTAATAAATTCACGTTGTACCTTTAAGCTGAGCCTGTTTTACCCTTGGAGTATTTTCTCCCAATCCTTAACTCATTAACCCTTTGTTAATTTTTTTCTCTCCTCTGCCCAGCTGCAGCAGGGGAGGGTGAGTGAACAGCTTTCGTGGGTGCCAGGCGTTTGGCCAGTGTCAAACCACGACAATGAGGCACAAAGCACCATCAGTTCATTCTGGTGGAATCATAGTGAAACCTGTGCCAAGTCGTTGTCTGGAGGGGATGCTCAGAGGTCACTGCCCTCTTGCTTCTGCCCCATGGCTGACAGCTCTACCAGCATCATAGAATGGTTTGGGTTGGAAGGGACCTTAGAGATCATCTCATGCCCCATGGGCAGGGACACCTTCCATTACACCTGGTTGTTCAGAGCCCCATCCAGCCTGGCCTTGAACACTGCTGGGGATGGGGCATCCACAGCTTCTCTGAGTATCCTGTTCCAGCATCTCACTATGCTCATAGTAAAGAATTTCTTTTTAACATCTAACCTAAATCTATCATCTTTCAGGTTTTTCAGAAATATTTATCCAATAATTTTTTACAGCTTCCAGTAACGGAAACTCCATAACCCATTAGGCTGTCCAATCTAGTAAGCTGCTGCCCTTATGCACAGGATATATTTCCTGACATCTAACTTGAAATTATCCCCTGGCTATAAGTTAAGAGATGTTTTTTCCTTATCTTTTTCACATATGACTGCTATCAAGTCTCCCCACAGTCTTTTTCTCTAGGCCGAACAACCACAAGTCTTTTAATCAAATAGTTGGGTTTTTTTAAACTTCTGAATGTTTTTGTTTTTCTAATTGTCTGTAAGGAAAATATGTGCCAATTAACTGTGTGGTGCCCTCAGAAATGTATTCTCAGATTTATCCTTTGGAATGGTACAACACATCAATACCAAATACTCCAAAGCAGAGCTTAATGTCACCTTTCTGCTTGAACAAGCTTGTATTTAGTGTTGCTGATTATTCTATGCACAGTGTAGCTTGGTACTGTGGAGCAATGCTGCAAATTTAAGTGTTGGGACTGGGCTCAATAGCAGATAGTTTAGGTGAAAGAAGACAATAAATGCAAAGGCTACACAGATCTGTTCTGCGATCCAGTATTATGCCAGTCAAAATGAGAAAGCCAAAGAGAAATAATTCTTGGATGAGTATGATGCTCTTTATAACAGTTCCCTTAGGCACTTTACAGTCATTTAAATTCAATGTATGATGTTACTCCACACCTAAATCTATGCTTGGAGATCTCTGGAGAAAATTAAAATAAGGGTTTCTTCAGGTAGAGTTTGTAGGGAAGAAATACTGCAAGATCTCTTTTTCCCCACACAGTAAACAGATAGAGATGCTGAACCACTATTCCTTTTCCTTCACAAAAAAAAAAAAAAAGAGATCTAGAGAACCCCTGTGATACTCAGGCCAGTATATGAATATAGAAAGAACCTGTGGTGGCGAAATGAGTATCAAAGTATGTGGTAAAATAGGGGAAGTGAAGCCCGGTTACTTCCGAGTCAACAGAAGTGTTCCAGCTGACTTCAGCATGGCCAGGATTTAGCCAACCGTACCCTTTTGCTGAGTGCAATTCTGCTAAGGACTCATAATTTTGGTATTGTGGCTTGTTGGATAACAAATAATTACTTTTTTTTTCTTTTCCCCAGTTTCTCAGACTTCATTAGCCATTTTTTTCATGTAGTGAATGAGTTACCTTTGTCTAGTCTGACTGAAGGATTCCTTCATGGTAAGGACATGGACCTGTTGGAGCGAGTCCAGAGGAGAAACACCAAAGTTGATTACAAGGATGGAGCAGCTCTGATATGAGGAAAAGCTGGGAGAATTGGGATTGCTCAGCCTGGAGAACAGAAGGCTTTGGGGTGACCTAATTGTGGTCTTCCAGTACTGAAAGGGAACCTACAGGAAAGACGGAGAGAAACTGTCTCCAAGGGCCTAGAGTGACAGGACAAGAGGGAATGGCTTCAAACTGACAGAGAGTAGGTTTAGATTAGATATTAGGAAGAAATTCTTTACCATGAGGGTAGCAAGGTACTAAAACAGCGTAGTGCTGCATACCCCATCCCTGTAACTGTTTAAGGATGAGGCTCTGAGCAACCAGGTCTAGTGGACGGTGTCCCTGCCCATGGCAGTGGGGTTGGAACTTGATAATTGTTAAGGTCCTTTCCAACCCAGGCTATTCTCTGACTCTTATGTTATTTTCTGCAACATTTTGTTGAGGGACAATCAGATAGTACCATGTTCAGGTATGCATTTACACCAGATTGTTGTCATGGTGCCGAAGTAGTCCCTATGTTTTGGGAATTTCAAATTGAATGTCTGTTTGTTTGAGAATAGATGATCTGAGAGATAAGGAATTTGTAGAGAAAACCTATATAGTGATAATTAGCAATGTTGGTTTCTCTCTAAAGTTTGATATCTGCTCCCACTGAGTGCTTGTAAGGCTGAGTACTTTTCTGAAACCTGCTGTTATGTGAAGCTTACAAAATAAATAACTCTTCCAGGTAGACCAGAAGTTTGCTTTTTTGTGCTTTCAAAGGCTCTTTGTTCATCAGAGATGAAAAACGTAGAGGCAAAGTTAAAAAGTGTTCAGCGTGGTTCTACTCCAATGTAAATTAAATCCTTTCTGCTTGCTTCATTATTAGCATTTTGATCCTGCAAGGAACTCCTCATTCACAATAATTAGCTATGCAAGATGTAATACCTAGTTTTATTCTTTTAAATACAAGCTTTTGGCCCTTCTTTCCATTTTTCCTGCACTCCGAAGTTTGATGTGCCGGTTACCTCCATGCAATATTACTCTTGCTAACCATGTAAACTTGATTTTCACACTGATTTGGTTTGTAAAATGCATGTTAATAACTATGCCCCTGCTGTCTTTTCTCTTTTCTTTCCCCTTCCTGTGAGTTCTGCTGGCTCTCTGCTTTATGGAACACTGCACTTGATTCTTTCTCCCAGCTCTAGTTGAGGGTAATATTTGCCCAGGGTAAGGTGACCTGAAAGGCCAACTTGACCTGGGAGGGACCTTTATGTGATGGCTGGTACCCACTCTGGTTTGGTGGTTCTGAGGGGAGCTGCAGTGAAGGGGATCTGGTGTAACAGGCTGTCTGTGAGCATAGCTCTGTCAAGTCATTTAACAGCCAGATATTTACAGAACTGTGAGCTTGCAAAAATGCTACCTTTTTTATTCAGCAGAGCTGCTTCTTTCACATCCCACTTAGTTTTATCTTCCCACTGATGAGCTACATTTTCATTCCTTCAGAGCATCTCCAGCTACAGAAAAGCTGGTTGTAAGTTGCCCTGCTCCTAAATAGTGTCACCAGCTTAATTGGGTTTTTGTCATACATTTGTTCAGGGCAAATGTTTTACATGACTCTTGTTACCCTTCCTGCTCCATGGAGATGACAATATACAAGACAGATCAAAATCAAACCTGATTTGCCAAGAGACCTCACAGAGGTCTTGATTTCAGAAGTTCTCATAATAGACACTTTGTCTTTAAATCTGTAAGAGCAAAACTCTGTCCTGTCAGTTGGGACAGGATCTTTCCATGCCTGAGCTGAACTTTGAGCTGGTGTCTGACTGAGAGTGGGAACAATTGTAAAACAACAGTAAATATACCTTTTGTTGATAGCAACAGGTATTTTGGTAATAAAGAATAAGGTGAACTAGCAAGTATTTTCTGCTAAAGGTGCATTTGTGGTTAATCCTGTTACAGGTAAGAGGGTGACAGGAAATCAGTATTTTTTCAAAACTCTCTCATTCCAGTGTACTTTTGTGCTGGCTTTTGTCAAAGACATCTGCTACCCACAATATCCCTTTGGATCAGTGTCCTCTTCTGTGATGGAGAATGATGAGAGCTCCCTGGTCTGCTGCTTCAGTTCTTTATCCTGCTTTTCTCACCACATTTTTGTCTCTGTGTTCTCTCCTAGGTAGCCCTCAGGCCTCCCTACCTACTGCTGCTATTCTTCAGTCTTTATTAGTATCTTTTTCTAGTTGGCCTTTTAATCACAGCTAGGAGATCAATTGACTTCCCACTAATGCTTTCTGCTGTCATGTTGTGTGGAGTCCATGCAGCTTAGCACAGACCTCAGAGACAGAGAGTCATTGCAGGGATGCAGGCGAGGAACACGAATCCCATTTTTCACCTGCTTCCCACAGTGTAATGCTTTTGGCATCTCTGCTTTATCCTGCTGTGGGCATTTGAATCCTGCATAAAGATGAGGCAGCCCCCTCCCATGGAAGTACTACTCCATTAGTCCAATATCAGAGTAGTCGGCACACCTGGAGTGAAATTCAAAGTGTTCTAGAAAAGAATTACACATTTTCATGGTCAATTTTTCAACTGTCAAGTTATTTGCTCATCATTGGTGTCAGGTAGGAGCTGCAGTTGCTTTGCTGCTGCCTATTCTTTTGTTGTCTAGATGGCTTTTTTCTCCCACAGTGTAATAATGTTCTCATGTTATTCTGATAGCTTTGTTGTGGCTTTGAAGGTATAAAAACACACAAAACAAACCTTGTCAGGAAAGGTAGTATTTTTTTATAAAAGCAAGGTACGCTTGGCTCTTGCAGGGCATTCCTTCTCTGCAGATCCCACAAGATGGTTTCATTTCTCTTCTGTGGTTGGGGTAGCAAGCAGTTACCTGAGGGATTAGCAGAATCTGAGTTTGCTTACTTAGCAAGTTCACCGGTGACAGAAAGCTGGGAGGAGTGGCTGATCCTGAGCCCTACAGAAGGACCTTGACAGGCTGGAGGGATGGGCAGAGAACAACTGTCTAAAGTTCAACAAAGACACATGCAGGGTCCTGCACTTGGGAAGGAACAGCACCAGCACAGGCTGAGGGCTGACCAGCTGGAAAGCAGCTCTGCAGAGAAGGATCTGGTGGACAACAGGCTATCCATGACCCAGCAGTGCCCTGGAGGACAAGAAAGCCAGTGGTGTCCTGGGGTGCATTGGGAAGAGCAATGCCAGCAGGTCAGGGAGGTGATGCTGCCCCTCTGCTCAGCCCTGGTGAGGATCACCCTGGAGTGCTGTGTCTGGGCTGCTCTGGAAGGGGAGACATGGAGGTCCTGAAGGGCAACAAATATAATTTAGAACTGGTGCATCTCTCTGATGAAGAAAGGCTGAGGGAACTGGGGCTGTTCATCCTTGAGAGGAGATGCTAAAAGGGGACATTCTGTCAGTGTCTGCTCAGAGCATGAACCAGGCTCTGCTCCATGGAGCCCAGCAATGGGAAGAGGAATGGGCAGGAACTGATTCCTAGGAAGTTCTACCTGGATATAAGGAGGGACTTCTTCCCTGGGCAGTGACCAAGATTGTCCAGAGAGGGTGTGGAGTCTCCCTCACTGGTGATATCCCAGAACCATCTGGACACAATCTTGTGCTCTGTGCTCTCACACAGGCCTGCTTGAGCAGGGAGGTGGGACCAGATGACCCACTGTGGGTCTTTCTTACTTCAGCCAGGCTGTGAATCTGTAACCTAGAGCAGAACTCCAGTGGAATTAACTTATATGATACACATTTTATGTTTGGTTTGCCATGTCTGAAGGAAAAGTGCACAATTCTTTGAGGTTTTAAATGCCTGTATGAGGTTTTGGTACATTCTGTATTTGCCTGATCTAAGCCACAGCTGCTTCTAGTTTTATCCAGCAAAATTTAGTGATGAAAGAGGACCTCAGATGGTAGAGAGTGTGGTGGAGTCACTACCCCTGGATGTGTTCAAGAAACAACTGGATGTGGCTCTCAGTGCCCTGGTTTAGTTGACAATGTGGTGATGGCTCAAAGGTTGCACTTGATGACTGTGGAGGTCTTTTCCATCCTAAATGATTCTGTGATTATGTTTGTCTTTTGCTCTCTCCATTTGTTTCTGTGTGCTGTTTTGATCTTTTAAGACCACAAAAATACCCTGGTTCCATTCTGAATTAGCAAGTTGTGATGACATTTGTCTGTGGAATTTTCAAGTTAATTTGATGTTATTTTAATGCTCTACAGATCAGGGTTTTGGAAACCATATAAAATGACTTTGTTAAATATCTCATTAGCAGGTCAGGTGTGGTTCATTTTTGAAATCTCCTTAAAACTTGAGTAAATACAGAAGAAATAAGTTGTGCAGCATTCCTTATTTGGCAGCAATCCAAGTCAGTGACTTCATAGCCATTTTCCCTGTAAATGTAAGAAATTTCTTCCATGTTCTGGCAAATATGTTAATACCCTGTTGTACTTTCAGAGAAGCTAAATACAGTACCACTTACAGAAGTATGAAAGGCATGCATTTGGCTCTAATGAGTAGCCTTTCCACCAGAATACATGGTCTTTCAAAAAGTATTTTCTCTGAAATTATGCTTTCAGAGTCTTTTTCCTTTCACTAACATATGCCTAACTACCACTTACTGGCAGTGCACTCCAAATTCTTGTCAGAAAGTAAATTTAAAAACACAGGTTTTACTTTAAAATTTGTCTTTTGATAGTCATGTCTTTGTGTTTTGCCTTCAGTGTATGTCTAGCTACTTATTCAAGGGAGAAAAAAAGCTGTCTTTTAAAAATGATGAGCTGAGTGAAAATTGTTTTTTACTTTGGTGGTGTGTTAAAAGCAATTTATGCTGTACTTTTAAATTCTTCCCACTCTTTTGGGACTTGCAGTAGTTTCATTTGGATGGAGGAGAGAAACCTTCATTTGAGGGAAGGAACAGAAAATAAAGCAGCTGCAGTAGAGGCTGTGTTGCAGCCTGTAGGTTCTCTGGGGTTTGGAATTCTGTGCTTGAAGTGTCATGGAGAGGCTGCTGGGAGATCAGGTCCCAAGCCAAATCATGGAAACCCATGAACAATCGAAACAGAAATTAAACATGACACACACATCCTGATTGCAATCAGAATGCTGAGAAATGCTAGCCTAAATTATCCTCAATTTAAAATTCATACATAGAATATCTCAAATTTAAAATGCACTGTAGAAATTACAGATTTTTATGGAGAAAATAATTTTAATTTCTATCCCCACAGCTGCTCGGGCTGTTAATTGAATGGCTGAGCTTTACTCTTGTGCTTTAGGTTCTTTGAGGCACCACTGTGGCTGTGAAAATGGATATAACTTACAACAGCGATTAGAGGAAATAAATTCAGGGGTGTCCAATCAGCTGTGTAGGCTATTACCTCATCTGCTGGGTCAGCACTGAGCACTTGCTCTTCTCATATATTTATTACAAAATCATGGCAATATTTTTTTCATTCATTTATGGAGTTTGTAGTTTTCTCTGTTTATTGCTTATTCCCAGATGCTATGGTCTATAATTGCATTTTTGTTGCTATAATCTGTCTTTGTAGATGTGTGTGTGAGATACATATGAATATACAATTACATCATTCAGTACTTTGAAAGTAACTGAAAATACTGTATCTGCCAAGGAAATCTCTGTTGAAAAGTCTCCCTGTTAGGGCTTGATATTTCTTCATATGTACACATGCTTTCATGTTAGGAATTGCAGTGCGGGGTTTATCTGACTACAGTGTGAGCTTTTGCCTTAGAGGTCCATCCTTCATATCAACCTGTTCTCCAGGCCTCAGCTAAAACCTTTTTTTTTTTTTGTCTGTCTGCCTGTGTGCTTTTAGAATATGTTCTTGTGTGTGGCAGGGGGGAGAAATGGAGAAGTGCTGAGAGCTGGCTGCCTGAAATCTTGCATCCTGCTATGCAATCCTCTTGGAAAGGGGATTTTTTCACCTTTTGCTCACCCAATATACCAAACTGTGTGGCGCTATTCCCTAGGCCGCTCCCTGGGATGAGTGGCATTCATAGTGCCTGAGGCTTGAGAGGCCTGAGGGAGTGTTTAATCTCCATCCCTGGCTGACCTGACAGAGTAGAGCTCCTGCTCTGAAGCACGTGGGTTTGTGCTTGTTCTGTAGTGAAAGGAGCTCTGTGTGGAGTCCTGTTATATATGAATTACTGCAAGTTCAGTGGAGTTCTTGCATTTCTCTCATGTAGTGAATTTGGATGTCTGAATTTTAAGTAGGAGTGGGAGAAGTGATTTAAACAAAATAGTGTAGTGACCCACCACTTTGCCAAACTCGTTGTGAAAGTCTTGCCCATTTTGAATTCTGGTGTAGAATCATTGCTAATTTATCTTTAGCAGAGTGTTGTAAAACAGCCTCCTCTTCACTGGAATATTTGTAGTGTAAAGTCTGCCAGTTGTATCTACAAGTGTCCCCTTCAGGCTTAATGAAACCGTGGTGAAAATTCTCACTGCTTAAGTGGAAACTTTGCCACTAAACTATTTCATGAATGAAAAATGCAGGCCATTAATTTATTAATATCCATAAACTTTTTAGTTGAATATTGATTTGATTTATAAAAGATTACAAACTTCACAGGCCTCCAAGACTTTCATACAAAAGCTCAATGATACTCAGTAGTTCTGGTAAGGTTTCTCTTTGGGATTTAACTCTGAAATAAAACACCCCAAAATGCCATTGCTTTGCTGACAAAAAGGAGAAGCTGAGTGAAAAACAAGAGAATATATAGGCTCTGGCAGTCCAAGACAGAGTCACATTTGTTTGTGGTGAAAAGAGAACAGAGTTATGTTGAAGGGTATGCAAATGTAAGTAAGATTACAACAGGGATGCTGTTAAAAGGAATCTGTTTAATCTACTTGTTCTCTGCGTATTCTAGAGTTGCTACAATCATATTTACTGGGAAAAAAGGGCATGATATCATTGCTAACTTGGTTGTTAGCAGTGGGATGGTCTAATATCTACTGTTTCCAGGTGTCATGAATGGCATTGTGAGAGGAGCAATACAAAAGTGGAAGGTCTAGGTGGTTCACTTGTGTAGAATCTTTACTAGTGATACAAAAAAGAGAAAAGAACCTAATCTGGCTTTCTAATTACAGGTCATATTATAAAAGATTATATGCCCAGGGGAAAAAGCATTTTCTCTAAGTGTGACTTTTTTGGCTGGACACAATTGAGAAGGAATATATTGTACAACATTCAAAAAGTAATTTTGCAATCATTTTTGTCTGCCCTTTAAAGGCTATCTAGACATGAGTGGAGAGCAACAACACTTGAATATTTCTCTTTAATTGACTTAGAGAGCTCAAAAAAAAAAAATTAGAGATACTGTGGGAAGATGAAACCAGAGGACACAGTTAAATGTAGTGGCAGGGCAGGAGGGAATGGCTTCAAACTGACAGAGAGTAGGTTTACATTGGATATTAGGAAGAAATTCTCCCCTGTGAGGGTGGGAAGGCACTGGCAGAGGTTGCCCAGAGACACTGTGAATTCCCCATCCCTGGAAGTGTTCAAAGCCAGGTTGGATGGGGCTCTGAGCAACCTCAGAGTGAACCTCATGGTCTAGTGAAAGATGCTGAAACAAGATGACCTTTAAAGTCTCTTCCAGCCCAGACCATTCTATGATTTTATATATCTCTTATCAAAAGCCAACAACCAACCCGTGCTGTCTTTTTCCATGAGATTCCTCATGTGAATAAAGAAAGCTAAAGGAAAATTTAGAAGCTTAAGTTTGAGGAGTATCAAAATCAGACAACTCAGTTTTCAAAAGGTGAAAGATCATGACAATTCTTGTATGACATATCTTGGTAAAGGGACGAAAACTAAAGCAGCAGAGTGAGTACAAGAGGCAGAATGGAGTAATTTTCTCAGCCAGAGAAACAAGTATGGCAAGGATATGTCTTTGGAAATGCTGCATGGAAGCTGCAGTCACCATGTTTGAGTGTTAGTGTTATATGTTAGCAAGTACTGAGAGTGGATTCAGCATAGCCTTTTTAACAACCTCTCATCCCTACTGGGGACTTGGATATTCCCTGCTGGTACACTTCAAGTCGTTTGCTCTTTTACCCCATCCTCTTCCAGGTCACAAGGCTCAAATATTTGCTGTTAGGAAACTGTCCCTCCTTAGCCTAGCCTTTAAACTGGGCCTGAAGTAGGCCCCAAAAATGGAGGGAAAGGCTCTAGACTCAAGTAGCTTTCTGTTATGTTGTGCTTATTACTGAGGGAGTATTCAACCAGTGCATTACCATTGTGTTAATAGCTTCCTGCTGCTCTGGATGTTCATTAGTTTGCCCTGGATTTGCATTTGGTTTGGGAATTGCTTTAAGTGAAAAATAAAATTTGTTTTACTTGATAGGGAGCTCAAAACCTATTTGCTGGGTCTGATTTTGTTATCTTAAAATAACAAAATAATATGATGTCCTAGCAGCTACTGTGATTTCACAGGACCATAGAATCATTAAGTTTGGAAAAGACTTCCAAGATCATTGAGTCCAATCTTTGACCAATCACCACCTTGTCAACTAAAACAAAGCACTGAGTGCTACTTCCAGTCATTTCTTGAACACCTCCAGGGATGATGACTCCACCACCTCCCTGGGCAGTCCATTCCAATGCTTAACCCACCTTTCCATGGAGAAATTCTTCCTGAAACTTTATTTCCATGGTTGTTTGTTCAGTGGCAGAAGAGAGTTGCAGTTTATTGAAACTTGTCATTGTCTTCTCCAAATTGCAACCTCGAACAGAGGGTGGCACATCATTTGCTTTAGCCTCTTTCGTCAGGGAATGTAAGTACACCTCGCAGAGGATGGCGGGGAAAGCCGGGGGGGCGAAGTGGATCCCAGAGCTGTCCAGGGTCCTGACATGTAAGAAACAGCATATAGTGACTAGGTGGCCCTGGCTGGAGCAGGAGGTGGGCTGGGTTATGTGAATTCTATGATGCTAAAAGCAAGGGAAGCACCGAGTCAGTAAGGAAAGGCCTTGGTGTGAAATTATTTTCCAGATTCTAATGCGCAATTGTGCTATCTTGGTCTTAGGTTGGGTTGGGTCCCTGAGGCCTGGCCTCCCTGTTTGGCTGCACACTCAGTAGAGGAGTGAGCCCCAAAAGAACTTTCACAGAATCATTTCGGTTGGAAAAGACCTCCAGCATCATCGATTCCAGTCTTTGAATGATCTCCACCTTGTCAACTAGACCAGAGTACTGAGTGCCACATCCAGGTGTTTTTTGAACACTTCTAAGGATGGTGATTCCACCACCTGCCTGGGCAACCCATTCTAGTGCCTGACAAACCTTTCAGTGAAGAAATTCATCCTGATGTCCAACCTGAACCTCCCCTGGCACAGCTTGAGGCCACTTCCTCTTGTCCTGTTGCTTATTACTTGGGAGAAGAGCCCAAACCCTATCGGGGGAAATATTGAGGAAGATTGTGGGAAAGGGAATATTGTGGAAGATTGGCTACGTGAGAAAGGGCACATCAAACCCCTGCAGTTTGATGGCATGAATTTTGTGTAACAAATGAAGTTGCAAAAAGCTACAAGTTCTCCTGCTCAACAACAGGGCTTCCATTGAGTTCTTATTGCTAAGCTAAGTGTTTTATTGCAGAGTTAGCAAGGTTGAGGTTTTGGCAGTAAAACAATAAAATACTGTGGGTTAGAAAAGACAAAGAAGAAAGAGAATTGCTGACCACAGAAGAGGAGTTAGGAGGGGTTAAGAAGTCAGCTAAAACTACGTGAACCACTTAGAATGCGCCTTTACGAATATTCATAAGCCTATTATTGATAGTATATAAGAAACTTTAGTATGATTAATAAACGGAATCCTGCTGATCCACTCATATTGAGCGTCCGGGCTTTCCCTCCGTTGCGACATAATGGCGCCCGAACAGGGACCCTAGAGAGGAAATCCTGAGGCCACGGCACGACAGAGCCTGCGTCGGTCCCGTAAGCAGCGCAGGAGGCTAAAAAGGTGGTGAATATTCACACCTCGGGGCTCAGGAGCACCTACAGAGGTGTCCTGCCACTACGCACCGCACAGGTCTTGCAAAGGCTGCAACAGCGCACGCTGACGATAGGTATGGAAAATAGACAAGCGGTGTATTATTATTTGCTCAAATGCTTTTTAAAAAAGCGGAGCACGCCAGGGATAGATTGCAAAAAGAATTGCCCTAGACTTTTAGATTATGCAGTTGCTAAGAGTTGTTTTATTAATCCAAATGAAGTTTTGAGAGGGAGCGATAGAAATTGTTTAGAGAAAAGATTTTGGATGCAGTTGCTCAAGACGATAAGGTAGCCAAAAGCTTATGAAGCCATGGCAAGCAGTTGTTAATGCTCTCGCACAGCATGAAGCAGAGCAAAAGGCAGCCGCTGCGGCTTCAAAGCGTTTGGGTGCGTTACGGGATAGGAAACGAGACAAGGAAGAAAGCAGCTGCCCGCTGCCACCTTCCATGACCTCGTTTACAATGCAAATAGGAAATTCCACATCAGGCTTTAACTCCACTCGAACCTGCAAACCATTCCCCCCCTCCTAATGTGATTCATGCGTGACCTCCATTGCCAAAATCTGACCCAGTGCCATCTGCCCCCTCACAGCCTCTGGAGCAGTTAGAGCAACCGCCTCAGGGGGAAGGCTGGCTGCCTGTACCGCCTGTACCCCAAACAGAACACGCTAACGCTGAGCTCTGTGCAGAGACTAATCTGTTTTTGCAGAAGGGTCAAAGATTTGCGCAAGAGTGAGATGATTTTTGGCGAAAAGTTGCAAAAACATTGCCGCTGAGGGAGACCTAGATACCTCTAGAGAGTTTGCCCACGCCTTCCCAGTTACATACTCAGCCCCTAATGCCCAAGGTCAAGTTGCTGTTACAGTTTAACCCTTAGATTGGAAACTGTTCATGCAGCTGCGTGCCACTGTTAATGAATCAAGAATAAAGGGGGAACCAACTCGCTGAATGTTAGACTTTATGTGGGGCTCTACGTTGCTTTTGCCAAACGACATTCGCAGTATCACCAAGCTGATAGTAACGCAGCATCAGCTTATGTTGTTTAGAGCATATTAGCAAGCTGCTTGCTAGCAATCAGTAGCAGTTCAGAGAGGGCAAGAGACCCACTGCATAGAGTCACTAAAAGAGCTGCTAGGGCTGAGAGCGTACACTCAGAGAAAAGCACAGGGCATTAAACAAGGGCGAGAAGAACTATTTAGTACTTTTATTGATCGCGTAGTAAGCACTATTATCGCAGCTAAAGTTCCAGAAGTTCTGCATGGTGCTTTGCTAAAACAATGTGCCATCCAAAACTGCAACCCCCCCCCACGCGTAGCGTATTAGGGATAGGAATTCAAAAACAGGCTAAAGCGTCCTAGAATCAGATTCTTGCTGCTCTTGCTCCTTTGCAAAGCCAACGGGTCCTACGACAAGCCACCCAGCTACGGTGCTTTCGTTGTGGCATTTCTAGCCACGTGAGAAAAGACTGCAACTCCAGCAATGTGTGGTGCCAGAATTGCCGCTCTAATACCCATGCCCCCGCTGCCTGCCGCGCCAGAAAGCCGGGAAACGAGAAGCCGAGCGGGAGGGCCCGCCCCGCGATAACACCAAAAACGGCAGCATACCCAACAACCCAGGAGGTCAACGCCTATGTGACACCGTCACCCCAGGAAGTCAACGCCTGTGTGACGCCATTGCCAAGCAACATGACACCGTTGCAGAGCAACCCTTCCGCCTCCAACCTGCAACCCAGGGCAGCATCGGGCTAGACCTGGCAACCTCAATGAACTGTACCCTTACAGATAACCGACCGCAACGTATCCCCACCGGAGTTAAAAGACCTATAGTTATAAACAGGAAAGCGGTCAGAGCACTTTTAATTGGACGCTCATCAGCCACTATGGAAGGATTACAAATACTTACAGGACTAATTGATGCGGATTATACCAGAGAAATTCAAATCATGGTACAGACTCTTTTTCCACCTCTTTTCATCGAAAAGGGCACCCAACTGGCCCAATTGGTGCCTTTGCCATTTCTCACTGAAGGACTATCACCCCTACATTCCAACCCCAGGGGTGAAGGAAGTTTTAGATCCACGAAACCTGCAGTGGCTTCGCCCCGTAGCTGGCATTCCTAATAAACTGCTAAATGAGCTTCGCCCGCTTTTGAAGGGCACCAACCCTTCACAAGCTGTTACTCTGACGCTTGAGCAAAAGCTGTGTTACAGACTATAGCAGAGCAGATCACCGCAGGCCTTACTACAAGACATGATCTTACTTTGCCTTTCAACATTACAATCATATGCGGCTCAAAGTATCTGATCGCTGCCATCACTCAATGCAAGTTAATAAAAACGGGGGAGCCACCGAAGGATATTAGGGTCCTGGAATGGATTACACCACCTTTGCAGCCCAGAAGGACTATACAAGAAAAAGTGGCAACTTTAGCAGATCTAATCCAAAAAGCGCACATCAGAATTTTGCAGGTTGATGGAACAGATCCTGGAACGATATGGATACCTATATCGCCCAAAGATCTGGAATGGTTCCTGTTCAATTCACCGGAACTACAGCGAGCCCTTTTAAACAGAGGACCTAATTTGGTGGCAAGGCCACTACCAACACCTACACTAGCGTGGATAACTAACCACAAGTGGATTTCTAAACCAAAAAGAGCTCAAGAGCCGCTGGACAATGCTCTTACTGTATTCACTAATGCTGGAAGGAAGTCACGAAAAGCAGCAGTTACATGGAAAAATGATAACACCTGGAAGCACCGGATACTAAAGGCAGCACCAGAGGACTCATTACAAACATTAGAACTCTATGCTGTTGCTTGGGCCTTGGCTCAATGGAAGGACACTCGCCTCAATATTGTTTCAGACTCTCTGTATGTAGTAGGGGCTGCAAATCACATTGAGGACGCAACACTGCGTGACCTCAAAAATCAGAGACTGGTAGCACTCCTGATAAGTATGCAAATAGCAATTGCTAAACGAACTGAAGCATACGCAGTGCTACATATTAGAAGCCACATGAGCATGGACGGCCTCGGGGAAGGAAATGACCGGGCTGATCAGCTCGTAGCAGGAATTGTTCAGCCCCCACTACCAGTTCATCAACAGGCAAGAGAGGCCCATGCCACCTTCCATCAGAATGCTAAAGGACTTGCACGAAGCTATGGCATTTCCATAGCCGAAGCACAAGCGATTGTCAAGGCCTGCCCGGTGTGCAGTTTCCATAATAGTGGAATTGGGATAGGCTGTGGAGTTAATCCCAGAGGACTTAAAGCCAATAAACTTTGGCAGATGGATGTTATGCATGTTCCAGCATTAGGCCGCCTGAAGTCCGCAGTGGATACCCAGCCGCGGGTCAAACCGGTGCTGCGTAGACCTGGAGCCTGTACGAGATCACCTCCCGGAGCTGAGCCTGCTTCAACTACATCTAGTGGCTGATCCAGTGCTCTCATCTCTCGCTAACATTGTGCCTGCCTGACTTAGGCACTTTGAATCCTGGGAGGAAGCAAAGCAGCTTCTGGACGCCCTCACGCAGTATTATCCTGAGAAAATTCAATGTAATACCTGTTGCGTTTGTGGGAGACCAGGGCACGTTGCATGGTCCCTTCTCCAATGTGCAGGTTGTAATAGAGAGTGGTGGGTTCATCAGTCGCTTTTATCAGAGGGAGCATGGTGTACTATCTGTGAGGGAGCCTGGCAACATGAATCGTTACAGACAGCGTTACAGAGGGAAACTGGGTTACCAGATTATCAGGGTCTTGATCTTTTTAAATCAGCTGAACAACGAGCTATTGCTGAGTTTCGCTGGCGAATTAACCACGAGGTTGCTCGCATTCATATACAGCTTAAATCCGCAATAGCGCATAAGGTTTGCGGAGATGGCATTAAAATACCACACCAATGGATGGTGCGTACCCATGAGTGAGAACGCATGTGCCATCGCTTTAATGCTTGCAACATCGCTGATAACCGTGCATGCTCCCAATTCACATCATGTTAGCCACACAGACAACCGAAAGAACATGTGGGTTACCTGGGCTAACCAAATAGGCCAGGATTCCTTTTGCTTATCCTTAGCAACACCTTCTGATCCCTTCCGTACCTGCCTTATTGGGGTAGCAGAAACAGGTAGCCTTAAAAAATACACCCTTAACTATTCAGAGCCAGAAACTGCACTTTCAGCCTTTTGCAATGTGCTCTCTACCACTCTCACTGACGACTATCTCGATATTAAATTCTCCCCTTATGACATTTGCAATGCTCTTAAAATAAAGAAAAACCCTCTAGCTGCCCAAGCAAGAGCAATTGCCTTAGGCCTTAATACATCCATGTTTGAGCCTCAAGAGCTAGATCTCTTAGGCTCTCAGCCTAGCCCCTATTGTCTCATGTTTGGAGGCAGTCACTTTGACAGCACCTACAGCCCCCAACAGCCAAAAGACAGCACATGGCTGAGCCCTACTGCTTCATGGTACTTTAACATCTCAGCGTACTGCAATGGATCAGTATGGCCAGTTGATAATCCTCCACAAGAACCCAGAGGGTTACCATCAGCAACTTTCCTCATTTGTGGAGACAGAGCATGGCCAGGAGTGCCTTCTAAGCCAGTGGGAGGACCGTGTTATTTTGGGAAACTAAAATGTTTGCCCCTAGCATTCAGCAACTGCTAAATATCACACATAAGCAATCACGACGAAGCATTCTTTCATTAGATTCCAATTGCAAAGACCAGGTGCTACTATGGAAAGATCCTGCTGTCTTTTTTGCTTCTCTCCTAGCCCCAGGAGCTGCATCAGCAGGTGCCCTCACTCAGCTTAGAAGGCTGGCATGCTGGACAGGCAAGCAAGCAAATGTTACCTCACACCTGATAGGTGAGCTTATTGCAGACGTGGATAGCTTGCGCCACGCTCTACTGCAAAATCGTGCAGCCATTGATTTTTTACTGCTAGCACAAGGACACGGATGCAAGGATGTAGAAGGAATGTGCTGTTTTAATTTATCAGATCACAGTCAATCCATACACGCCCAGCTTCAATGGCTCACTGAACACACCAAAAAGCTCACAGTTCAAGACAGTTCTTTCGATAGATGGTTCCAAGGGACTTTTGGGGGACTTGGAGTTTGGGCCACAAGCCTCATAAAGGAAGGCCTCAGATGGATAATCATTACACTTTTGCTTTTGCTTGGAGCACGCATTATGTTTTCTTGTTTAGCCAAACGCATGGAACAGTTAACTCAGGGAGTTTTGGTCGCTCAAATTAATAAAAACAGGGGAAATATCGGGGGAAATATTGAGGAAGATTGTGGGAAAGGGAATATTGTGGAAGATTGGCTACGTGAGAAAGGGCACATCAAACCCCTGCAGTTTGATGGCATGAATTTTGTGTAACAAATGAAGTTGCAAAAAGCTACAAGTTCTCCTGCTCAACAACAGGGCTTCCATTGAGTTCTTATTGCTAAGCTAAGTGTTTTATTGCAGAGTTAGCAAGGTTGAGTTTTTGGCAGTAAAACAATAAAATACTGTGGGTTAGAAAAGACAAAGAAGAAAGAGAATTGCTGACCACAGAAGAGGAGTTAGGAGGGGTTAAGAAGTCAGCTAAAACTACGTGAACCACTTAGAATGCGCCTTTACGAATATTCATAAGCCTATTATTGATAGTATATAAGAAACTTTAGTATGATTAATAAACGGAATCCTGCTGATCCACTCATATTGAGCGTCCGGGCTTTCCCTCTGTCGCGACAACCCCCACCTGGCTGCAACCTCTTTTCAGGCACTTGTAGAGAGTGATAAGGTCTTCCCTGAGCCTCCTTTTCTCCAGGCTAAACACCCCCAGCTCCCTCAGCTGTTCCTCACAAGACTTGTGCTCCTGACCCTTCCCCAATTGTGTTGCTCTTCTCTGGACAAGGCTTCACATAAGCTTGCAACAAATGACACTTTCTGATTACTTTTTAGGGAAGCTACACCCTTATATAATGAAATGACACTTTTCCCCATTTTAATCTTATGTTGCTAAGTGTTTTATTATTGATGTAGAAGTGACTGTTGTTTATTCAAATCAGTTTTGACAAGTTATTAATGAATTATTCTCATGCCTCTACGTGAAAATACATTTTAAGTTTTGTTTTCATTACCAGAAAAAATAAATAGCTAATGGAAACTTCAGTGGTTCTGTAATTGCAGTAGTTATTCCTCTCAACCTCATTGGCCTTCTAAACTTCTGTTTTGATAACCTTTAGACATGACATTACATGGCACTGCACTTCCCTCTAATTGCTTCCTTATTTGGTAAACATGGCTTTTTAAACACTTTGGTAGTCACTCATTATACGTAAATCTTTGATGCTGCCGACCTTTTTGACTTTCCAGCAAGGGCTTTTAACCTTGGCTCTACTTCTCTTCAGGATGACTGCCCTGAAGAAAGTGTTCTAAATGTAAACCTGTACCACTGCTTAATGTGTAGTCTTTGAAATTCTTTGTGTTGTTTTCTTTGTGTGTTGTTTACCTGCTTTTCAAGTCTTACTTGTCAGCTTTTCATGTCTTGTTAGTTACATGAGCCAGATCATGTGCCATATAGTTTTCTGCATGAAGGATAGACTAAAGTTGTAAGATGCAGATTGATACATTGGTAAATAATCTCCATATGCGTTGTAAAATTTGGAATTTTCAAAGTCTGAAATTTGTCTTAAAATAGTTATGTTTTGCCTGTGAAACTTTCTTAAGAGGCTTCATTTTTCTCATTAATAGAGGAGAAAAAAATGGAAGTGTGCAAGTATTAAAAAACATAAGTAGTGTTTCCATGCTGCTGAGAAACCAATCTCAGTGTTTAAACTCTGCTTAAACTCTAATTGCAAATTTCCTGGACAGCTCAATCCTTGCTACTTGTCTTTGGTGTCTTTTGAACTAGTGAATTTCAAAAGATGTCAGTGATTCATCTGAACTATACAGAGGCAAAGGAAAGGCAAGGATCACTTGTTGATAGAGGATCTTTTCCTTGTTGAGGTTCATTGTCTAATATACTGTCAAAATGGAGGTGTGTTGCTATTTTGATACCTCTGATGATAACTAAATCTGTATTTTGATGCCTATATAAGTTGATTAATTACCTTTGTTGTAGCTGCTTATTCATATCAGGGAGATCAGGAATTCAGACATCCATTCCTTTCTGTAAGTGTTATTGTCCTTTCTTCAAGTAGGATTGAAAGCCCTTTTTATTTTTTATGAGCTGAAACTAACCTTATCTATTGCATGTACTGTGTCTTGCTAATAAGATTTTGAAGAACATGAAATTGTTGATAAACCTTTTGTAAAACTGGGAAAAGTAAACAGTACCCCTTACTGAACAATGGTCTTGCAAAATTTCCAGGTATCTTCCTTGCTGTCTGTGTGTTGTCCCACACTGCCACAAGAGAAAAATTCAACATTCTTTACTTATTCCTACACCAGATATATGTAAGCAGATATCCTGCAATTTTCCCTATTCTCTTTTGGTTTCTGCTTGCTTCTTAAACTGTGCATCTTGAAATCACTGAGGGAGAAAGTACAGGCAGAGTTGGAGGACTTTGTCACTTGGCAGTTATATTATTTGTTTTTGTCTTCATTTCTCTACCTGGAATGTAACAGTTATTTACTTTAACAAAGGCTTTTGTGCATGAGAGTTAGTGTGTGCCTACAGAGAATAACTTCCTCAGCCAGGATACTGTGCACTGCAAGGCAGGAGATTAACTGCCTTGAAGTTTATACTGCATTTTCTCAGACCTGCAGAAAAACTCGTTGAACGGTCATAACTACTCATGTTGTTTAATACATTTGCATGACATTAAAAAAGTAGTTTTCTTCCCAGAAGTGATGACTTGTGTTCATCCTTGTTTCCATGAAACACACAGTCAAAACTTGAAGAGGTTTTGGTGCACTGTTTTTGGCTTAAGCTTAGAGCATTTTATTAATGCAGCCTTGGTGTTTACAGGTTGATACACAGCTTTTTTCTTCTGCTCAGACTTGGAGCAGATTAAGAAACAGGGAGATGAGTGCTGGAGTACCTGCTGTTCCTACGTGTCTTTCTGCCACCTAGTGCCAGTGATCTGGGAGGCTGTGTAAATACTGGACCGTGCCAGCATTTAACCTGAATCAGCTGAAATGTAAGAGGAAGGCTGTTGTGTACCTGCCTCTGAAGGTGCTGGCAAAGCAGAGCAGGGCTGACAATCCCACACAGAGGATGGTGGTGTCCTCTGAGCCTCATGGCATCTGGTGTTGTCAGGAGATCAGGCAAAAGGAAGAATTTGCTGAGTGTTCCTGTGGATGTTGGATGAGTTTAGTGATTTGTCCTATGACTTGAGGTTTAGCCTTATCACATAGGATTTTAAAAGAAAAAAATCAAAGGAGTCACTCAAGAGTATGAGAAGGTGGTGAGGGAAGCCAACAGAGGCAGTTGTTTATGGATTCTGGTCATGCTGTTCCTCAAGGAATTCATACATTAGTTTTCCATTTTCCACCATTTACATGGGACTGGGTGACTCCACAGAACATTTAAATGCTGTTATTTAGGAGGCAGCATAAGTTCTTCTTGAGGCTTCCCAACTGTGGAAATGTTGGAAACTGTAACATCTCCCAGAATAAGAGACACCCTCCCCACCCCCACAATATCACCAAATGATACTTTCTTTTTATAATTTTTAATACAAAATTTGGAGTCCTAATGCATTGCAGGCCATAAAGTTTGGATCCAGAAATCTTGCAGATCTTTGGAATTTCTCACCCATTTATTCTTTTTGTCTTGTCAAGGTGAATTCCCTTGACATTGCCAGAGCATTCATTGTTTAAAATACTGTCTATGATATACAGTCAGTAGTCTGTTCCAATCTACAAATGTGCTTTTTTTATTATTATTTTTTCCGTAATCCCCACACTGCTGTCCTGGCTGTATGGAAGCTGACTCTATTGAATTAAATGCCACATCAGCAATTTGAAATGTTCTTTTAATTCCAAGCAAGTGCTCCCTTGCAGTGACATTATGCTGGGTAGAAAGCTATTAAAGATCATACCATTTTGAAGTTCCTACTTAAAGTACAGCTGGAACTAAAAGTTACTGCCAGCTTAGTTGGTGCTACTCCATGGTTTATGTGAATAATGTTGCAAAAGTGTTCTCTCTTTGGTGTGTGGCTGCTCTGCAGTTCATGGGTCTTTTTGGATAGTAGAGCTTTTCCTGCAGCAGCACAGCAATGCATTTAGTCTTTCAAGTGGTCTTTTGCAGCCCTGTGTCCCTGTGGAAATAGTTTCTGAGGTTCTAATCTCATGAAAAACAACACTGCCTAAAGTACATGTTTGTGAAGAACACAAAGTTTGCATAAGCTTGAACGTTGAATTCCACTTCAGGGCTGAATAAAGACACCACTGTCATGACTGGGTTATGTGGACCTACAGAGGAGCTAATCCCACCTGGACAACTTTTCTTCTGTACCATCAGTGAGCTTCAGGTTTCAACATGTACTTGTTGGCAGTGACAAAATAAACTGAAGAAGGTAGCTGGAGGTCCAATGTAGGCTCTCTTCCTTATCTCCTTTCATAGTCACTGCCACCATTTCTTCTTGTAATAATCACATTTTAATCAGAGCCCCACCTGTTCCAGTGAGAGAGAGTGGGTTTAGTCTAGATATGTGGAATTTGAGATTTATTTCTGTGAGGGTGGTTAGGCAGTGGAACAAGTTGCCCAGAGAAGTTGTGGATGCCCCATCCCTGGAAGTGTTCAAGGCCAGGTAGGTTTGGATGGGGCTCTGAACAACCTGGTCTAGTGGAAGGTGTCCCTGCCCAGAGGTGTTGTAACAAGATGATCTCTAAGGTCCCTCCCAACCCAAACCATTCTGTGATTCTGTGTCTGTTACCTTGCTGTCACTAGTCACTCCTTGCTCTGGACTCCTGGTTAGGGATGATTGGAATTTGCCTAGAGAGAAGTGAGTGAAATGGAAAGAACCACAGCCACCCCACACATTCCCCTATCGGGAATATGCCTTCCCTGACATTGGTGGGCTTTTGTTGTTAAGCTGTCATGTCTTGATAGTTCTGTAGAACAGATGGGCGCATCAGACCGAACATAATTTGTAAACAATGAAGAAGCAGCTTGTGCCACCCTGCAGCATCTGACAGTGTGAAAAACCACCATGAACTCTCAGGGTTTTGCTGGCTCCTTAGGAAATTCAGTAGAACTCCACACTTCTCCTCAGGATGCCACCTTCTCAAAAGGAACAGCAAAACCACAGCATCTCTTTCAAATTCAAAATGCTAATTTAAAAGAGAAATTATTCTAATTAATGTTCTCAGTGTTTTCAATTATTTTTATATCTTCAGCATTAAATCAGAGGCTGAATACAGTAATTTTTCCCGTTTTTCCAGTAAGAACTTGGTTTCTGATTAAAGTCTTTAGCAGTGAGTGGGCAAAAAATTAGTGCATTAACAACCTAACAATGAAATCAAAGTGATTTAGAGTAGCATTATCTAAAATTATTTTTTGTTAGTACTGTGTAATGTTCTTTTAATGGATGACAATGATTTATTTCTACTTAGATGAATGATGAAATTAATCAGGGAATTGCTTGAGAGATGCTTTGTTAAATTAGTCCCATATTCAATTGTGAGTCTTTAATCTATTGCTCTGTGTGTTTATTTGTCATTGAATTTGCAGGGGGATGTGCAGGTTCTTCTTTTGTTTACATGAATATGAGCTAGAACACCTTCACTGATTGTCAGTAGAGTTTCATTGTTTACAAAAGGGAAAATGAGACAATGGGGCCTTCCTGCCTTTTTTGGGAGATGCCTTTTAAAAAAATGCCTTATGCAATTCTTTTTAAATTACTTGACTTATGTTTAAAGGGAATTCATCCTGCTTATTTCCAATATGAAGGGTGTTATTATTTTAAAGTATTTGTAAATTATATGGTAATTATTGCTTAATAATGGAGATAAGTTGGTGATATTTTTTTGTATATTTTCTCTATCAGACTAAATAAACTGAGGCTGTTTTTTTCCAGTCCACCCACAAGACACTGGCCATTCATAAAAATTTTATGAATGAAGAAAATAACATATGTCTTGCAAATGAAAATAACAGAGTTTCAGGAAGCTAATATTAGTGGAAATGCTTTTGTTACAACTATGCTGCCTAAAGCCAGCATTTGTTCGGCTAGCTTAGAATTCTAAGGAGAAAAACAGCTGAGCTTTTTGGGACCATTTAGCATAAATGACAGCTGGGTCCCTTTAATGTGAGCATCTACACGCTGTCAACTATGAACTGAAAATTTGTCTAGCAAAGTGTTGTGATGTGGAAGGTAAAATCAGAAAGCATTAGAAGATTTTGTAGACAGAGAAAAAGGAGCCATATGTTTCATAGTTGCATATGGCCAACACTTGAGTCTAGGACTTGTATAAGTTTTATGTGACAGGTCAGTTTGTGTTTGTTTGGACAAAGAGTTCCTGGAATGTCCCTGCAATCACAGCAATAACAACAGATTTGTGATTGAACGTCTGAAGAGAAGTCGTGCAGGTTAACAAATGTAGGTTTCAGCAATTGCTCTTCATTAAGCTCAAAGCACCTGAAAGCCACCAAACAACAGAGACAGTTAATCCTTTGGACTTTGCAACTCCCTGCATGCTGGTGATGGCACTGGAATGATGTCTTTTGCTTAATGTCTGTGGAAAGTTTAAAAGTTTGGTCTTCTGGAAAATAGACCATTGACCATTTTAAGCTAAAGGGTGGTCTGTAGACTCTGATGTCTGTGTCGTGTCCTGAATTTTCAGTACTCTTCTGGGGGAGACAAAAGTGTCTGTGGGCTTGGTGGCTTTCCACAGAGAACTGTGTTCAGCCTGGTTTTCCTCCTGTGTCCATAGAGTGAGTGGATCTTCACAGATTAGGCAGAGGGACAACCATGATATAATCTGCCCTTTCTACTTTCCTTTGGCTCCTTCACATCACCTCGTCAGCCCTGATCTTGTTGTTTTGCTTCTTAGGTTCTCTGAAGTGATACATAGTCCAAGATATGAATGAAACTTGGGAATTATTTTGCTGTTAATCAGTAGCTATAGCTTGGCAGGTGTGATTAAGTAGTTGCATTGTGAAACTTTTAGAAATTTACAGGCTTGGATAATCCTTTGTTTTAAGGGAAAGGGAGTGCTATTTGAGATGAATAGGCTGTTTGGATAAGAGCCACCAGGAGTGAAGTGAACAGGACTGAGCAGTGAATATGGTGAAGAAAAATTAGAATGACAAGCAAGAGATATAAGTAGCAAATAAGGGTTTGATTAATGAAAAGTGAGTGTAATTTGGAACCAATGTGTGTTGATGCCTTTATTTGTTAAAATGTAGTGTATATTTACACAATTCGTGGGTTCCCACCATGCTCCCTACTTTGCACAAACTAGAATAAAAAATAGAAATACCTCACCTTGGTGTGGGAATTTTCTGTACACACCAGGTAGCAAGCCAGTGTTCGGGATAACAGAAGGACAAGAGTTACAAAACTTCATCAAAAATTTTGGAAACCAAAGTATGTATGTAAACAAGAACTGATATTATCATCTCTGAGCAGAACAGGAAATTAGCTTCCCTTAAGGGACAGCAAGTCATCTCAAGCAATATTAAAGGCTGTTTGCAGCTCACAGAATTTGGAAGCATTTCGTAACTACTAAATGTCTATTTGGCTAAATGTCTGGGGGGTCTAAAGGCACAGAATTTATGTGACAGTGCCCACAACTCTTAAAAGCAAGAGTTAATGTCTGCTGCCTTTGTGGTTTGGCACAGCCCTCGTATAACCAGCTGTCATGAAAGGAGCTTTCATGTATCTTGAATAAGAAAGGTAGTTATTTATAGAACATACCAAGTCTACATTTCCTCTGCTTCCCACCCCCACCCCATTATAGAGAATGTGAGCTCTCATTTGATCAGGGTCACCTCAGAGATGAGATGTCCTTTGAATCTCAAGATACACTCCTGGTTCAATAACTGTAAATTAAATAATGCTCTTGAGAAGGCAGATGCAGGACAAGAATGTAGCTGCATACTCAGTATTGCTCTGCTGTGCTATTAGTATATTTCTAACCATGGCTGGGTCTCAGGACCCTTTTTTGTAGAAATTTACTTTTCTACACAGGCATATTTTAATCCAGAGTTAGTATTTTCATTAAAAAGCAGGTTGTGACTTTATACAAGCTGAACAGAGTCTAGTTTGCAGCGAAAAGTAGACAAAGCAAGTAAATCTAAGAAGAGAGATAAGACAGCAGGAATAAGTTCTAAAAAATGCAGAGTCTGTGCTGTAATACTGGGTCTGTTTTCTGGACCATGTCCTGTGTTGCAGTGCCTGGTGAATATATGATGCAATGTCAGATGTTGCTCTGTACATGCAAGTGAGGCCACCCAGAGAGAATTGTTCTGTGATGCTGCATTCTCTCTCCGTGGCTTCTTTATTCTCCGAGGCCTGTGCAGTAACTCCTGTCTCTGTTGCAAAGTCAGGCTTTGACAAGTTTGATAAATAAAATTCCCTGCACAGTTTTTTTGCTTGAGGAGAGTTTTAACTCCTGCATTGTAGACAAATCACATCCTGTAACTAAATCATACTACTTTAAATTCACGTCTCTTCACCACCTTTTTTTTCATATGCTGCTCTGCTCTGAAGTGCTGTGTGCTGCTTTAATGACTGCCCCGAGCTCACAAAAGGCTTGGGGCTGACAGGAACATGTCCCATCCACAGTTTTGAGATCCTCTGGAATGAGGACTGTACGGATCTAATATTTTACTGTGTTTGGTGCGCAGGATCCCATGACCATTTGACCTTGCACTTTCATGCCCGGTTAAGCAGTTACAAGAGCTCCTCAGCTAAAATGCTCCCTTTTTAATTTTAATTTATACTAATTTGTTATGTGTCTGGGCAACTGGCTGTTTAAGGAGCTGCTGTCAAGCTCCAAATGTCTTTGCCTAAGGCTTTAGATTGACCTGTCCCAGCAACACAACCATCCAGAGAGCCAGGGTGACTCCAGATTCCCAGTGCACTTCTGTCATCACAGCATTCCCTGTTCCTCCCTTCCTTTCTTCCCCAGAGGTGTCTTTTGTCTATCAGCTCAGGAAGTTCCCTTTCATGGATTATTTTTTTCCTATTTTCCTGGTTGTCTTGTTTCCCCCCTGTCTTGCAGCTTGCCTGGAAGGCTTGTGAACTGCCCGACTTTGGTCAGTGTCTGCATCAGGACTTCAGGCAGTTTTGGCTTTGCAGAAAACCATCTTCTGTATCACGTTTATTGAGTCCTGGTTTTGGGAGTGGGGATCAGACCTGTTCTACATGCTCTTACCAGCTAATTTCTGTACCTTTTTTTTTTCTTCACTCCTAATTCTCCTTTTTCTTTTTGTCATTGAGCCCTAACAGTTCCCTGGGTTCTCCAGGAGTAGCTGCTACAAAGATGTTTGTGTTCTCCTCTGTAAAACTGGTCCTTGTTTTGTGTTGCTAGGCTACTCCCTTCCAGCTGCCACTGAAGAAATGCTCCGTGGTGGGAAACGGTGGGATCCTGAAAAAGAGTGGCTGCGGCAAACAAATAGATCAAGCAGATTTTGTCATGCGGTAAGACAGAAACCTAACGACACATTGTCCCCCCTTCCTGCTGCTAAGCCTCAGACTTTTCAAAGCTGTTCATTTGGGATTAATCAATGATATTTTGCCTTGTTGCCCTGCCTTTGCAGGATCCTTTTCACAAGCAATTTGGGTCCAAGTGTGAGGAGAGGCAAAAAAAGGAGTTTTGGCTTGGTTCTACAAAGGGGTATGGGGTGTGGGGACACTTTGCTGGTCAGTAAAGTTATGACAACTTGTGCAGTGTCTCAGGGAGGTACTGAGGAGCTGCTTTTCTCATAATTTATGCAGTGATATCCAGAGTGCTTCATCCTGCTCTGTGCTCTGTCCTCTGAAACAAAATGCCATCTGTGCAACCCATGGAACTCATAATGAGTAGGGGCTGATTTATGGGGCAAGGCAAGCTAAAATCTTCCTGTGTTTTTCTTCCCTCAAGACTGAACTGTGGCTGACTGTCTGAGGAAAGGCCAAACCTCTTCCCTTGATGAGAGGTTTTTGGGATTCTTCACATTTCCTTTCCCTCCAGCCTTCCTTGATTTAGAAGAACCTGTCAGGAGAGATGTCGAACCTACCTTAATCACGAAGCTACTGCTTTCGTGATTAAATTTGGCACTTTCTAGGTCTGCGGTCCTTAAGGAAGAAAGCCAGAAATTAGTTCATCCCTGATAAACATGAACAAAAGAGACATTGTGGGGGAGAAACTGGAGGAATGCTCCAAAAGAGATGAGAATTGGAACGTCTTTGGGTTTCAGAGGGATGTATAATGAACACCTACTATAAGTCTCCTTATTAGATCCTGATGGCTCATTATAAAACCATACAAATTTGCTCTAAACCATGACTGTAATTTCTGGTTTGCATCTCAAAGACCAAAAATGCCTTCATTATTAAATGCCTGCTAAAGCAAAGAAATAGAACACATTAAAGGCAAAGGGAAACATATACTTGGAGCATTTACAGAAGAGAAGATGTAAAGCACAGGGGGAGAGGGCAGCACTCTGATTGCCATTACTGCATAACTCCTTAAGTGTTCCATCGACTAAATACAAGAAACTGCAGTGTATATGCCATGGTTATATTTTCTAGAAATTGAAATGCTGTAGGAGCAATCAGTTACAAAAACAACAAGTTTAAAAACAAAACAAGAAAACAGCAGTTATTTTAGCTTGATCATAAAAACCCATCTCTCTGTAGGGAGGGTAAAGCAACCATTCTATGTACAGAGTTTGTTTTGATTTAGGAATAAGTGATAGGGAGAATCCTGCAAAATCCCAGTCACTATCTGCAGGCTCTGTTGTAATAGTGATATGAAATCATATTTATGGAAAATGTTTCAGTTCTTTTGGGTTAGAAATTAATACACTGCTGGGAGAAAATATTTTTACAGTGGGTGAAAAAACAGGATTTAGTTGATTTTTTTGAAATCTGATTTCTGTAATCTGAGAGCTAAGAGAGAAAGAGCACAATGTGACTTCTATAACATTTTTCATTTTTTTGGAAAAGAAATTTTTGTAAAATCTTCAAAGTATTTCTGCAGTGTGAAATGTCCTGCCAGGTTTTGCCCTTGTTTTTTAATTCCCTTCACATGAGTTTTGATTTCACTTATGTGTATTTCCGTAAACTTTGTCATATGAGAGAAGATGGCTGCAGTCATATGTTGTAATTGCTAAGGTTATTTAATGAGTTTAAACTCATCTGGTTGCTGAGTATCTTCTACAAACACAGTTGTTCCAACAAAGAGATGAAAAGAGCAGCAGTTTTCAGCCCCTAAGGCATAGCAAGCTGCATCTGCAATGAGAATGATGCATATGGTCTGCATGTTTTAGGTATTGTGGTTATAATGGGCTCTTCTTCTGATTTTCAAGTTTGTAATTCTTATTTCTAAGAAAAAAAATTATTTCCCCCTCCCCGCATGCTAATGCTTATTTTAAGAGAGAAGTGTTAGGTAGTAGTCCTAAGCCATGTTTATAACTATTTTTCATGTAGTTACTTCTCAGTACCAGATATAACAGTAAGAGAATTTTAAAAATAAAGTTTCTTGGTATGAGTCTTGTGCTTCAGTGTGTTCCTCACCTGCACAACACTCAGCACTCTGCTGACCTATCCAAGAAAATAATTGGGAAGGTCTAGCAACTGATTTCCTGCAGTTTCCTCTGGATACTCAGGCTATTTCTTAATGTTTCCTGCACAGTAAGGGGGAATCAGACTTACTGATGAAAGGAATTAGATGTCTTTAAATAATGCATCTGTGACTGGCTTATGAAAGAATTTTCATTATTTAGATGCTGAAATGATAAAAAACTAGGGTGACATCTTAGTCCTTCAGAGTGCTTTTAAATAAACTTCAACCAAAAATGGTTTTTTAAAAGCTTGCCCTATGAACTTGTGTTTATTCAAAGCAGAGAGCATTAAATTGTGACCTGTCAGAGGTATTTAAGCCACCTCTCTACCCTAAGGCAAATCACCTATGAATCTTTCTTCACAAACATTTGTTTGACTTTTATTTTATTTACTTTAAGGAACTCTTTCTCATTAAAATTTTATCATTTTTATGTCTGAGAATTAAAATTTCCTTACGCTCTTAGCCTTACTCTTTTTTCTATTTTTTTCTTTTTTCTTTTTTTTAAATGATTGCAGCTTCTAAAACCTCTTATTTTGATTATTTTTTTCTGTCTTCTTTTGAAATTTTCTAGCTTCTCTTAAATTGTGGTAGAGCAAACTAGAAGCTTTTTCTTGACTGAAATCTCAGTACATTGTACACATCTTAACAAATACAGTCATGAAAAGGAGAAAATGTTCCTGGAAATTTTGTGTTTCTTGGTGAATGTGATTGAATTCATCTATGTTCCATGTAGGTTGGACATTGCTGTCCTTTTCCTTGGCATTTCTTGATTATGAGAATTTAAGCTTTTGAGAGCTGGTATTTCTATGCAGATAGATGCTGATATAGCACCACTGTGGTTTTGGTTGGTTTTTTTGTTGTTGTTTTGTTTGTTTGGGGGTTTTTGAGTTAACAAAAACTGCATAGAGAAAACCCCAAACCCCAACAAAATAAACAACTAAGAAAGCCTTTCTCTGAAAAAAATTCCAAGTTCTGCTTGTCTCTGAGAATCACAGTTTCATTTGTGCCTTTTAAGCATTCCAAATACTGTTCATGTCTTTGTTTTAAAGGAGAAATCTGAAATAAAAAAAATGTTTGGAAACCAGTTTTTAGTGTAATTTTTATGTATTGAGTAGATTTCTCCTGACTAATTTTTGGGGCAGTGCATAGGCTTGGATACTGTTTGAATGTATCTTTATTTCCTGCACCTTCCTCCTTCTCCTAGGTCTTTACAAGGGAGCATTTAGGACTGTTCAGTGTGGATGTTTCCCTCTAGCTCTGTTTTTTTTGAGTCTTGATTCTTTGCTTCCCAAAGTAAATTTGTTCAATTGCTTTGGCTTTATTCCATTATCCCCCTACCCACCAGAACAAGATTGTGAGCAGAACTGACACACACATATTTAAGAAGCCACTTAATTTTTTTTTCTCTGTGTTTTCTTGGTAAATTCTACAAGATGATGGTACCCCACAGTGTAATATTAAAAATGCCAGTTATAATGCTTGTAATACCACAGAATGGTAGTATGAATCTGGAGCCTGATACTGGTAAACAAGACAAAAACAGAGTGAAAACCAGAACTTTAAAAGAGTTTTAATTTTAAAAAACAGTTTTTCTATAGATAGTAACAGCCTCTTCCACAGCCTTTCAGCCTGTCAGAAATGTCAAGTATATACCTTTGTTTCTGCTTAGCAGCTACACAGATCTCATCTCTGCAAAAGATTTTATTTCTCTATTTCCCCACAGTCTGGTACAAAAATGCTTATAGGTGTGGTGCAGTAGGGAACAATTGTAGCCTGGGCCAGTAATACAGCATTTTTACATTTTCTGAAGCCTATCAGTCCTGAATGTCATTTAAAACCTTGACTATCTTTGTGTGCAGGTGCAACCTTCCTCCTCTGTCCATTGAATACAGCAAGGACGTTGGATCCAAAACCCAACTGGTGACTGCAAATCCCAGTATAATTCAGAAAAGGTAGAGAGTATATTTTTCCTTTTCTGGTTAGGGATAGACAAAAAGAAAAATGCTTCATCTGTGTTATAAAATTAGTGCATCAGAGTTGTGTTCTTAATAATCTGATCCTGGAAGGGGGTCTGGAAAAGGTGAAATAGGCAATGGTTTGGTGTTAGGTGAAATAATTAAAGACTAAACCTCTGATCCTTTCAGTATAAGCAGGGAAACTAAGGGAGGTATGTACTGATGGGTGCCCCATCCTACTCTGCTGGTCATGCCAGCTGGCTGCTGCATCCCACAGTTAACGAAGATGCTAATTTGGGTTTCTCTTTGTTTCAGCAGAGATAACCTCTGGGTTCTCACTGCCTTTGCATTACTTGTTTGATACTGACTTACAGAGTGTGAAAGGGGTTAGGACTGCTTGGCAGGGTGTGATCATACAAGCTTCACTTTCTTAGGAAACTGGGACAAATTGTGTTGTTTATTAGAGTTGGTTGAAATTCTCCAAATGTCAGTCACTGATGAGAGTGGGGAAGAGGGAGTGGGGAAAAAATGTCAGTGCTAGCTCCCTTTTGTCTTCCTGAATTTTAATTGCTATGTTCTTTGTTTATCATCTGGAATTAGGTAGCTTGTTCTCAGACTAAACAAGGTCTGGTAGTAACCTGCCATGTTCACTGGAAAACACAAGAGAAAAAATATAAACCAAGGGGATGAGCAGGAAATGATCAGGCATAAAGAAATGTATAATGTGAGTACTGGGAGGTGATGGATTGTGAAAGGAAGCAAAGCAGAGAAATTAAATACATGGTAGAAAGCCAGGTGTTTTAAAAAGAAGAAAGGCACTGGCTTGGAAATGGATGTTTGAGGGTATTTAAATGTAATATTTTTCCTCTTTCAGGAATTGAAGGGTTCTCTAGTTTTGTGTAGGGAAGAGATGACAGTCTTTGACAGAGTAGAACAGAGAGGATGAGCAAGAAGGAAATGGAGTAATAATGAGCTTCAAGAGCTGATTGCAAGCAGAGAGTGCCTGAGTAAGAGAAGGCACAGCAATGCTTGTGGGATGAGATCAAAGCAAACTCCCATTGGCAGGGGATGGCACCAAGTGCCAGGCAAAATCAGGGAGTTACACAGGGCAGTGGACCTGAAGACAGGGAATCTGAAAATCCTGTGGTATGTAGATGGCTAATTGATTTATGAAGTGCAATGAAATGGCCAGAACATCCCATCAAGGAAAGATCAGTTTGGCCATGGCATTTGGGAGGAAATGAAGTGGACCAGTGTGAAACACAAAGCTTGCAGAGGGTTTTACAGTTTTCAAGGCAGAGGATTATTTAACTCAGGCATATTTGGTTTGCACCCTCCCCTCCATCAAGGCCTGCAGTAGAAAGCTGACTGTAGTTACTATTTTTGAACATAAAAGGAAAGGAGTTTTAGTGATGCTTCAAGGAGACTGTGGAGCTACACTGGAGAGACTGTGGAGCAAGATCGGACGGATAGAATGAGGACATGGTTGAAGAAGCAGATGGAGAGAGTGAGGTGCTACTTTGTGAGGGGTGGATATCACGAGGAGTGGAGGGCAGTGGGAAATGAGAAAAAAGAAAGAGGAAGCAAACGGTATTGTGATTAATGTCAGTTTTCAAAGGGAGTGGACAGTAACTGTGATGCAAGACCTTGGATGAGAGAGTATTGTGGAGCGTATGTGCATGTGTATTGATTAGGGGGAGATACACAACCAGTAACTGAGAATGACATGTAACAAATTCATAGCACTGAAAATTGGCA
Source organism: Aphelocoma coerulescens (assembly GCF_041296385.1). Lineage (NCBI taxonomy): Eukaryota > Metazoa > Chordata > Aves > Passeriformes > Corvidae > Aphelocoma > Aphelocoma coerulescens. The sequence goes on along the minus strand of NC_091014.1, from coordinate 73,334,090 downwards.
GATGCCTCCTTTAAGGCTTTGCTTCCTCTGCCTGGTTAGGAAGAAATGTATTGATTTTTTAAATTTTGTTAAATAATTGACTGGTGTTTCCTGTGTGTTGCCCAAAGTCATTATTTTATCTCCTGCGTGTTAAGTCAGCATGGGGGAAAAAAAGGTTATATCTTGAAAGTTAAAATAGAAAAAAAAGACTACAACTCTGTCACCACTCCTATGGAAAGAAGCTTTTTAAGGAATTAAGGTTGCTTATACGTCCAGACTTTCATGAAATTCAAAGACATTCAGATTTGTGACTGATGCATCTGTTCCTACGCTTTGAGTTATGTAGCGTCACATAATGGAATTATTCATTGTCATTCTTGCCCTCTCCTCTTGTCCTTACTTGAAGTATGTTGATATTGATGAGGCTTGGCATCTCAATTATCTCTCAAGTGTCTTATGGCAGCTTTAGTGAATTGGTCCTGCAACACTATTAATGGTTTCTAAAAGATTTACCCTTACCAGATAATTTATGGTGACGCATGTTGAGTAGGGCAAAGTTTTCATACCAGGGATGTGGAAGCAATTTCCTATGTGGTCTAAAACCAGAATAAGTGCCTTTAGAAAATCAAATTGTTGTCAGTAATTATTGCAGAGATACCATTTCCCTCTCAATTTAGCACCTTAGGATGGAAGAGTCACTGTTTTAATCTAGGAGTACATTGACTTTAAAAATTACTTCTAAACATAGCTTTTTGCAAAACGTAGAGATCAAGTTCCTACTCTGTTTTCAGCAGGAAATGTGACTGGTAGTACAGTTTTCACTTGTGAAATATTTTGCTCTGTTCTGATTTTGGTTTGAATGTCCTGCCCTTTGAATGTCCTACCCATTTGGGTTAGGGGAATGTCCTACCCTAACTTCAGTTGGTATAATACAGGAGAACTGACAATAGATGTACTGTGGTAGAAATCTTCCTGTCTAAGAGGATGTGTGATGACTGGCCCAGCTTCTTTTTTTGTCTAAAGTTTTTCACAGGCATCTTTTTTCAGTTAATATTGGAACTCACAGACCTTCACTCCTGTGTGACTCCTTTTTCCACTTTGCATTCAAAACTTAACTTTTCTGCCAAAGCCGGTGTTGAGGTTGCAGTTGGGATTGAAATGTTGCATAAAGCTGCTCCTGGGGCCAAGGTGACCTCTCCCACCCTCTAGCCCTGAGTATTGTTCTGGGACCGCAATCCCACATCTTTGATGTTTTCAGTCCTTTCCCCTACCATCCTACTCAGCTTGGCTTTGTCTGCATGGAACCACTTTGTAGGCAGAAGATTATTTTAGGTTGTCCTGGGTTTTATTTTCTTTCCATGAGTAGCTGCTGTAAGTCCCTTCTAGGAAAGAGGCAGTGTGGTAGTGAGACCTGTGATGTGCCTACAGCCATTCTTAAGACTCTGGGAAAAATCAACAAGGTTATGTCACTTACAGAGGTTGTTTCTGTATTCTGAACAGTTTTCTACAGCTGTGGAGAGGGATGAGTCAGTGGACATAAAAATGCTTAGGAGGCAGTGATGATTTTTGACCAATGACATAAGATTTTTAACGAAAAAATACAAAAGAGTTTCTGGATGTGGATTATTATCTGTTTCTAAAGTCACTGGATCTGGGCTGTTTAAGGAAAAGCAAATTTTATTAATTTCTTACCTTCAACAACTCTTGCAAATGTCATACAATAATAATTTGTCTAAACTTCTAATTAAATCTGCAAACAGATGCTGTTTGCAGCAGTATTCCTTTCTAGTGCCATGTCTGCTTATCTGTCTAACCTATGCACACTTATATCATCAATGACATGGATATAATATTCCAAACAGATGTTTCCCAGCATTCAGGGAGTTTTAGACCAGCTGATGTTTACTGGTGAGTATTTTATCCATGAGCTGTGTATTTCTGGCCTGTGTGGAAATATGAACTTCTGTCACTGAATGGGAACATTTTTCTTTCAGTAAATTAATTCACCTTTTTGATCCCTGTGATATTTGACAAGATTTTGCTGCATCCAGTGTCTTGCACTAAAGCATGATGAAGGAATTAGACTAAAGACTAACAAATGCAGTGATTCTGCCTCTCAGCTTGGAAATGCCAGTTAAATATTGCTGCTGTTTATTAGGTTCCCAGGGATTTTGAGTGGGATTAAATTTGCTTTCCGGTGTCCCTGCATTTTAGAGGCAATTAATAATCTTGCCTGGATTCAGTCCTGAAGACATCTCTGAATCCAACTGACTTAGACCATTAAGAATAAAAAGATGTAACTGAAGCAGTAATTTAATTTGATAAAAGCTCCCTTCATCTTTGATTCAACAAATGTACAGTATTATACCTGTTGTTTACACTCATGAAAATGGTTTGTGAGAATTCCTCTTTACTGTGTCTCCATGTAAAAACTACATCTTCTTTTCCTGGGTAGTTACATTAATATTTGGTAATTGCAAAAGAGCAGAAAAAGAAAGATAGAAACCTACCCACAAAATATGTTCTTGAAGGAAAACCTTTCATGCTTATCTTGTCCTTTGTGCTCAAGTCAGATGATGAGAAAATCTTTCCCTGTAAAGTCAATTAGTCACCAGATTTTAAATACTTCATATAGAGGTTCTTTATGCATTCCTGGTGTCTAAATATATCTCAGATTATTTCACTGAGAAGAAGTCCAAAGTTATAAGAATAATTCTTTTAATTCACATTTTATGTTCTTCTGCAAGAGTCTCTGAACTTCTGTGCCAGCAGCAGGGGGATAATATTTCTGGGAAGTACTTCTTAAGAGGCAAGACTGTGATATGGAGGTTGCTTGAAACCCCATTTGTTGGTAATCAATTTTTTCCCTGCTCTAATACAAAGTTTCTTTAAAAACCTTTACATTTATAAGTGATGCCTTAGTTTCTCTTTGTGAGCAACATCTATTTTTGTCCTTGTTTGAACAGAAAAGGAAGCGAAACATGGGGATGGAGGGGACTAGCCCAGTGCTACCACCAGACCAAAGGCAGGGCCAGGAAAGAAAAAATCCAGAATTTCTGGTTTGCTTTTGTATTTTCTTAGCTGATGAACAGAAATATGTCGAGTTGGAAAAAAGTCCTGCTCTGATTGGAACAGTTTGTTGCTATTATAGCCATGCTTTGACCCCATTTAAATAAATGGCTTTTACTCTCTTACCCACCCCCTCTTAACCACAAGATACAGCAATGAGCAGGAAGAAAAAGATCCAGGAACCCTCAGCCCTAAGGAAAGTACTGTTGGGTTTAGAGGTGTCTCAAAATGCACCATTGGCTCCAAAGAGAAAGGTCAGGTGCTGTTGCTGAGATGAAAAATAATGGGGTGACGTTTTGGGTTAGGGAAATGGGAACTTGGAGGAAAAATTGTTTAATCTGGTAGGAGAAAAGAAGGGAAAAGGAAAGGCTGAGGAGAGCAGTAAGAGTTTTCTGAGGATACATTTAGGGATGATAGCTCATCAGCAAAAGCAATTGTTAGATGTTAGGAAGAACTTCCCAGAGAACCTACGGAAGTCTCCATGTTACAGTAATTTAAAGGACAAATTGATGTGGGGATGAAATGGGAAATTATAAATGAGATCTCATTAAATCATGGTTTGATGCTTTTTCTTAAACAAAAATAAATGTTTTATTAGTAGTTTTCATAAAGCAGAGATAGAAGATACCAGGATTAAAATAATCCATTTGGATTTGTGATTGAAATATCCTCAAATTTCAATTCTACTGTGTGTTTATTGTAGGGTTGGAGAGGAATAGGATGCATTACTCTACACATGCATTTGTAAGTCTCTTGTCTGGGATTTTGATGATAATCATCATTATCTCCATTGTGAATGACACTTTAATTGCAAAATCTTTGCCTTAACAAAATCACCAATGCTTGCTCATCTGTGGGGATATTCATTAAAACATTGTCTCACACATTTTCATTTTCTTGGCAAGCTATGGCAGGAGGACTGTTGCTTTTCATTCCTCCCCCCTCTCCTACCTCCTGGTGTCCTCTTCAGACCACTGTAGCCAAGAGTCTGCCAGCACTACCAAACAGAGAGACAACCAGCTGTCTGATTTTCCATTATTAGGTCTGTGAAATGGGAAAACTATATATGTCCTTGAGAAAATAATGCTTTTAATTAAGGTGATTTTTTTTCATCCTTATATTCCTGCAGTAGGACTTGATATGAGAGCTTCTAAATCCTACTATCAATATGTGGAATAGTGTAATCAAGTGCCTTATATTTAAGTATGTGACTAGTATCTTCAAAGTCATTGGAATACTTTAGTGTCTTGTATGGACAATCCAAGTTTTTTCAGAGTAACATCTCCAAAGATTTTTAAGTGCCTAATCCATGTTTAGGTAACCAATCTTTCTTTACAGTCTTTGATGTTAACCTAGATTTTTTTTACCAGTATTGCACCTCTTGGATATTTTCAGATACTGATTGGAAAGCAAACGTGTATATATATATATATATATTTTTTTTTTTTTTTTTTAATGAAGATACAAGGCATTCTGCAATCTGAAGGACTGCAGATAATGAGAACACAGAATACTGCTACTTCTCTGTAGTCTGCCAGATTGTGACATTCCCACTTTTTCTTTTGTTTCTGTCTCTAAATAACTTTCACGGTTTGCAGCATCTGCAGCCATGTGATCCCCTAAACTTAAAGAAAACCTGCAAATTCAGGAGATGGGCACAGGAGTGTAGAAATTATCCTTATAGATAGCAGGCCAAAAGCTTTAGGTTAAAGCACAGATGTCAGAGGCAGAAGCATTAATTAGGGTCAGTTTTCTCATTAAACAGCTGGGGATTGCTGAGAATGAGATAACCACCTGAGAAGGCTGAATCAGTAGCACTTGGAATAGATGCTGAAGGAAAGGATGAATGGAGGGAGAAATGCCTGTGTGGAGTCCTTTAGAGGAACCGACTCTCCTGTGTAAATCACTGTAGTACTTCACAAACTTAAGGGTTTTTTAGGTAAACCAGAAGGTAGGTGGATCTTGAGAAATGTTTATCAGGAGTTTATAAATAAATAGCCAGAGCAATATCAGAACCACTAAGGAAGAATTTTTGGGACTTTTTTCCAGATGTTCTTAGGAGGTTGTATAAAAAGCAAAGTAGTGCCTTAGGAGAGGTTTAGATTAGATACTAGGAAAGATTTTTTTTCACTGAAAGAGTTATAAAGCATTGGAACAGAATAGCCATGGGGAGTCACCATCCCTGAAAGTGTGAACAACATCTATGGATATGGCACTTGAGGACCTGGTTTAATGGTGAAAATGGTGGTGGTTGATGGCTGGACTTGATTATCTGAGAGGTCTTTTAAAACCTTAATGATTCTATGATTCTGTCTGTATTAAAAGAGGGGTGAGGGGGTGGAAGAAATCAAGGGCAGAAGGAATCAGTTATTCTGACTTGGTTTAGTCCACAGAAAGAGAGTGGAAATGGTTAAACATGGGAGAAGTATCTCCATACTCAGAAGGCCCTTCCTAGGAGGTAACAAAGAAGTTAAATGGCATCATCATTAAGGGAAAAGTATTGTCAGGGATTAAAACCTATTTTCAAAGCCAAGGTGTGCGAGGTATGAAAGCCAAATTTCCAAGTCTGTCTCAGAAAGTTGTGAGTTGCTGATCCTGATTGATTTATGTTCCATAAGAAGCCTTGTGAACAGCTTAGTTCTGACTACTCTAGAATGTGGTTTTAAACCTAGAGGCAGGCAAGTGGGAGAAGAAAGTGTTGAGCAGCTCTATGCAGAAGCTCATTACTGTTCATTAAGAGGTCTTTGGAGGAAATGTTCTGATTTTATTGTAGAGATGTCTCTGTTTCACTTGTATGCCAGCTGAATAAACAATTAGGTAGTTGTGTATATGCAAAATGGGTAGAATATTTATGGAATCCAGCATTTCAAAATGACACATCAGGGAGAAAAAGACACGTTTTGGAATTTTTTACCAGAAATCTTTGGTTTTTCTCTTCTGAGTTAGTTGAATTTCTGAAGCTGGTCTCAGAGCAGCCAAGACAGTGAGTTGTGATTGCAGGGTGTTCCTCTAATGGTTTCCCTGGGCCTCAGGTGGGATTTTGTGGTGAAGAGGGATTAGAGGGAGTCAAACAAATGTATAACAGGTGGCCTAAAGGGGCATCAGTTCATCCACATCTTCCACCAGAGAGCTTAATAGCAGGAATTCCTCTGCAAGAGGGTAAGAGGACCTCAAAAGGTGGATGGTGGTGACAGTGAAGACAGTTTAGTGAAGAAAGAAGTCTTGCTATCTGTGGTGCTCCTGGTATGGTTTCAATTCTCCCAAATGTAAATGGAGAAAACACACAGCAAGAGGTGTCTGCATTTTAGGATGGGATGTGAGAGGCTGTTGTGATTATTTGTAAACAAGGAAGACTGTTCTTTCAATTTCTCTTTTGTTTTCTAAGAAGAAGCACAAAGTCTTCTCCTGAATTCCATCAGCACACAGGGACATATCAAGGGATGGCATGTTGATTTGAGCTCTACCTCCTGTCAGTTTTGTCATCCCTGTGAGACTTAAAGTTTTCAGTGCATTTATTTGCATTAATTAAAGCCTGAATATCTGGGGAATAATCATAAAATAAGATCAGGCTTCCATAAGTTAAAATTTGAAAAATTAGAATACAAAGCTAGATCAGTGGGTAGACAACTTGTAATGTTGAACTGTGTTATTACCAGCTAATAAAAGATGGAGCTGTAAAGTGGGAGTAAAAAAGATCTCCAATAGAGTAATTTTAACACTCTCCCTTGAGTATGTGAACATACAGTTGTAGGACTTGGCATTGCCGATTTTGGCAGCTGTCTATGCATTTGCATCACTTGTGCACTTCTCACTGAGGCAGGAAGGGTGCTAAAATCAGACCCTTAAAGTTCTGATTCTTTAAGTCAAATTGCACACTAAAATTAAGTGTCTATTTCACATGAGTTTTGAAACAATACACAAGAGAATAAAAAATTTTAGCTGCTTTCTGAAACTTTTGTACAGGAAATCTTACTATTGTTTTTAACTTCATTTGTGCCAGCCCCTATAGCTGGCTTGCCTGAAAGAGTATGGATTCTTTGTACTTTAGAAGGAAAAAGAAATTAATTTTTCAGACTGGAATGTTCCACTGTGATTTTCCAACCTTTTTTGCTTTTTCTACAAGCATAGCAAACAATGTGCAAAATGACAGCCTGGTCTGGTGGAAGGTGTTCCTGCCCATTGCAGTGGGGTTGGAAACAGATGATCTTTAAGGTGTCTTCCAACCGAAATCATTCTATGATTCTCTAAAAATACATGTAGTATTACATCTCCAAACTTATCTTATTACATTGTGGGAGGGTGTTGATTCTTGTGTGGTAATTATTACTCCTGCTACTCTTGACAGGCCTTACTTCTAAACAAGACAGTGTCTTTCTGCCTGGGTTTATGCCCAGAGCAATGTTTCTAATGAGTAGCAGTGGTGAATTTGTACTCAGAATACTCTTAGCTGAATTTTTCAGTGCCCTGCCTGTTTCATGCAGCAGGTTGGCATTGAGTAACACTGATATGAAGCACAGTGTAGAATAGAGAGCTGAACCTGTCACTGTTTCCATGGCAAAAGTTCATCCTGTGGTTTAAAAGATTGTGGCTCATTTAAAACTTCAGTCAAGATTTCCTTCCTCATTCTGATCTGACTCTTATCAATTTCAGTCTCTGCTCTTACTACCCAGTAAGGAAGTGCTGTAAATCAGTAATGTAGATTTATACCAAATGGTTGTATTTACTATCCAGCTAAGAGGGAGTAATCTAATGTTACCTTTTCCAACCCCATTCCAGGCAGAGACTGGCTAAACACTGTGGGTAGACTTTTAAATCCCCACATCTAAGCATGTAATTTGTAAAATTCTTCTTACTCTCTGGAGATTTGCATTGCTGAGGTGACTTTACCCAAGTCTTGGCAGTGCTGCAAATGCACAATGAAAGCAGCTATCACCTTGGCGGGTTTGGGTTGAAATCTTTTTTAAAGCTGAGCTTGAGGAGGATTCACAGAATCACGGAATGGCCTAAGTTGTGAGGGATCAGCCTCTGCTCAAGCAAGGCCACCTAGTCCTGGCAGCCCATGTATTCCTTTAGAGATTTTTAGAAAAAACTTGAAGTCTAGTCTGTAGACATACCCGTAGCACTTTTCTACTCACTCCCAATGACAATAGTAAAGGCTTTCAAAAAGAATAAAAGACAAAATAGAGTTATCAGGATAAAATGATGAAACATTACTCCGTTTTCTTTTTATAAAGGTCAGCTCTGTAACTGAAAGATCTATTTACACTCTTCAAGGTAAAAGGGTGTGATTCTTAGATTCATTAGACTAATTAAGCTTGCTCTTTGATATGGTAAAGAGTTGCTTTTCAGATGTTTCTGGCCAGTCTGTCCTACCTTCCATTATGATTATGCCAGACTAATGTTTGGGGAGGAAGGCAATCCAAGAAGTAGCCAGATTTGAATCCTGACAGTGGGCTTGTTGAGCAGTAGTCACGGCAAGAAAACAGTAAGCAAGCTTCATTTTTTAAGAAAGCAATTGATTTATAAAACAAACAAACAAAAAAAGCCCTGCAACCAAACACACCATTCTCTTATAGCAGTTGCAGTGATCAATTTTGTGAGACCTGGGCTTTGTAACAGAAGATACAAATTTACTCATATATATATATCAGAGGTTGCCAGTTAAATACAGTGAAGACCTGGCATCAGTGCCAGTTTTGCTGTAGGCTTCCATTATTTGTGGAAGATAGGAAGGATGAATAGCCAGGGGAAAGCCTTGTAAATCTGAATCAAAGGTGGACCTTCTGTGCTGATCAGAATATGATCATGCTGCATGTACAGATCCAAGTGCTTTCGTGAATGTAAAGCACAGCTGTGTTAGCCAGCAAAGTTCATTGTTCTCTAAATGGCTTATTCCAGGAGATGGGCAGCCCATCATCTGCTCAGGCTCTTCCCATCTACCCTAAAAGGATCAGGTAAGCTCAGTTTACTCTGGGGTTGCCCAGCTGGAGCTTTAGCAGGTATGTACCAAACAGATGGATATCCCAGGAGTCCTACTTGCACTCTGTCCTCACGTCATCCACCTGTGGGATCCAGGCATGGATCAGCGAGTACTTGGAAGTAGAACAACACTAAATCCAGGTGTTCATATTGGCATGAAGGGGCCTGGATACCGCTAAGGAAAACTAGAGGCAGTTCAGAACTGCAGCTCCTTCATGGGTTGTCTCTTAGCTGGAGTCCACTCCCACCTTGTTCCAATCATTCTCCTAGGGAATGATGACTGAATCTCATCCTTCTGTGTCAGGCAGGAAGGAATTTTCAGAAAAGCTGTGGGGCTTTTGGGATGAAGGCATGTTTGACAGCGAGCAGCAAGGTTTGAGTTGGCCTTTGGGAAAGGCTTCTGACTGCTGGTTCTGTAATGGAAAGCAGGGACCAAAAGGTTTGTATATGGGGCGTGATTTAAAAGATTTGATCTCCCTCCCACTTTATAAGGTGCATTTTTTGTAAGTGTAAGTCAAGCTGCTGTTTACATTCTGGTGCAGAGGTGAAGCATTTAGGAAGGTGGACAAAATACCCCTGTCCCTCATTTTCAGACAGGATAACAGAAACACGAGGGAGCCATCACAGTCCAGCAGTGAGTCATTGAAGTCCAGAGCAGCATATCCCTGGTTCTTTGCCCAGTCTTTGATCATAAGTGTTTGCTGAGGTACCTCATGTGAAGAAGACTTAATGTTCTTGGCTTCTCACACAGTTTCTTTCATGAGTATTAAATCTGCATAAAGAGATTAATGAGACCTGCCAGGAAATCTGTTTCTGTCCAGAGAGTTGCTAATTGCTGTTCACACACTGTCAGGATATTGTAGGGTTTGGTTCTCATCTCTGATGCTTCTTCCTCAGATGCAGAGGTGCACATCAAGTGACAAACTTACTGTCCGAGAAATTTTCCTCTGGCACAGTGGCAGGACCCTGAGCATCCTGCTTTCCTACGAGCCAGTGATGTGCATCAGGGATGTGTCTCTGTTAATTTTCCACAATCACTGAGGAGCCACAGCAGAGAAGGACCTTCAACACCCTCTTTTTATTTTTCTCAGTGTTCCTGCATGTTGCTGGGTCAGCTAAGTTCTGCAGTACTGTTTGCCCTTCCTCTTCTTTTGCTCTTTGCAACCTTGCATGAAAATATGTCTCTGTGACATGAAGCCTTAAATAACCACCATTAGCAACAGTCCTGGAATCCCAAGGAAAATCAATCACAAATTAAGAGTGGTGGTGATTAATTACTTTAAATTATTTACTTACTTGGAATAAAGTGGGTGTGAGATATCAATGGGGTTTTTCTCCCTGTGTGTGCTTACCAGTTGCAAAGGAAAATTAGAGTGAAGTGCCTTTTAAGGGACTGATTCCTTCTTCACATGAAGGGAATTCATGCTTGACAGCTTCCAAATTGTGTTTTGTTGTCTTCAGGTGGCTGCCGTTGTGTCCTCTGGGAACAGTTCCCACTCAGCCCGGTCAGCTCGGGACACAGCAGGCTGCGGGGGCCAGCCTCTGATATCGGAGGGATCGGAGTTCTGGCTCGTGGGTCCTTCCAAGGGACCGCGGCGATAAAGGCAGACGGCGGAGGAAAGGGGGCAGGCTCAGAGTTGGGTTAAATCCAGAAAGTTTATTGGTCCTCCGAACGGGGGGGACCTCAACCACCAGGGGTGCCCAACCCAGAGCACCTGCAGATCGTGCGCCAGGGCATTTTATGGCGGGGGGGACATGGGGGGGGGGTGTACAGAACAACCAACCAGGGAAGGGAAGGGTATGGCATACAGAACGAGGGACACATAAGGGAACCAACTATAACAGGGGAAGGGAGGGACTCCTTTCCCAGGACTAATCACCTGGCCCCCTGGCTAGAACTTTCCAGAAGCCTGGGAGGGGTGGCAGAGTGACAGACAGGGTCCTGGGAGGAGATAAAAATGACAGACAGGGTAATTTAAATAAAACAGGGGGGGTGCCAACTGGGGTACACCAAACTTACAGAACATAGCGGGGAGACCCGGACTGAACTAAACAAACACACTCCCACAGGTGGCTCTACTGAGGATCTGCTGGCAATGTTTAGATAACAGAGGTAGGAGAGCTGAAGCCCTGAGTCAGAATTTTCTGTATGAATTTTGCTTGTCTTGCAGTATTCAGAAAGGCTTCTCATTTCCTGAAGGACACTCAGTGTTCATCGTGGCAACAACATTCCAGTGGTCAGGGCAGAAACTGAGAAGCAAGGTTTATGTTGTGTGCTAACTTTCAGATGTCAGGAAAGATCTTTTGCTTTAGATAATTTGTTTGAGAAATTGGCTGTAATGTTACTAGCAAAGAAGGGGGGTGGTTTTTAGAGTAGGGGTGGAGTTCCTGATGACCTTGGTTGAACTCATGTAACATTTGCTTAGAACTGAAGGGAGACTGCTTTTGCCTTTGTAAACAGGGTGAAGTTCCTAAGCTGAACTGGGATATGAGGTAATCTAATTCCCATTTTCTATTCTATGCTTTATTCAACCATTTATTCTGGCTTTCAGTGTAAAGTAACATTGTCTAGCTGAGGGTGTGCACGGGGGCTGAATGCAGCCTTTGGAAACCTTCTGTCCAGTCTCACTTTCAGTGGAGGAGATGGGGGATTGCTGGTCCAGCAGCAAACACAGTCTGAGTAGCCAAGAGACTCTCCTTCCCAGCCCAACAAAGTGAAAATTGCTGCTGCTGAAACCAGGGAGGAATGGGGTGGACTGGCAGGCAGAGACAAGGTGCAGGAAGAGCTTGGGGGGGCGGGGGGGCGGGTGTTGGCAGATAAGATTTAAACCCCAGATCTACTTCTCCCCTTTCTTTCATTGTGTTTTCCCCTTTCCTCACTGAAGATTTAACACCAGATCTGTGTGGAGGGAAGCCAAACTATGTCAGTGCTGCAGGGCAGTTGGCCAGGATAATGTATGGGACTGATGTGGGTGTAATGTACGCCCTCAGGAAGGTACATGGTTCCTCTGTGTTGCAGACAGACCAGCCATGAGCATGCTTCTGCAGCCTCTTGGCAAAGACTCATCTATGAATTGCTCATAAGGGTCTTTGCCACTTCTTTTAGTGCAGTTTGCCAGAAGTTTTGAGCCATGCAAAGTGACAGAGGGGTTGCCTGCATAGACTGTGATCAGTGAGTGCAAACTGTTCAGGCAGCTCTGACAGCAGCAGCCTCAAGAAAGAAGACATCCTGGGACGTGATGAAGGGATGGTTTTCATGAGGGTGGCTCACTAATAGAGTCGGGCATATGTTGTCAGTGGTTTTCTGTGCATATTGTTTCACTTGGTGAGAAAAATTGGTTCAAACCTAGATTTTCCCTCCCTTTGTACACTTGCTCACAACAGATAGGAAGATTTCTTTTTAAAATATTTGCTGTAAACTTGTCCTGAATTCTAGAGCAAATTAAGGAGAGGGGAGAAAAGGGGTGGCTGAATAAAGAATTTGTTAAGCAAACTGTATATAAGGTAGGAATTAATCAACTATCTCCCATCTTGCAGCAGCTGTGGACTTTGAATGAGAACAGCTTGAATATGGAATGTTCAGTGCTTATAACAAACTGCTTACAAATTGTATAACACAGGTCATTTCAACAATTAAATAATTTCAATGATTTTTTGATGTGCACATGGATCACTGAGTGGGCTTAGGATCACTTAGGAGCCCTCCTAATAACTCTGGTCCTGGTTTATTTGCTCTGCCATATTCACTTAGCTCTGAGTCATGGTTGATGCAGAAACTATCTATGAGTCTCTTCTTGATATATGATATCATATCATATCATATATCATATATTATATCGTATCATGCAGCATGCTTCATGCCATATAAGCCTTGACTCAAAGATCTGACTGGATTAGCCATGCAGGCACAGCTGGAGTTACAGATAATGGATAACATCCTCAGTTGGTGTATTATATCCATATAATTCTAGGGAAGCCAAGGGAGCTACACTAATTCTCACCATCTGAACAGTTACAGTTCCTGCAATTGCTCTCTTTCTCTCAACTGCCAAAGCTTATGTTTGTGCCTTTGTGCTTCTCCAACAGAACTTAATGATATCCCATGTGCCTGAATGGGGCAGAGTGCCCTATAAACAATAGGCTTTGTTTTGAGTCGCTGAGTGTTAGTGCTGGGAGCTGCCTTCGCCTTTCCTCAAAATTGAGGTGTGTGCAGCACTTCCAGAGGACCAGATTTAGGTCACTTGTGAGGTACTTGTATTTTTAACTATACCCTTCATTAGTGATGGAGGTAGAATGAACTAAGGCCGGTTATTTAAATTAGTAATTCATAAGCCCATTTCATACCACAACCCTTAATTAGAGACAGATTCCCCATTTCTTTACCATTTAAATTATTTGCACTTGTGTCTGCTTTCCAGCTGTCCACAGTCAAACACAGACAAATACAAATTATTACAGAAATTTATTACATAAACAAGTCTGTACTTCTTAAAAACTCAGGTCAATAATTTCTGAATATTTTTCAGAAAAATAAGTGGTATTCCCTAGTCCCTGGGAAAATTTTTATTACAAAAAACCTACATTCCAGCATTATTTGTTGTTTTGGCCAAATGTATTAAAAGGAGTAGTTTGAACTGTTTTAGCCCTCCTCCAAAACCAATCCTCTTCAGTCTCTCAAAGACAGGACAAGCTGCTTTACCTGGTGAACAATGTTTGCAGCTGCTGTATTGCACTTCTTTGATAACTATATATGCATCTAAACATTTTGGATGGAAGGACCCATGAAAAATGTAGCCTAATTCCCATCAGTTAAGGTCAGCAAGCAGGAAAACTCTGAATCAAACTCTTAGTAGCCTTTTATTTTCATTGTAGTGTTCTATCTCCCAAACCAGTTACTCTGGATTTGCAATTATGTAATTAAAAGCAGAATTTGGGTTTGTTTTGTAGGAAAACTCAACTTATTAGGAACCAGAAGTTACTAGTTATTAGCTGAAATTGTAATTTCTTGTTGTTTTTATTCAGTGATGAACTACAGAAGGACTAAGACAGCCCTTCTGGCAATGATTAACCTTGATAGAAACCTTAATGTTTCCAAAGCCTCTCACTCTCAGTTCCTATATATTTTCCAATGCCTATGCCTTTAAATTCATGTGATTTCTCTAGAGAATGTGATTGGATATTTTTATGGTGGATAGCAGGGAAGGCTTCCTCTTATTTTGCATCCTGACATTATGCTGACTACCCATAAACCAGCTTTTGGCCACCAAAAGACTAACATTCCTTTTTCTAGAAATCAGCCAGTCAGTAACATGTTTGGCAGCAGCAGTGTATTATAAAAAAAAAGACTCTGTTACCCCACTTATAATTTACTGCTGCTTCATTTTGCTTTTGCCAGGAGACATTTGGAGCAGTTTGAGCATGAGGAAAAGCTCCTTTACCTTGGATGTAAATATCCAGCATGGGTGCAGTTTCACAGCTTTGCTGTTAGTGAGAACAGTTTTACCTGGTCAAAATGTGAAGGAAAAAATACAAATCTTTTAGCTGAGCACTGAGAACTGGAAGTAGCACCTGGCAATCGTAGGCTCAGACAGAGCAAACATCTGAAGCGCAAGAGCTGATGGCTGAGCTGGACAGACAGACAGCTCACGTGTGGCAGCAGTGCCTACCTACTGTTTCACCCTGTTCTAGCAGAAGTTAAACAGGAATTTATATCCTCCCTGTAGGACATTAGGAGATCCTAATCTCCACCAGCTGGTTATTCAGTTCTGCTCTGAAATAAGAAAATACTTTTTCCTGTTTATTTACTGTTCTAACAATTTAAAATTGAGCTAATGAGTAGTTTTACGTCTTTAACTTTTGATGTTTAAAAAAAATCTGATTAAAAGATAATCAACTAATTTAGGGGTGATTAATAATTTCCTCAGAAAAAGCATTTTTACACCAGTTGGTAAAATCTCTCAGAATGACTATTCTTCAGGAAAACTTTGAATTTCTGGCCCCTTTCCATAGACACACAAGGGTCTTATGCCTTACGTGTGTATTTATTTACCCAATGCTGTACATGGATTTAAGTGCCTCATTCCTAGCTGTTTGCTACTGATTTGAGATGGAATTTGTGGAGTTTGGTGCATGTTCCATAGCTCAATTCATCTGCAAGAGTGGCTTTAGCAAAGTTGCAGAGCTTGGGGTTGAACCAGCTTTCACAAGTTTCATTTTCCCGATTTTCCTTGGAGGTAGTAACCCCCAGCAGGAGGTGAGAACAAACACTTGGTAAAACAAGTCATTACATTTTAAATCATCACAATGAATGTGAGTCAGAGCCTCCAGCAATTCTGAAAATCCCTCCAACAGTCTCTGTTTAGCTTTCCACTGTGAATTGCAACCCCTATCAAAGAGGCATCCTTTTGTCTTGTCCTTGCAGTCACACATCAAACCTGGGAGGATTGTTCTTGTGGAGCTGACAGTCAGTCACATCTGCCAGCATCAGTGTCTCTTAATATCATAACCTGTGGATTTTAAAAAGAATCACCCCTGAAGTGCATTTAAAAGTGAGAAATCAGCAGTGATTTGTGGGAAAAAAATGCACATGTGCAGGGAATTTCAAGTTGTTCAGAGAGTGATAGAAGGACAGATGGATTCGGCCACACTGTGATATCTGGAGGGAACATTATAGTCCACAATTTTGAATGTTCCACAGACGGGATAAGTTTTTCAGTAAAGTGGCATCAGCCTGTTTGCCTCAGCACTGCAAAAGTTTAGATGATCTTTCTAAGAGTTCCCTGGCATGGAATGAGAGGGAGAGCTTACAGTAAAGCTTTTTTTAAATCAGCAAAAGGGGGAAGTTGATCCCTGAATTACACAACAGCCATGCCAGATAAAAATGGATCAGAAAAAGCTGTTTTCAATATCAAGAGTTTTCTCCCCAGATAACCAAAAATTTTCTCTCATTCACAAAAAGGAAAATGTAATTTTTTTTTATTGCCCTGATAAGCTGGGGCAAACACATGATTCAGTGTGTTCCAGGATTGAAACATGGCTCAAGGTCTTTGATTATTTCCTTCTCTGTTACAAGCAGCCCTTTCTTCCCCCAGCCCTAGGCCAGAGTAAGAAGTCTGGTACATTTAGCAGAGTCACAAAGAAAGGGATGGTGTGTCTACCTTGCTTCTGGCGTAAATCTACCTTCAGGAAAGAAATACTGCATAAAAGCAACATTTCAGTGATGAAGGTGAAAGCATTAGAACTGCTTGGGCTTTACATGCTGTTCTGCACTCACTTCTCCTTGGTCTCAGTACAAATTAAATGAAAGAAGTTCTATAAATGTGTGCTCAAGAGATCTGAGAGTGAAAGCTGTGTTTTTGTCTCAGTTTGAGACAAGTTTAGGGGGAAATGCCCTGGAAGGGACATCTCTTCCACAGAAGGTAGGTCTCAGCCCTCCCTCCCCTCCACCGATGCAAGAAGGAATTTCTTGGAGGAAAGTGAAAAAAAAAATAAATTATTTAACAAACAAAGTGCCCACAGGGCACAGGAAAAAAAAAAACAGAAGAATAATGTCAGATAATAAACCTCTTCTCTGTGGAGAAAGCTGGTGGATTTAGAGTTCCCTCTGTAGCTGGTTCAGCCGCTCCCAAGGTCTGGGGCTGTGATGTGGTGTTCCTGCAGCCTCCTCACTGGTCCACAGGGTGCAATGATCTTGTTCTCGGATCACAGCTAGTCCAAATAGTTCCAGAAGAAGTTACTGGAGGATTTTGGTATACCAGTATGCAGTCCTGGGAAAACTTTTTGCCTCAGCCCACAAGCTGTCTAGAAACAGGGAAAAAATCTCTCTCCCGCTGCAAGCAGAGCCAAGCAATATGGGGGACTGTGTGAGTCCTTGAACACAAAGAAGAACGCGCTGAAGAATTTGCCCGGCTTCCCCCCCACCCCGTTTTCCTCAGACCCAGCTTAAAGCTGCAGGACCCATTTTTGGGCATAAAGCAGATGATAGAGAAATACGGTATTGTCATAAAATCACCCCAAGACAGGTTTGAAATCCCAAAGATGATTAAAGCTTATTTCCTCACGCTGTGGCATGGGTCACTCTTCCATGGGGTGCTGTCCTCCAAGGACAGGCTTCTCCAGCCTGGGAGCAGGGCCCCCTCTCTCCACCGGGTCTCCCACTGGATCACAGCCTCCTCCAGGCATCCACCAGCTCTGGCATGGGCACCTCCCCCAAGGGCTGCAAGTGGATCTCTGCATCCCCTGTGGATCCCCATGGGCTTCAGGGGCACAGCTGCTTCACCATCGTCATCACCACGGCCTGCAGAGGCATCTCGGCTCCAGTGCCTGGAGCACCTCCTCCCCCTCCTTCTTCACTGACCTTGGTGTCCCCATGTTATTTTCCTCACATGTTCTCACCTCCTCCTCTTCTCTGGCTAGTAAAAACTGTGCCCACTTTGTTTTGATTTTCTTCTTAAATATCTTATCACAGAAGCGTTACCACCATCTCTAACTGGCCCATCCCTGGCCAGCAGCATGTCCATCTTCAGAGCCATCAGGGATTGGCTCTGCCAGACATGGTGGAAGCTTCCAGCAGCTTCTCACAGAAGCCACCTCTGTTGCCCACCCCGCTACCAAAAACCAGGCTGTGCAAAACCAACACAACTTGCTACAAAATAATTTATCAGGAAACATTACGAGATTTTACTTTATGCTATAAGTCAATTGACAAAGGTCCTTTGGAGAGGTTTGTAGGGAAGGAAGCATGTTACTAAGCTGCCTCAGTTTAATTGTTATTTTGCTAGTGTTCCCATAAGTAAAATAAATGCTCTTGCTGTCATGGTTGCGACTCCCATTTGCCAGTGAATGAAATGTGAGAAATTAAATCAGAGTATTCATTTATGTATTTATAAATCCAAGTCTCGCAGAATTAGGTATATGAGGTAATGGCTAGGGTTGCTTTTTCTTCCCCAGAGCTTTCCTCTGCGATGGGATGTTCCAGAATTTTAAACCTCCACAAGCCCCAGCATCTGTTTGAGCATGGATGCAGGTGTGAGTTTCAGCCCTCTGCAGATTAATCCAGAAGATCTGAAATGGGAAATGGGAGCAGCCTGTGTGGATTCACTGCTGTTCACTCATCAAAACCTGAAACCTCTAGCAAACCACCAAAAATCAGTGTGTCCTCATCAACCTAGCTACAAAGATGTTGTCCTCATCAGCCTAATGATAGAGGATGTCCTGAGCCTGCCTTGCCTTTGATGAGGGGAAACCCTTGCAGTCACAATGAAGGTATTGAGATGTTTTGGGGTGTGGAGACATAGTGTCTGGATCAGAGGGATGATTAATTGTTACTGTGCCATTAAAACTGTTCAGGAATGCTCTGTAGGACTGACCAGATGGGAGATTCTCTCAAGTTTTTGTTTGGTTGGTTTCCCTCCAGCATGAGGGAGGCAGGTCAGTCAGACACTCTCTGCACTTGCAGCTGTAGCTGCTCTCACTGTTGTGGCAAAGGGACTTCAGGGTCTTCCAAAGGACATTTTTACTCCTTGTTAAACTCAGCTCTTAGTAGGAACCATGTGGTTCCGTGGAGAACAGCATGGATGTTGGATGACAAAGTGTGTTTCAATGGCAGTGAGTCCCACTGTTGGGGTTTTAGTTTAGTCCTAGTTTTTTTTCTGTTAAAGGAATTTTCCCCTATACATGTTGCTAGGGAAACAAATGGCTGAATACTTAAGGAAAACAAAGGACCTGGCTGCTCTTTTTGTTTCGCCTGGGGGTGGGGGCAGTTCGGTCTCTGCTTCCAGAGAGAGAGGAAGCTGTTTTTCTACGGCCGCTTTTCTTTCTGCTGGAGAAAACACCGGGATCCCACGCTTGCTTTCCCTGCCCCACTCGGAGATGGGCTGTGGCCGTCCTGCCCCACCGCTGCTGCAAGCTTTCGCTACATTGTAGCTGTGCTCGCCCTGCCTGCCCAGACCTCTGGGGGGGGTTCCCCGTTTGGATACATCTCGTCTGCCATCCGGGATTTGTGCTCGTCCCTGCCGCTCCAGCCTGCCTCTCCAGCTTGCCATTCCCGAGGGTCCAGCTGGACACTGGGGCCAGCTGCCCAGGGGTTTGTGAAGCCTTTGTTCCATCCCTTCCCAGATCCCAGGCCACCAGTGCCGCATGCTCCCCGAGCTCGCTCCGGAGCGCCCCCTGCAGCCGTGGGGGAACCATCGCACCTGCCCTGCTCACCGGGAGCCACCAGCGCCCCTGCCGGCTGCGAGCGGAACTGCACCCGAGGGGAAAGGGCCTGACAGCCGAGAAGGCTGGGACTGGGTTTGTGATTGTTTGCTGTTACTGCCATAGTTATTGTTGTTTGTTTGACTGGTTATACACATACAGATATATAATAGTAAAGAACTGTTATTCCTATTTCCCACATCTTTGCCTAAAAGTCCCCTTGATTTCAAAATTATAATAACTCGGAGGGAAGGGGGTTGCATCTGCCATTCCAAGGGAGGCTTCTGCCTTCCTTAGCAGACACCTGTCTTTCAAACCAAGACACCCACTCATTGCATATAAGAAACAGACTGATTTTTTTTTTCTTTCATGTTTCTGGCCTTTAAATCATTTAACAACAATGTAATGAGCCTGCAAGCTCTGCTGCTCCTTTTATTTGCCATTCCAGTTGCCTTGTCCTTGTCTTTGGTGATGACCTGTCAGTCCTTCATGACCTCTTCCTGGTTAATCTTTTCCACGAGCAGTGTTTGAACATGCCACCTTTCCTCAAGAGGCTTCATTCCCTGCATGAATTTCCTTTGGCCCCTCCTCTGAGGAGCTGAGCACATCCCATAACAGGACATACATTTCCTTCCTCCTCATCTGTCTTTTTTCTTCTGGCCATCCATGCAGCAATTTCCAAGAGATTAATGGGAGTAGAGAATGTGTAAAAACACAGGCTGGGCCAGGTCCCCATCTGTAATCATTAAACCACATTATCACAGCACATACACAAACACAGCAGATCCACAGCTGGGCTAAAACTGTCCTGCTACACACCTGATCTGTTGGAGAAGCTCTGGTATGAAAAGTTCTTTGCAAAGCCTCCTAAAAATGTGGTTTTTCACGTGTCTCTGTAGTTGCAGTACTTTAGAGGGTTTAGAGTGTAGCCACTCCCTTGGCTTTTGTTTTTGCTGGGTCATAAAAGAGCATAAAAATACCTGAGCCTCATATTCTGTGCGGCTTTAGTTATAGTGTGTGAAATATGCTTCTTTGATATTATTTGGTGTCTCAACAGTGTTTATCAGTTTGCTTTGTTTTCCTTCCTAAACTGTAAACTTCTCCTTGTAGAGCCTGTATTGGGGCCATACCATACCAACCATTTCAAATACCCTTATTGAGCATGGTAGTAGTGATAAAACTAGAAAACAAGGAATGTCATAATTCACCATGAAAAATTTTATAGAAATATAGGCACCAGCACATCTTTTTCTTAATGAAGCTTTCAGCTGAGTGGCCCTGGGATCCTGGAAGTAAGGAAATAGAAGGTGGATGATGGAGCTGACTGTGACACATTGGGTCAGCAGGTGGCTGGTAGGGACAATGGTGGTCTCTGAGGTCTAGATTAATGTTCATTAAGAAGAGAGAGAAAAGATTTTGCTAACAGATGTTAGCAAAGCATGAAAACCCTGTTCCTTTAGGCTAGAATCATAGCCTGCAGAAGGCAGTGGAGAGATTTTTGAAAGGTGTTTATATTTCTATATAAACCTGTGTCACTTTAGGTCACCTTTGTCTTTCTCACCCTCTCATAAACTGAACTCAACCTGTGGCTCCCTTGTGGCTTGCACATTGTTAGCTTTAAACATTTCTTTCCACATAATTGTCTTTAAATGTTTTATTGGGAATTTGCTCCCTTGTTTTTAGGCTGCACCTCTCAAAGCATCCTTCCATGGCTTTGGCCTCAGCCTGTTCCTGGGTGATCTATATAACCTTTTCATCTTTTTTGTCTCTGCCTTTTGTTTGTCTTATTTTCTTGCAACCCCAGCTTTGCAACAAAAGCATGATGAGCAGTTTAAATAGTTGGCATCTACTGGCTGATGTAAGTCCATGCAGCCACCTTGTTTCATAACCTTCTCAAAGTACTCCAAGGTAAAGATGATTTTGCACAGTGCAATTTTCCTTTTTTTCTTTTGCAGAGCAAGGGAAGTTAAACAGCTCAAGAAATGTGTTAACTATGAAAAGGCAAAAGGCTGGGCCATCTGCTAGGCAAGGCATTGCCTTGGGGAGTTAAGAATGGTCAGACACTTATACATTGTCTTTGGCCACCTGCACTTGTGCTATATAAGCAGACTTTCAAGTTGCGCTGATGTAACTTTGTTTTTATCCACAACTGCAGCTGTAGTGTTTTCCCTGCACTGTGGGGAAATTGTTTTCATCATTCCAGTTGCTTCCTGCATAATAGACAGCTCCACACATGTCCTTTCATTATTTATTTATGGGCCTCAGCATTTAAAGGCCAAGCAAGCTTTTTGAGTGGTCACCCTTCAGGGACTGTGGCTTGTTTCTTGCACAGCAAGAAAGGTATTAGTACATCAAGCCAGAGAGACATTATTAACTCAACCAACATGGTGACTTTACCCCAACACAAAGTAATTTAATGGAAACCAAAATGTAATTTGTACAGGTTTTTTCACTTTCCTTTGAGCCACCGCGTTCGGGTGCCACTAATTATTTGTGCCAGTTTGGACAAATTTAGAGGAAAAATATCCCCTGACAGAAGGCAGGTTACAACCATACCTCCCCCACCGGTTTCAGGAAAAAAGAAATTTTCTCGAAGGAAAGTGAAAGAGATAAAAACTATTTATTTAACAAACACACAGGAAAAGGATAATAATGCTAAATAATAAAACTTCTTGCTGTGGAGAGAAACCTGGGAAAATTTCAGAGTCCTTCTGTAGTCTCTCTCCCCCTCCTTGGAGCTGGGTCGTGGTGGGCCCACCTCCAGAGCCTTGACGAAAAATTCTCCTGATGTATTCTGATGTTGAAACAGTCCAAAAAAGAAGAAGGGAAAAAGCCAGGAAAAACAAAGTTCAAATCTCTGTCTCTCTCTGGAGAAAGAAGGAGCTGGAAAATTGGCTGGAAAGCAAGCAGGGTGCTTCCTTCCCTCTTGCTGCTGTTAGAAGCAGAGGAGTCTGTATCTCTGTGTCCTTGAACAACCGCTTTGAGAAGTCAGCTTGGTTTTTTTTCCTCTCCCCTCTCAGGCTCAGTTTAACGGCACAGAAAGGTACAAAATTAATTTCTGGGCATAGAGCAGTGATAGGGGATACACATCATAAAGTCACCCCAAGACATGGTCACAGGTAGAATTTTCCTAGGTAAAAAACCTTTAGCAAAATTCTCTCTTCCGCTTTCATTGATTTTTTAGCTAATGTGTACTTCACTAATGACAGTCACTAATCTTTCATCAAACACACAAACAGCAGTGCAGATGCTTAGAAGTTTTATGGCACTGAAATATGAGGATTTGTGGAAGAAAAATGAGGAAGTAACTTCTTCCATTATGGTTGTAATAAGCTATTCTTATGTACTGGATTTCTTGTTAAGTTATGGCTTAGCTGTGAATGCTCAGGGATAATGTTAAAGAAATGTAAATAGGGAGTTTTTTCTTGCAAATTGGTTTTTAAGTTATTTGGGAGCTTTATTTAAAATATTGCTGTATATTTAGAAATGTTGAACTGGTAACATAACTTTTTTAAATGTGGGTTTGAATATTGTGATCCTAGATTTTTATTCTTTATCATAATTTGTTTTCAAACATGGCGATGATTTTTTTTTTTTTAATGAAGTTTTTATGTGGAGGGAATGGGCTGCTAATTTTATATCTGAAAATTAAACATGCTCTCAAGTGTTAGAATGTTGCAGAAGAAAGTTGAGGGCTTTTTTTCCAAATCAGGACTGTAAATTAGAAGGTGGTTACTTGAATCTTGTGGGAGCTTCCCCAAAGGAAATGTAATTCAGAAGGATGACAAGCAGGATATTTTAAGAGGGAGCTTGTACACATATGGAAGTTGAAAGCATGTGAAAGCCTATAGCACTATAGTCAGTGTAAATGTAAAAATAAAGTGAAAAAACTGTGGACAGTGCACAAATTGTGCTGTAAAAAGTATTATACAATACTCCCTCCCCTCCTGTGAGTGTGAGGAATATGTTATTGTGATCCTTCAAAGCGAGGCACTGAGTTACTGTCCTTCCTTGGGTCCTTCCTCCCTGAGCTGACAGCTAGATACAGCCCTGCTCTGCCCCGTCCCCAGCCTGCAGTGGTCTCACCCTGGCTTTTTTCCTGCAGGCAGTATCTGGAGCAATTGGGAATCTAGCTCTTTTGCTGGCTTCAAGGTCCTTTTGAATGGAAAGGGGACAATCCGTTTCTCAGCAGTATCACAGCACTGTGTCCCCAGCTGTTACACAGGAAGGCTGTACAAAACCGTTGTCCTGAAAATGGGAACTTGTACAAATTCTTGCTGTTCTCTCAGGAAGAATTTTTAGAACAAGGTTTCGACACTTTAGAAGATGGTGTGGCTGCGCTCAGTTGTCTATACATCTGACTTTGAAAGAAAAATTTTCTCTGCATCTGGGCTGAGCAAGAAATTTTTCTCCATGTCAAGAGTGAATTGTGAATCTACTCATAGATTTTGCAGTATAGCCGCAGATGGCTGCTTAAGATCATCTGTGAGCTTTTTTATATAGCAAATATCATCATAGTTTAGAGGCAAGAGGCCACTGGTGATATCCCTAATTTCTTCTGCTCATTTTATGTTTGTTTTTTCAGCATCTGACAGTCTAGCATTTGATTCTTTATCCCAGGCTTTGTAGTAGGTAGTTACAGGACGTTACGAAGCATTTCAGGGCTGCTGGAAGGTTGTAAAGAGCCTTCTGAAGTCAGCATCTCTTACAATGCTGACACTGCAGGATTTCCAAGCAGCCTTTTGCATCCTCTCTGTTCTTCCTTGGGTTCCCTTGTGGCATCCCTGCTCTGCCAGAACACCTGTCCCTAACCCAGCCCTAGCAGAAACCCTAAACCCAGGTGATCCTTTGCTCTCTGACTATTGGGGAAATCTAAGCGTTGCTACATGAAAATGAGCTGTTCCCAAACAATTGGAGTTAGATTGTGCTGAAAAAGATCCAGCTGCTGGGCTTACCCAAGGGACCTGGGGAGGTTGGTTTATGCAGCTGAGCTAGGTCATCATCTGCCTCCAGTGTACCTGGTGCTCCAGCACTTGGGAATGCAGAGGTGGCGTTGGGAAAAACAAGCTAGGAATGAGATGGCATGTACTGGCTGAAGTGCTTCCACTGACTGGCTTTCCTCAGGCACACTAGCATGCCCTCATGCAAATTGTTTCACTTTCCACTGCATGCTCCTAGGCCCATTAAGCTGGAAATGGAACTGGGAATGGCTTCTGGAACACAACACACAAAACTGTTTTTGTCAGAGCATTAATGCTCCATTTATTTTTCTCACTTCATGCTCCAGCACAGTTGCTGCCATCCCTCATTTTTCCTGGTACATTAAACCTTGTTCAGGAATACAAATGATTATGCTGAATGAATCATCTCCATAGCCTTATGCATCCAGATGATGTCATTGTCTTTAGTTGTATGTTCACAGCATGCTTCTTGAATAATGCAGTGTGCCAGTGGTCCCTGAAACTTTAAGTATCTGGCATATGATATCACCAAGACTGAGGTATATCCTAATTTGATGAAAGTTGGTGTACATCCACTGATACCAGGGGAAATGCGTCAGTTTAAAGATTCAAGACAGGATCTTTATGATCGTATTTCTACTCTGTGTCAAAGTATATTCAAAATAAAGGATTCATCACATTTGACAGCACTTCTTAGGTTGGTCATTTTTAACATAAAAATGTAGTTGTGGGGGAAAGTAGAAAAAATGGTCTGATCTTTAGAACAAGTAAGACCAGTCTAAAAAGGACTTGGTATTCCAAGCAAAGTGCTGGATCTACTGGAGTGTGTAAGGTTACTGCCTAGCTTGGTGAAGCAGAGCAGCACTGCGCTCTGTGGCTTGCTGGAGTAGCAGATTAAGGAAGGGAAATTCTGGCCCTGCGACAAATTCAGATAAAGATATGTCTCTTGTTAAAAACTATATTTGTTTTAAAAATCATTATCTGGGCAAAGCATGTGGATAAAAACCTCAGCAAGAGCTTCCCAATGTTGCACATCACCGGAAAAATTATCCTGGCCCCTGTCTGTAAAAACATGGAGCTGGATTTCACCACTGTGCTGTTTGAGTTGCTGCTTTAGGAATATGTGTGCTGAGCTGCTGGGGATGTAAAGGTCTGTCAGGCATCATCCCTGAATGGCCCCTCCAGTATTTGGAAGTCGTCTGGCTGTGTGACTGATTCCTCAAGGGGGTGTTTATGGCTGTGACTGTTCCAGTAATTCATGGCCAACCTCAGGTTCTTTGGAGCTGCTGATGGACTTGACATTTATAGCTACTTTCAAACCTGCAATTTGGACTCATCTGAAAAATACCTTGGCCTTCTCTAATGGGTGCCCTTAAAGCACTCTCTTTTCCTATGTCTGAGTTGTGCTGTAGACCCCAGACCACACCTCCCTCCTCCCTCAAAAATACCCTCAGCCTGGATTTTAGGTTCACATCTAAATTTTTTTTAGGTAATATGTTACTGCTGCTTTGGGGAGTCAAGGCACTAATGGTAGCTTTGTTCCTGTTTGATTAGTCTGTAATACTTTAAAATAATGGCTTAGTCTGTGTTTGTATCTTTGGTGTTTATTGTAATCACATAAGCATGTGGAACTTATTTAGTATTAATGTGATTGTCAGAAGTTTTTTGATAGAATTTCTACTGTAATTCAGAATACCCTAAACATTAAAGGAGCTTATTATTGTGCTGCCTGAATCTGAAAGAAGTGCCAATGCTGTCTTCTGCAGTCAAGCTCCATCCAGTTCTGACAATTCATTGGGATTGACCATTCCCTGAGATAGGGAGCAAAAGGGAGAAAGGTATTTTGGCATGGTATTTCAGATTGTGAGAAGGGGGGGCCACATCTGAGTTATGGCATATTATATAAAAAAAGGAGCCATAGCATCTTTATATGTGTGATAGGGGAAAACCACCAACCACAATTATCAAGTTGCTCCTAAATAATATAAATATCTCTGCCACTGAATCTTCACTGGCATTTGGAAACTAAGCGAAACAGGAAATTGAATGCTCTGCTCCACTTTCCTCAGGCAGTGCATAGAGGGCTCTAAAGTACTCTGTGGCTTTCAAAAGTATCCCTTTGTCCTAGCAGATAGCACTTCTTTCTTGCTACCTTAAAAAAAATGGTTGCTTTTTCCTTCTTTTACATTGTGCCTCCTTTAATTGAAGGTAGTGAGGGGGAAAAAGGTGTAGAAACTAGAACTTGCACAGATATCAAAATAGTTGGAGATATTAGAAAAAAGCTCCAGCATATTTCAGCTATCTGTACTTTGATTCTATTCTATTATTTTGGTCAAGAGTGTTGCAGCTATAGCAATTTAAATTGGGTACAGGCAGTACTAAGAGTTGAGGGGAAACCTTGGCAGTTTGACTGTGTTGAAAAGCAGTTTAAGCAGCATTCTCAGCCTTAAACACCAAGAAGCATCTTAGAAAATTCATCTGGATGATCTACCCAACATAATGGACTCTCCTAAGGATATCATACTGGACAAAGTGCCAGGAGCATCTGTCAATCCTTAAGAAAAGGTAACAGGAAGTTGACATTACTAAAGGACAGAGAAAAAGGAGATTAATGGAAACGGAGAAACATCCTACCAAAAGCTGGAGCTGTTTCCAAAGGAAATTGAATCTATAATAAGCTCTGGCTGATTAAATATTTTATCTATGTGGCAGGTAGAAAAAGTTTCCAAGAACAACTAATCCGAGGAATGAAAGTGTAGTGCTACAACCTCTTTCCAGCGACCGCATAAGCCAAAAAGCAGCAGAAAACACCCACCCCCACCTGCTCTGTGTGTGTGGTTAGTTGATGGCCAGCTATAAAAAACAGGCTATAAAAGGGAGGCTGTATGAATTATTTGCATCTTTGTTCACTGTGGAAGACACTGAGATCATCCCCTGTGCCCATGGGGAGGCTCATCAGACTGAGACTGAGATAATTATAAGTGAATTTATGGTATAGATACAGGATGGATGTGAATTTATAGGCAGAACTGGGCTCACCCATGAAAGAAGAGTAGTGTGTGTACTTCCTCACTGAAACTACCTTGGTACTTGAAGACTGGAGGGTGTTAGAAATGGGATCAGTGTTTAAAAATACTCCAAATTAAAAATAGCTCAAGTGTATCTATAAGCCTGACATCTCTTCCAGCTGATTTGGTGGAGACTATAGTAGAAGATAATATTAGTGAACACCTGGAAAATGTATGTGCTCTTGTAAAACTTTGGAGGTTCTTTGATGAGGTGCATGTGGATATCCAGTAGGCAGAGTATTTTTGAATTTTTAAAAGGCTCTTGACAAAGGGATTGAGGCAATCATGAAGTAAGAGGGAAAGTATTGGTAAAATAATTGGTTAGGAGGATGCAGAGGATAACAGATTAGGCAAATATTTGGAAGTAAGATTCACTGGGGTTACTGCATTGACAAACTACACCAGTATCAGGAAATCTGAGCTGAAAATACTGGATGTGCAGTTGAAAATATACTGGTTTTGTTCTTAGTCTTCCTTAGAGGTCTGTATGTGAGTTGCAGAAGGGAAGGAAGACTTTCAAAGACCCAGTGTGCAGCAATCAACACACCTTGGACCCTGCTGGAAGCCTTAGGGAGCATCTAATGCTTCCAGGCATGACTGAACAGGACTGAGATTGCTGTAAATTGATATCAGATGGAAGGAAGGTATTTTTGTTCTGAAGATCTATAGCTGCAGTCCTTGGGCTTGTTCGGATCTTCCTGGCTTATTTCCAGGAACTTTACTAATGGCCTGAGATTTTATGTGCCAAGGACTGGAAGAAACTTCCTTGGCTGTTTAACTGCTGTTTGTTTCTCTCTTTTTTCTATCATTTGAGCTTCATGTTTGGATCCAGAGCAATTTGTCACCTCCTCTGTTTATACTCAGGTGGCCACTAGTACCTTGCTCAATTGCAGTGCTTGTTCCCTTAGGTTGCCCAGTGGAAACAGCTTACAGAAAAAAATACAGAGATCTTCTTTTATGTATTTTAGAGTTATGTGAATTTATTTTACCTGATTTAAAATATTTTAGATTCACCACATATTCCTATGGGCTCTGAACATCTGATTTTCTTACCAAGCTTTTAGTTGACAGTGTTTAATAGGGATCTGTGCTGCAGCTGTGTTGATCTCAGAGAACACCAGTGATTCATGTACTAAAGTTTAAAAAGGGTGCTTATATACTTAAAAGAGAGCCCATCCTAGTTACAGTTCTTGCCATAATCCCTGTTGAAGCATTTACTGTTTTAAATAATTTCAGTCAGTCTATATTTTTTGTAGCACAGAGCACCTTTTAAAAGAATACACATTCAAACATTGCTGTTTTCCTCTCTCTTTCAAGGTTTGGGGGTTTTTTTGAGAGAGAGCTCTAAGAGGCTGAAGAGATGATACAGTTGAATGTCACCTTCACTGATATTTGCAAATTATTAATGTGTGAAGGATGTCATGACAATAAAGAGAAAACTCAAGACTCAGCAAAAGTGTTCTCAGCTATGAATAGGTCTTTCAATAACTGCAATCATTTGGTAGGTTTTACACTTGGGTTGCAAAGCACAGGAGGCCAGCACAATCAGGAAGGCATAATGTTATTAGCCTTGTGTTTCTGCAGTGGTTCTGTGGGCAGTGATCCACAGGGACCTGTGTCTGGAATGTATTTGAGTGAAAGATCCAGGTGTGCAGGAGATGCTTCTCTGTTCTGTTCCTGTTTGGTTGCTGTCCCAAAGACACAGCAGACAGTGTTAGGGATACCATCTTAATCCAAGGTAAATCTCCTAAAGTCTCTGTCTGGGCTTTGCTGTGATTCTTTTTCCATTAAAACCTGAGGACATATGTGTTCTGGTTATGTTTCTTCTCAGCTCTCTCTGGCATGCAGTCCAGTGAAATAAAATGCCAAAGATATTAGACTTAGTTCTGTGTTGTTTTGGGTTTTTCCTAGCTGATTTCATTGCTTCTCCTACTTTCCCACCCTGCTGACTTCCAGCTGTAAGAGTTTGGAACTATTCAGAAGACTTAGAAATACCAGGCAGCCATTTTAACAATACAAGTAATTTGCATCCATGCTGTTCTGCCTATCCTTTAATATTATTTCCACTTGTGTGTGACTACAGCAGCCACAATTTTCAAAGAGTCAAACTAAGATGAGCAGCTCATCTTCTGAAAGCTAAGATCCAAGCTGTCAGATAACAGAAAGAATCGATGTTTAGCTCTGCTGGTTTTGGAAAGAGTAGCTATTAAAAGCACATTCTAATTTGAGTTGGCAGAATAAAGATCACACACAGTCCCAAAATACCAGTGAACACCGATTTTAATGTTTCATTGCTTTGCTGTACAGGATAGCTCTATTTTCTATTGAAAAACTGTCAGCTTTCCCTTTGCACTGTATATAGTATTTCCAGGGCCACAGAGTAAGAGCAGTAATGGGTGGAGGTTTCAAAAAAGCTCTAATTAATACTTAATTCAGTCAGAAAAGGAGTCTACCTCTTCATGGGGATTAAAACTTCCTTCTGCCATGTGTAACTGGACTTTCTGAATGCATCAAATTATTCTGAAGGTAATGTGCTAAGGACAGTGTGTCATTAAGAAACAGATTGGCCCAGAAAGTCACTGGAAAGAGTGTTTTTTCCTTCTTTTGGGTATTGGGAGATGATGGTGGAAGTACCCAGAATCCCTGCATTGGAAAACACCATTCAAAAGGTTTATAAAAAGGAGAATGAGGCAAATTTGTCTTTAATTATTGGTATCAGAGAGGACAGAGAAGAACAGGGTCTTTGAGGTTGGAAGCCCCTGTCCATAAGAAGAAGCAGTGTGGGGTCTCAGCAGGCTGAAGGATGAACAGAAGGGATGAACTGGAGTGAGTTTGGGAGTCAGTCACTCCCTGAGAGGAGCGAGGATCTGGTCCATAAAGAGCCAGCAGGGAAGAAGGGCAAAGCAGAAAGAAAATATTGGAGTAGCATCACCTCACCCATGCCACGAACTCTCAGCTGGGTGACCATGGTGCCTGTCGAGGGACTCACAGTGAGAACTGGGGAGAATCCCTCCTGCTGAAGGTGTTTGAAATGAGGTTAGACAGAGCACTGGGTATCAGAGTTGGCTGTGCCACTGACTTTAATGGGATTATAATTGATTCTTAAGTCAGGTAGCTGTCCTTAAGGTGAGTAAGCGGTGGCTTGTGTAGTTGGGAAAGCTGGGATAAAATAAGAAAGGGGGTCCATTTATAGTGCTATAAGTGCTCAATTCTGGCTCCCTGTGCAGACAAGTAGAAAGTTTACCTTGCACCTAATGCATGCCAGAAGTGCCCACATGGGGAATGAGCACATGGAAACAATTTGTTGAGACACAGTCTGTGTGTCAGTAAGATTGTCTGCATAAGCCCCAGAGGGGCAGATCATCAAGAAGAGCCTGATATGAGTGAGAGCACAGGGCACTGAGGAGGGCATTGCTGTTTGAAAAGCACTCCGAGAAATGAGTGCAATACAACCCCTCTGTCGCAGCAGAGGAGGCTCAGATGTGCGTTTGCAAGCTGACTTGTTATGACCCCAGCTGTAAGCAGAGTCCAACAGCTTCAACAAATTGCTAAATCATTCTTGGCTAATGCTGACATCAAATTATCTAAATCATTTTTGTGAGCTTATTGTTTGTCATAGGGACATGACAAACATAAGTCTTTACACCTTCTGCTCTATTCCCTTGAGGTTTATCTATCGTAATTTTAAAATAATACACTATTTCTTTGGCATTTGAGCTGTTCCTCTCATTATTTTATTTTTCCTCTCTGGTAAGTCAACTCCCAATTAATCCAGAATGCTGAACTTGTGACTTTGCAGATGCCAACAGAGTCAGTGCCTGGGATATTGTCACATGCATGAGATAGTGACTCTCTGGGGAGATCAAAGAGAAACCAAGATGCAAGAGAATGCTGCCATAATTATCCACAAGAGGGTTAGCTCAATGTCACTGCGGCAAATTCCTTGTGGTTACTGAGAACTGTCTCTCAGTACCAGAGAGAAGCCCTGTCCCTGAATATCTGCTAAAGAACATCAATAAGAACATTAAAAACAGATTAAAAACAAAACCCAAAACACTTAATGCTCTTAAGTCTTTGATTGTTCTGTCATGACAATGTGCCATGGCAGTTTTCTCTTGGATGAATCTTTCTCTCTGGAAAAGTGGAGCAGAGCATTTGAGGGAATTCTCCAGCTGGTAGCAAGGAAATTATTTCTCTGATATCTGTGCAGCTCTGCCTCCATATGCTGCTGAAAGTTGCTGGTTTTATCTTTCCTAGGAACCTAAAAGAAAAATGTGGTGCTGATGATTTGAGTTGTTCACTGTCCACTGATGAGTGCAGTGGAAATAAAAGTGTCTGTATCTGTGATCTGCTGTGATCTGTTTTCACCAGGGTTCAGTCACTCATGCCTCTCTGGGCTGTGGAGCTGCCATGGAGCTGCTGGAACACATCATTGCAAATTCCCAAGCTGCTCATGGAGTCTCCAGGTGGTGCTCAGTGTAAATATTCTCACAGCACACTTAGCCGGCCAGGCTCATAGTTCAGTGCTTTAGAAAGCCCTGAGCTGCCTAGAGAGACTGCACGGGCGATCTGGCACTTCAGTAGCTCCAAAACGCAGCGATAGCTGCAAAGCTACTATCAAGAGCAGAAGCAAAGAGGCAGAAATACAGCTCTAGCTTGTGCTTCAATACTGTTTGTCTTATTCCTCCCTTCCCGAGAAAGACACAGAAGCAGCGGTTAACCAAAGGAGAGCTAAGGCAAGAGCGGGCGGAGCCCGCTCGGCTCATCTTTTATTCGGGGGAAGGGAAAGGGGAGAACTAGGGGTGGACCCGGGATAACCAGCCAATTGGACTCTGTTTCGGTGGAGTCTGAGTTACTTTCAGTTTTACCCACACTTAGAACAAAGGGGATTCAGAGCGCATGGCAGGGACAGGTCCTGGCTTGTCTGGCCAGTGTCGAGGGGGGAGGGGGGGGGAGGGCAGCCCCTTCGGGCAGGCAGCAACAGCTCAGGGCTTGGAAGATTCCAGCTCTAGTTTTATCCCAGTGCTAGCAACCCACCACACATTTGTGTGAGCTTGGCTGCAGAAGGTCAGGGGAGGACCCTGAAAGCAATTCAGCTGTTTCTTGCTCCAAGCTGTGTTGGGAAGATAACATTGCCCGAGATGCACTCTTATGCAAAGGGCTAGATCATTTGGTGCATTTCTTTGGAAGCTCTGTGTGTGTGTGGTGGAGCTGCATAGTTTCTGGGCTGTGCCACTGAGAGGACTGAAAGCTCAGTAGATGCCAGCACTAACCAGGAAGCAGCAGTTCCTCATCCTGGGTGAGAATTGGCACAAATGAAAGCATTTGTGTCCATGTGGATGCAAGGGCTGCACCAGGCTGGCGGTGTCTATGCCAGGACAAGCAGGAGACAAACGTTGCCGTGCATTGTGGGGACTACAAAGCTTGAGGGGAAAAGCCTTCCTGGTCTCTCTGTCAAGCATGGAGTAGCCTTCATGCTGCCTGCTGGGATGGGTGTGGTACAGTGTTACAGTGCGGATACTGCAACGCGATGTATCAGACAACGAGGCCCGTGGAAAGAAATATATATGGACCGATTCTTGATAAATGTTTCAGAGAGATGTTTATTTCTCCAGCCACATGGCCGGAGGTCTGCCAAGGAACTGCTCAATCACGGGACCCGAGGGTCCTTGCCCACGCAGGGAAACACAAAACAACCAATGGGGAATTAGGCTGACCAGGGGCAGGGAAACCCCGTGTCTCACCCCCCAGGGCCCCTCTCCCAGGACTACATGGCAGGGGGGAGGGCCCCAACAATATGGTACCTTCAAAGCCTGCAGGACTCCCTGTCTGGATTGGGAGTTAAAGGAAAACACACTTGAGCTTCCAGCACCATCTCTAGAAACTTGCTTATGCTCAGCAATTGTCCCCAGATTTCTCAGCTTCTATCCAGCCTGTAAAGTGTCAGAATGCTGGAGAGCGCTCCCAGTTTTACAAATAGGAAACAGAAATTTTCATTTGTTTCTAATATGTCCCCTCATGAGGTGCTCAAGATGGGCAGCAGCTTTTTGGCTTTTAGACCATCAGCCCAGCCATAATCAGCATGTTTTATGTTTCTCCATGGGCTCCTGGCCACCTGTATAATGTCCATCTGCTGAACTGGGCAGGATGCCTACCAGCACTGCCATCCAGATCAGTGGAATGAGGCATGGGTTTCCAGGAGGTGCTCCTGAAGGACAGTTAGCAGTAGGGTGACAAATGCAGCTGTCCCTCCTGCATGGAGTCCCTCCCATGCACCGCTCTCATGGGTCTGCTGTTCACTTCTTGTTACTTTATTGCCTGTTTGGGGAGATTTATCCAGAAGAATTGCCAACACGTTGTGGCAATGATAGCAAATGAATATTCAGAGACAGTCTCTGGCCCTCTGAGACTGA
The DNA here is from genome assembly GCF_041296385.1 of Aphelocoma coerulescens. NCBI lineage: Eukaryota > Metazoa > Chordata > Aves > Passeriformes > Corvidae > Aphelocoma > Aphelocoma coerulescens. Next base: position 73,300,427 of record NC_091014.1, on the reverse strand, counting down.
GGAATTTTAATGTGTTCGCCCTGAGCTGCGTGGGTTTTTTCTAAGAATGGTAAATTTGCTGGAAAGTGCAGGTTGAGAATAACCACAACTATTTGCCCTCTGAAGTAAAATTTGTGGACTAGTTCTAAGTGGGAAAGGACATGGTACTCAGGAGTGACAGTGAATGTGTCTCTGGCCTTTCCTCAGCCAAGGTGCAAAGACCCTACAACATAAAGCCATTTGCTCAACACCCCTTTAATGTGGAAGGAAGTTTGAGCCTGCAATGCCCAGTGAATGGCCCAAATTATGGGGACTGAAAGCCTGCTGTTGGTCTTAGGACCGTTCAAAAGTGATTAGGGATATTAGAACAATGTTTGGGTACTGGGGGTCTGAGCACTTAGGTGCATATTGAAAGTATTAAGCTTGAGATTTCTTTTTTAATTTGTTTTTACCCCCTCAGTGACAGTGTCCTGATGGAAACAGAATAAGCCTGGTAGGATAGAGCCAGCTCCTGTATCTGATAATCTGCAAGTTGTCCTGCTACTCCTTGAGAAGAGAGGATGGTAAAGCTTATTTTGGGGAACAGTCACAGGTCTGATAGTGATGGAGGGAGAGGCCCACATGAAGAGATAGATACAGGCAGACAATGAATTTCTGCCAGGCACCTTGGTCTTGGCTGGCCTTCTACACTCAGCTGTGTCTTGGCTGTTCCTACAGAAAAGAATGCCAAATGCAATAAGTTATGAAATTATTGGTTTTTGTTTTGTAGGTGGGGGTTGAATTGATGTCTTGTTTGGAAGTCAGTGGCTCTGTCTCCATTAGCAAATAGCACCATGCAGTAGGAGCAGATCTGCAGAGCAAAGAAGCCATGAAGACCCAGACAGACTTCAGTTTTCAAACCAGCTCCATTCTAATACCACGTGCAGGAAGTTTTGCAAGAACGTTGCAGCAAATGAGGAGACCAAACATTGCATATTAAAAATGTCAACAAAACCTTTCAATTTATCAAGAATATTTCTGGGGGTTTTTTTGCCAAAACAAAGACTTCAAAAAGACATGGCATATATTATGAGACATTTCAATGCTGTTGAAGCTGTTCGGATTTTTTTGTTTTCAGTCATTTCAGCTGAAATTTTGTTTGATAATTCTTGAGGTCATCTGGCATTCTATTTAAACCTGTTTGTGTAATTCTTGTTAGTTTCAAAGAGGTTTATACATAAAACTGATCTCTTTATAACCATTTAAAAACATATTATTATACCTATTTCTGCTTGCATAAGAGAAAGGGAAAAAAATCCAGTGCTGCTGACTTAACTTTCTTCTTCTGACTCTTCTGGCGTGTAACTAGGGAATTAGTCATGACACATCTGCCTTGGCTGCAGGAAACAGGGACAGGAGGCAGCAACAAAGGCAAGATGGGCATTTGGGAGCTGAGGAAAAAATTAGGGATCACATGCAGGGGAGAAGCCCAGCTGCAATGAAAGGAGTGTGTGAGGCTTGTGCAGAAGTTGTTTTTTGGGTACTAAGCTTTGCACTCTCTGAAGGCTTTGGATATTGTCAAGTGATAAAGGTGGGGAGGAAACATATGGCCAGGAAAGTTTATAGTCCAGGATGCTGGTTATGGAGTAGTTTGTCAGTCAAACATCAGGAATAAAACAGCCATTAGCAAATAACTATTGACAAATAAATTGTAATATGCTGTTTTCATATCAGAGAAATAATCTGTACATATACCTCGCCCTCTTAATCTAATTTGGGGTCTTATTCCAGTCTGCCTTTAAGAACAAAGATTTGAAAATTTCTTTTACAGATTCCCGTACCTGAAAAATCTAAGTTGGTTTTTGGACAAATGAAAAATATTGCTAAAAAGGATTGAGTGTTATGGAATATTGTCAGTGTTCATTTGGGTTTTTTTAGAAAGATGAAACCAGAAAGGTTTTGGAGTTAGCAGGATACCAGATAGTTTTCAACTGTCTATTCAGGTGCCTGTTTTCAAAAGAGAGGCAGTGTCAGAGAGCCAGAAGTTTGTGTGGACTTTCTCTGGGCTCAGAAAAGGTGTGCAGTGAATTGTAAATACACGTATGAAGAGCCGCCCTTAGGTGGATTGTGAAACATCTGGGAAAACCTGTGTGTGACCAACTCATTTTTCCTTGTGATTTTCCAGGTTCCAGAATCTGCTGTGGTCCCGAAAAGCCTTTGTGGACAGTGTGAAGGTCTATAACCACAGCTACATCTATATGCCAGCCTTCTCCATGAAAACAGGGACAGGACCCTCCCTCCGCGTCTACTACACCCTGGAGGATTTTGGTGCCAAGCAGGCAGTCCTTTTTGCCAACCCCAACTTCCTGCGGGACATCGGCAAGTTCTGGAAAAGCAAAGGTATTCACGCCAAACGCCTTTCCACAGGACTTTTCCTGGTCAGTGCTGCCCTTGGGCTGTGTGAGGAAGTAACAATTTACGGCTTCTGGCCGTTCTCAGTGGACCTGCATGGGAAGTTTATCAGCCATCATTACTATGACAATGTCCTGCCTGACTCCGGATTCCATGCCATGCCGGAGGAATTTCTACAACTTTGGTTTCTTCATAAAAGTGGTGTACTGAGAATGCAGCTAGAACCATGTGAGGACCCTCTAATCCAGCCTTCAGCCTGAGGATCATAGGAGTTGATTTGGGAGATCCAACAGTTTTTAATTTCCATGCTCTCCAACAGAGAGTTCTGTTTTATGTTGGTTGTTTTTAAAGGGATCTGCATGGACCATAAAGATGCTACTTGAACGCCAAATGGAATATGTCCTTATTGTTTAGTGCTTAATGGAATTGGGAGGGAACGGAATGTATCTCTCAATCAAGTCCATTCAGCAGCAGTGGGAAAACACGTCAGAAGCAGCACAGCTGAACTTTCCGGGGACGTTTTTAAGTGACAAGTATAAAAGGGCATTAAGGCTCAGAGAATCACCGGGCCACTCACAAGCTTTTGCTGACAGTGCCAAATATGACTACCTGTTCCAAATTCCATTTCATTCCAGATCAGCATCCTGTAGAACTTTACTTTTCCCTTGCTTTTTTCCTCTGTTTGGGGGTGTGTGTGTGTGTGTAGGACAGCATGTGTGTGTCATTGACTCTTTGTTTCTTTTCCTTCTATTAGTTTTTTGTTTGTTTGTTTGTTTTATCCACACCCCACCCCCCCCCCCCCGCCCCCAGCAGTGGAAGGAAAAGGAAGGGCTTAAAAGCCCAAGGAGCTGAGTACCATCAGCCCCTCTGAAGACTCTTGGGAGAGTGAAGGTGCTAAGAATCTGGTTAGAATGTCATAGGAATGCCTTGGTACTGGGGATGGATAGACCTATGTGTTGTAGGTTTTATTGGGATAGTTCAGGTCATTGCACTTACAGCTATACCGGTGCTGTAGTGTGGGCAAGAACTGGTTAAGGCAAACTGGTCTGAAAAGAAAACATGTTACAAAACCACTAGTGAAGTGCAGCCTGATTTCAGTGCCCGCTGCAAGATTTCCACAGTGACTTTCAAAGCAGGGATGGTTCCTGACCTGTTTTGCTGTCCAGCCTTAGGGATTAATTCTGCATTCATTCGGACTCCAGATGTTCATGGATTGTTGAGGGTATTTGAGGGGTTCAGTGGCATGCAGAATGAGGTTCTTCATGTGCTTATAGCAGGAAAATTGCAGAAATGAATGTGTCATTTAAAATTAGTCAAAGCTTCGAAAATCGTTTCTCTGCATGACTTACTCTTCTGCTTGGATTGTAATGTTAGCCTTAAAGACTTACACTTCTCACGTGAGATTGTCTCTGCTTAAAGAGAGTCTGGGAAATAAAACAGCCTTTGGGTGCACTGAAAAGCTGCACAGCCAGCAAGAAAAAGGAAAAAATAGAAGGGCATGCCTTATGTAAGGCATCTCTGCTTGCAGTGGTGAGTTCCGTCAGTGCCTGAAGGACTGTTTTATTTTGGGTTATTACTTGGGCAGCAGATGGTCCTCTCACCGTGGAAATGAGAAATCTTTTTGTTCGCTTGCTTTGGTTTAGCACTGGAGGACAAGAGGAGAATCCCAGCTCAGTCTGTGGTGCAATTTCAGCTGCAAGATATTACCGCCATTAACTTGAAAAATCCAGATCAGTGTTCTCTTTCTTATTATCTTATTACTGAAAATCTAGTCCAGGTGTTGGAACAACAAAACTGTCATCAGCTTTCCACAACAACTTCCTGTGCTATTCTAGCTCTAAAGTTCTAGTATTTTCAGGGATGTGTCTTCTCATGTGTTGATAAGGTCTGTCCTTGTAGACTACCAGCTGCAAGTTCTATAGATACAATTAATTTTTTTAAAAAGCAAAATCCATGGCTCTTCTTTAAATATGAATTATTCAACTGTCTGTGTAGGACACTGGGGAAAAATAGTCATGTTTTTCTTTTTAAACTTATGTTTCATAATAAAAATTTTCCTTTGGAATATGGGTATTCCAAGCATAAAGTAGACACTGTTTCATAGGATTACAGGGCAATGCTAAAGGGTAATGTGGAGATTTTGGAGTGCTCTAGTTATTGTTCTGATAAAATCTGAATGTACCTCATAGCCCATGTTATCTTTGTCCATGTTTTTGTTAAAAGTACAGTCAGCACACTGATGGAACATCACTTGATAATTCATTCCATTTCATTAGTGCGTTACCTATGATGTGGGGACTCGGTGACAAAAGATTTGAAAGTAAAATATTTTCCTTGATGCTTGTTATGGCAGAATTTGACTGAGCTACCTTTCTTGGAGACGAAGAGGTGTCGGTATGGTTTTTATTGGGTGCATCAGGTTTGCGCTGTTTAGTGCTTTATAGATTGCATTATCTGTGAAAACAACAGTTGGAATATGATGTGCTAAAATGGCACTTCAGCAGGATGCCAGCATTGCCTTGAAGACAAGAGGGAACAAGGAGAGAAGGGGGGAACTGAAGTGCCTGTTTGCTGGTAATCTTTTGGTATTTTTACCAGTACTTAGGATTAACTTCTGAACCTCTCTTACAGCTCTCCAACCCCTTGGAAATTATTTGTTCCATGTGTGGGGAAAATAATTGGATTAGAAGAACAAGGGGAAAACAAGTATTTTTGTAGAAAAACTCTGTCCAGTGTTTCATAATGTCTGGCTTGTTCATGTTCAACCAGTGCCCTGGATATCTGGAGGTGTTGTATTCCCCACCTCTCTCTGTAAGACTGAACCTGAGGCCTTTGAGAGTCCCTTCTGGTGTCTGCAGTCCTGATGTTTGCTAGGAGATGGCTTCCAAGGAATTATGGGGGCAGGAGAGACCCAGGCTGTGTGTGATGTGTGGCTGATATTGGAGAAATTTATAGTTCTGGCTCTGTTCACATTTACATACAGTGAGTATAACTGCATTGTACAAAGGCAACCACATTTGATGAGGAAGTAATGGCTTCAAGGGTAAATAATTTTTTATAGCTTCCAGAAGACTGTCAGTTGAGAAAAGGAGAGAAACAAAAATAAATGCTGCTTTTGAAATGCAAAATCTGTTTTGGCTGACTTGTCAGTCCATGGAAACACTGGCCAGCAATTGGCCTTTTGCCCAGCAGGTAAAAAGGGATGCAGGAGAGCACTGCAAGTCTTTTGTGGCAAGAGAAGTCAAAAAGACAAAACCAAGCAGCTGGGTGATGCAGTCGCGCTTTGGTGTCGCTGGCGAGAACGCTGCATCTTCCCCGAACGTCCCACATTAGGATCCAGCTCTCCCAGAGTCACCACCCCCCGTCAGGGGCACACGGGCGAGACCACGAGGGCATTCGCGCAAGCACTCTCAACCACCGGTGCAGTGGAGGCGCACACACACACTAGCAGTCTCAGAACTGCCGATCAGAAATAATGGAGCAGGAGGGGTCTCTCACATAGAATTCCGACAGTTTATTCCAGAGAAGGTCCAGAAGTGAAAGACCTTGAAGGCAGAGGGTTCCACTATTATATAGGGGGAGGTACAAGGGGTGGACAAAGCAACAAAGTCCAATCCAGTAAGGGCCAGGGTGCGGGGAGGGTGCAGACTGACGATAAAGGGACCAATGAGGAAGGAGGGGGGAGAGGCAAAGGACAGAGAACCAATGGGGTGTCAGGGTACACAGAACCCTCTAGATAACATACATATTAACGGTGGAAATACATATTCAAAGAAAAAGGGGAGGGCCAATGGGCCAACTAAATATAGTCACTTGTGGGTACTCACTCTAACCCAGGGGGAAGATGCTATGCCTCGGAGCTGGCCCACCATTGAACCTCAGCTGATGTCAGGGCTTGCGGCTCCCCAACTGGTCTGGTGGCGGCCACAACCACCGCAACAACTGGGAACGTAAGAGTGGCTGTTACCTGACAAAAATGTTGGAGTGAAGACACTCCATCCATGTGGAGTGTGGTGCTTCCCTTCTGGATGTCTTGGAGGAGGGCAATTCATGTGTAGGATCACTGATATGAAATATGGCATTGCATGGAAGGGCCTGAGAATGTATCCACCTTCAGGAGGGAGGTCATTGCTTGTGTTGCTATATTTTCAGTGAAGTCTTTTGAAATCTTAATATTTGTCAGTGAAATTCTCTCCTGTAGCACCTCTATTTCCACTGCCAGTCCCTGAATTTCCCTGATAGTATAGCTAAAACTGCACAAATCTGCCAGGTTGAAAGCTGCTGCAGCTCATCTTCAATAAAAACTGGTTCAGGCTGGCCAAATGATTTGTTAATACTCATTAATTTTATCATAGAGCTGACAAGGAACAGAAGTGCTGGAATATTGCCCTGCCTGCATAGGAATCATTGTCCCGTGTTTGTAAGTAGAATAAATACCTTTACAAGAAAGGTATGCACTGAAATCACTCTTGATACAATCCTTTTGAGGAAATCAAGACCAATTTTTGAACTTGTGATAGAACTATGTAAAACTTTCCCTCCTTGTTGATTGGAAAGCCTCTGGAGCTCTTTCTAAATCAGACAAGCAAAACACAAACCAGCAAAGCAAAATTCTAGAGAAGGGAGTGGGAGATGTGCTCGTGAGAATAAAAATACCTCTAATTTTGTCACAGACCTTGTTATAGTGCTAAGAACTCTTGCTCATGAATGTTGTATTTTTATCTTTTTGCTGGAATGAAGATAACTGGTTTGGTGTGAGGCAGCTACTAAAGTCAAAGGTCTAAGCCTCTCTTACAACTGAAGTTTTACAGAATATAGAAATATTGGCTGTTTTTTCAACTTGACTACTTTCATCTTTTTGTTATTTTTCTCAAAATCATGTTGCTATCTAGGCAGCTGAGTTAGCACCTCTGAAACTAAGAGCTGAAACTAAGCAAAGCACCTGCTTTTTGAAACTCAGTGTCCTGAAATGTGGTAGTTACGGAAAACCATTCCTGGAAACAGCTTCATGAATACTAACTGAATATCGGGCTCATCCTTGCCTGTGATTAAGGAGCAAGGGACCTTTTGATCTAGAAGTGAGGATAATGAAGGAGATTATAGCAATCTCACCCTTTGCTGCCTCTCTGACTCTTCTTCAGCTTAATAGATCAGTAAGTATTGGAAGAAGTCCAGGTGATGGGAAGGACAAGCTGTTTTTTCCTGCCACTCCCCTCAAAACACAGATATAAAACGGACTAACCAGCTGCTATCTTGAATCATGGCCTCCTTTAGGAAATCATATGGTGAGGTTTCCATTAGCTGATACTTCCAAGTAAGCAAAATTCATCAGGCTTTGTCCAGAAATGCCTACTCCCCATCTCCCATGGCTGTTTGAGAGGAGTTCTGGGTACTGTATCTGTCCTGGTGTGCAATGACCTCCTCTTAAGGTGGACTTGTATTTGTGCCCCAAACCATCATCCTAAAGGATCTCTCTTCCCTATCCTTCCAGATGACCATTCCCCTTGGGGATAGAAGTGTGATTTTTAAAAATCCAGCCATAAGGCAGCTAATCTATTTTGTTATTTGAACCAGCTTTTCTTTTAAAGTGTTGACATATCCACCAAGAGTTCAAAATAGCTCAAAATAAAAAATACTACTTCAACCAGGTGTTGGTAATTCCCTCATTGAAGAAGAGAAAGAGGATGGAAGAAGGATGTGTTTTTCAAGGCAATTGTAAAATAATATCTGTTTCCTTGAATTCCCATATTTTATCTCTTGGAATCTATCATATGTTTGACTTTTTTGTAGTTTCTGAACAGAAAAACTAATAAAATGCTCAGAATTCTTTTTGTTAAATATTAACAAACACATTTCCCTAAGCGAAATGCAAAGAGTCAACAGGAGGCTTAATGTATTCTCCCTGGCTGATATTTTTTTGGCAGCAGTGAGAACTTAAACATCTACTTATCCCTTTCTAATTATTCATTTTCATCAGTTTTTATTGCAGTAGGTTGAGCTCTGGTGTATTCTGCCTCTTTATCTTAATGCATGTGCTTTAGAATGAATCTCACTCTGCTTTTCAGCTGTTGTCGGGGGCGGGGTGGCAGGGGGGTGGTAGAAATATGTTGCTAATTGAAAATGCTTGGGTAGGTTCTGTACAACCAGAAGAGAGGCACTGCCAGATTCAGGCTTCTTCTGGCCATTCTGAGTTCTCTGCAGGACTGTGAAGACACTCCAGCTGTGGCTGTGAGGCCCAGCTGAGCAGGACAGAGCAGGAGCTGGAGCTTTTTCCCTGGTGGAAACGGCTGATTGTTCCTTGTGGCCACTGCTGTGGCTTTGCCCAGTGCCTACCGATGCCACCCTGACTGGGCTCAGGACCAGGGGATGCAGCTTCATGACCAACTTGTGATCCCAAATAATTACCCATGGCATGGTAAGCCCTGTCCTGCTTCACAGTCAGAAGTGCTGGGCTTACTGGAAATTATGGCCGCTCATCCCTTAGGAGACCAGTCTGCTTCTAGCAGCACTTGAAATGCCTGGCAAGTCTCAGAAAGGCCTATTAAAGCTGCATCTTAAATTACTGTCTGGGTACTCCCTCTGCTGTGGAGGGGATCAGCTTTCTGCTGAGCTGAATATTTATCCTGTCCGGGACCTTCTAAGGCAAGGGAACCTTTAGCACTCCGACCATGTGGAATTTACTATTACTTGATGTCTTCACCTTCCAAGTTAAACCCTTTTTTTTTCGCTTTTATCCTGGATTTAACTCCTGTGAGTGAATCCAGAGTGAGTTTAAGAAAGCAGCACCACTAGTTCTCTGGATTTATGAATAAGATGGTGTTCAGTAAAACACTAAAGTACCTTTTGGACAGTTCCTGCTGATTTCTAATTGTATATTCAATTAATTGTTTCTCTCAGATGGGACCCATAGCAGAGATGAGTTGCATCATTTTCTCTTTATTGGAAGGAAACAATTACAGAAGCTTAATACATTTCAAGCTAAATTCTTACCAACAGCTTAAGGAATCTTCCTTCTGCAGAAGCTTTGTTATTGTGTGATTATCTCGGTAGTAAATGAAAATTTTTCACTGAAAATAAATGCATGGAGGAAAAGCAATTTTGATTAAAACTGCATAATCTGGAGTACTGAGACCCCAATTCAAGCATCTACTCAGGTGTCTTCAACAGATATTTTGGTGTTCTGCAAAAGTGCCATAATTACAACTTTTTTTTCTTCTGTGCATGGGTTTTTATAGGAAATGCTTGGGTTTTTGTTTTTTTTTTTTAATAAGCCCTCCATATCCTGAAAATAAACAGTCCTTCTTCAGGAATGCAAGTTTTCATTTTGGGTACCCATCATATGCAGAGTAAAACTGCCAGAAGATGTCCAGTTTTCAGGGAAATGCTTGTTTGGAGTAGTCTGGCAGGACTCCTTTGAGCATGTGAGTTGACTGCTGCCTCTTGAGCTGTAGAGTTTGGGCAGATGATACAGAGTGTGCTGCACTAACAGGAAAAAAAAGATATTTTAGCCACAGCTCTGCCTGCTTGATGTCTCTCACTGCTGGGTGATACTTCTTCGTTCTGTGAGGGCCCTTCAAGGACTCTTATCCTACAGATTGATCATGTGTTGACTGGTTTTAAAGGCCTGGACTTTGTACTGAAAACTGCAAGGAGCATGGAAGTGCCTGGAAATTATGTCCTTTAGTGTATTCTCATTTGGTCACACTGCATGGTTTGGCCTGTTACAAAACATGTGCATAAAAATAATTCTATCTGAGTATCCAAAAGCCATCTTCTCTGAGTATGAGACTTGCATACAGGAGGAGGTCACTGGAAGGTGACTGCCTGATGCTGCAGAGTGCAAGGACTTCAAAAAAAACTGCTGTGGTCTTATTTCTATCAGTAATGAAATCCCCACTGAGGCAATATTGGATTAGGTCAGCTCTCAGTGCTCTTGAAACTCCTACTCCATAAGCATTTCCAAGAATTGTTCCATGCAAAGGCAGAAACAGGAGATTTCTTTTTTCTTGTTCATGCATGTCACCTTGCATTGAAAATGGAACGAAGAGTCAATCAGAGCTCTTACTCTTTTCAGAAGTCTCTGGAGACTCCCTTAAAAATAGATAGCACACAGTTATATAAATATAAACAAAATAGTCTGAAGTTTATCGCTCAGATGCTGGTTAATATCTTAAAGAATTACTTTCAAATCATTTAGAGGAAAAAAAATCAAAAATTTTACATGTGAAAAATATCCCCTATTTTTTTTCTCCTAAAATGCACTAATAACTAAAGAAACCATGTTAAGAGATCTGTGGATTTCCCCAGGTTTCCAAATTATTCTGCATTTCTAGCTTTGCATTCAAGTCCATATTTCTGCAATATTTTCAATTCTAGATTATCCCATGTGGTGTCCACAGACTAAAAAAAAAAAAAAGTTATACTCCGAATGTAGTCAAAAAAAGAAAAAAACCAAGCTCAGGATGGAGGTTCGGCTCTTCTGAACTCTGTGACCATTTATGTGCTGCCATTTAGTAGTGGTGGCCAAAGAAGTAGACAAATATTAGAAAGGAGATAAAAGCACAAAATGACACAGTATCTCTGGTAAAGGTAAAGGGATGGAAGCATAGGTTTAAATGCTTTGAACCCAAAGTTATTAATAGATGTTCAATCTTTATTATTTTGCTTCTCTTTCCCTCAATTCTTTTTGAACTGGGGTGAGACTTGCTGTGTTCACAAGTTGATAAAAATTTTCTCTGCACTACATTTAACTTTCCTCTGGCTCTAAACATAAAAAATTAACAGAGAGACAAAAACCACTTCAGGCTTATCAGTATTTGTATGCAGCATTTTACATCTTCCTAGTAGTAATTACTCTATTAACTCATAATTAGATGAAGGCTCTACTATTTCCACTACTATTTATCTCAGAGTTTTGAAGTCTTTCTTTCTGTGGTGATTACTCTGTTAGGTGAATGGAGATTACTTTTAGCTCAGATGTTGTGAGAATTAATTAACTCATGCTTGGGAAGTAAAGTGAAAAAAAACCCAGAAATTTTATCAAGGTTATCTGTTTTGAACAGTGAAAACAAGCAAATGAACTACCCTTTTTATCTGAGTGAATTTATGCTTTTGTGATAAAATCCTCCCCCATTCTTAGGAACTACAATAGGAGCATTACCTTCAGGGTGCACCTGGATTGCAGGAAAGGGAAAAGCTGTGCACTTTTTATGAGAAAATAAGGTTTTCTCCTCTCTGCCACACCCCTCAATTTATAAACCAATTTGTCTGCTCTCTTTCACTGTTCTGACTCAATCAAATCAATAGAATTGCCTGGATTTTAACCAGTTGATTGTTCTCAAACCTGAGGGAATTCATCCTATGAAAATTTTAAATTATTTTAAAGCACTGCCAGGTTATGATACTTAGTCAAAGGTTCCTATTCTGTAATCTACTGATTCTTTTTTCCCCCCAAGTATAGACCTTGAGCAGTTTATGCTGTTTGGTGGTTGCTTTTGTAAGGCAAATACCTCACTGCATTTCAAACTTCTACCACATGAAGGTGTCAGATTGGAATCAAATAATGATCTATGTAATGTCCTTGTTTCATGGAAGTGATCCCTGAGCTGCTCGATCTGTCAAGTGTGCTGTATGAGCCAAGTAAAAATGAAAAAAGGATTTTTCTACACTGGGAAGCTTCACCATTCACTGGCTGTAACTGGGAATTAGATATCCTGAATTTATTGCTCTTGGTGGATCTGATGTCTGCAAGTGTTTCCACTCATTGTCAAATAATTTTGTTAGACCTTACTGATGGAATGGGATGATCTTTTCCCCCTGCTTATCAACTGCAATTCTTCTTTTCTGATAGTGTTTGCAGGGAAGAAATCCTTCTTTCTTCTCTTTTTTTAAATGACAATTTTTATCTAAGGCATAATTCTAATCTCACATGCTGGTTTTCTTTAAAAAGTTGGTCTTATGCTTTTTTTTCTGTGTTGTGCACAATATTATCTTTTCATAACTGTACTTATGTTTTCAGCAATGAAATCTCTACAAATTATCATCCTCTTTAAAAACTGAAAGATTTTCTGGCTTTCATAAACCCCAGTCTGGCTGTAAAGTGTCTTTGGGTTTTATCCTAAATTGAACACAGTGACATTTTGAATCTTTGGAATATCTTAGTGCACTCATAGTCAATCAGGTGTCAATAAAATAGAAATTAATTATCTGAAATAGCTTTCAACTTCAGTTAGAAACAAAAAGTTTTCTCCTTAATAAGGGCCTGTAGCTGCTGTGGTGCTATTGATGCCTTAAAAAACCTAGAAATAAAACAATACACTTTCAAGATAATATTAGTGTAGGAGGTAATACAAAGGCTGGTCTTTCTTGGAGGCCTCTAGGGGCAGACATGGAAAATGTCCACAAAATGCCCACCCCCCCCCCCCCAGGGTAAATATAGTTTTATAAGTTTAGCATGTTAGCATAATTGACAAAAATCACCAATTAGAGACATAAGGGGTGAGACAATTGCCCCCGGTTCAACTCTCTCTGAATCCTGTCTCTCCCCCACCTTCAGACAGAAACTAAACTTGGTTTATAAAAATATGTCTCAAAGAGCTAGTCTCAACCTTGGTTCCTAGGAAGAACCAAGATAGGATAGGGGCCTTGGAATTTATTTTGTCTTTCTGCCTATCAGGGCAGGGAAAAGTACTGGGGAAACTAGCTAGAATACAATAATAGGCTGTAGAGCTACAAATATATGTGTAAAGAATATAGAGAATATATATAAAAGCAAAAAGGCAAAAATCAATTTGGCATCATTTCCCCCCCTTTTTAGAGACTAACAAGACTCTACCTTGTCTAGTCTCTACTCCATATTTAACCACACCACTTTATCACACAGCCAACTATTATTTAAATAATAACTACAGATACTAGTGGTATGAACAGTTCATTTTATCCAGGCCCAGTTTGATAACCATGAGGTGATGGTGTCAAACATATATTCAAAATTCAATGGGCCTTTTGAAAGCTACCTGATGTAGAATTTGAGTTTGCTTTCAAATTTCAACCAAATCCTTAATAATTCTTTCACTCTGATCTACATAAGAACAACAACTAGTGGTAATGATTTTGCAGCTAGTAGGAAATTGAGAGTCATTCTGTTTTGTAAAACTATACCAGACAAATCATTGACTTCTTCTTGTAAGGCTGAAATTGCATCTGAAATTTGCTTTTCAATATGTTCAATAATCCTTAGTGTGATCAAATATTATGTTTGGAATTACTGCCCCATGGGCACAGGCCCTATCTTTATCTAGAGGCAAAACATACCAGACTTCATTTTCACATATTGAATACCACCCTGACAAGTTGTTCTCATGAAGAGCTTTTGGATACATTTTGAACTAAAACCACGTGCAAATTTTGGAACCAAATCTGAACCATGGTTACCAACTGTGCATATAACAGGCACAAAAGAACAATTTAATTCACATCATCCTGATTTGTATCAGTCTCTGTTTTCCAGTTTTTTCAGGAGCAGAGGTCTCTTAACTTTGGAGCAGTGAATTCAGGGTTCCCTGCCGGCAACTCTGGCTTCAGTGAGGGTAGTCAGGCAGGACTTTGAATGGTCCTCTCCACTTAGTTTGCAAGGGTAACTGTCCCACCATTTAACATAGAGCCAGTCTCCAGGCTGGAATGGATGGACAGATGTGTCCAGTACTATCAGTCTGGGCAATGCGATGAATCTCTGAAGCTTCTGCAAAGTGGAAGTTAAAGATAACCGTAATCCTAACCTCAAATAATAAAAACATTCAGCATAAATACAAATATTTTTTATTTTCATTTTATGTCTCATGGAAGTTACAAGGACTTCTAAACTTACTGTTTCTTACACATACCAGACACCTGGCTTTAACCTGTGTTAATGTTGTTTCCCTCTGGCTATTTCGAAAGCTCCAGAGAAAAGCAGGCAAACAAAGACACCACGGTGCCTCGCTGTGATGTTTTTCTAGAGTGGTACATTGCTCTGATAATGAACTGTGAAATGTAGCATGTGGATGATGATGAATGTAAAAACATGCATGTGTTTGTATTTGAATGTCGTGTCCCTGAGATGGATTATTAGTATGAGCTCTGTAGTGTAAAAATACTGAAAAGAGAAGGGAAGAGAAATGGAAAGAAGATATTTCTAGCAGGTTTTGCAGTGAACCACATCCCCTTTTGACTATTTTTCCTTCTCAGATTTGGACATGGTAATGTGGCCCTTACCATTATGATGGTAATAAAAAAACTGCTCTGTTCCTAAAGTTAAATCTGCTTCTTTCCAGCACTGTAACGGACAATCTGTTTGCATTTCCAGCACATCCAATTTATTCCCAGGTGTGGGCTTGTGGGGCTACACTGACTGGGAGATCAGTCGGGCTCACTGGTCATGCCACGCCACGTGTTTCCTGCCCACATCCTGCATCCTGCCCACATCCTGCATGTCTGTCCCTGTGCCAGGAGATAAGTGACTGTGGTTTGGTACATTTTGCTGCTTATGGCTAGAAGCTGAAGTGCAAACTAAAACTTTGTGAATTCCCCTCTATTTCTTGTAGGCACAGCCACAACTTGGGGAAGTTTTGTGCTTGACCAGAACAGAAATGGGCTGGGCAAAGGTTTTTCAAAACTGTTAATTTTGCATTTACCTCACTGAGGTATTTACAAGAAGTCAGTGATTTCACAAGGCACCAACATTTGTTGTTGGAGTTGTAGCTATCCTGAATATCTGCCCAGTCAGGGCACCAGGGCATATCACTGGGGTTATCCCAACTCCCTGGTGTTTTACTTTGAGAACAAAATATGTTATCTGAAGGCAATCAGCCCAGGAAGCACTGCTGGAAAGCTTCTGTTTGCTTTGCCCGGTAGTTGCAAGGTCCCAGCTGTCACCTTCCCTGACCTACCATCTGTACATCTCAGACCTCCTGCTTTGTAGCTGACCCTGGCTGTGAGAAGGGGCAAGGCCTCCTGGTGCAGTACTCAAGGAAGTGCCGCTTGGATCAGTGGTGCTACCAGAACTTAAACAGGTGTTGGGAAGGAGCTCAGTGTTTGGATAAAACAAGGTGATTTGGGATCAGTCTGGTTTACAGGAATGCTGGTATGCAAAGCCCTGGCAGGACAGACACAAGGTTTCTCCTGGCTCTTTAGGGACTGGGCACAGTTGCCATTTTTGCTCACTCACACAATATTCCCAAAGGAGCCGTGTGATGTGGGATGTCAGTGTTAGCTGGTAAATTCTAGTACTTTCATTTGCGTTCCTTCTTCTCTTGCCCAGTTTATTGAAAAAATGTGATGGTAATGTGGTAGTTCGATGTCTTGAGGTGATTTTAAAGTAGACAAGCAAACAATTATGCATAATTCCATGGATTTGTTTTACCTCCAGTGCCCAGTGTGTAATACTCATTGTCTCATTTCCGATATGGGTAAGCTTTACAGGCTGGATATCATGTCCAAATGACAGGAGCACTTAGGTGAACATCTCAAATCATTGGGTTTTTGGCATGCTCAGGAGCAAAGGTACTTGTGTGGAGTGTGTTAAACATCCCAAAGCGTGATATTGTTCCGAGTCTTGTGATTAGGGCTTCGATCTAATTCACTCTCCAATGTAGCAAATGTTTGCTGTCAGACAACACAAGGACTAAGGGAATCTCTTTCTTTGCCCTGCAATAATGTATTTTCTATGATTATGTCTGTAGAATTTGTTCATTTTTCAAGTACTGTGCAGTGCTTCTTTGAAGAATGTCCCTTTTTCAGATGGTTTCATGGTGACTGTACCCCAAAATGTCTAAATGTCTCTCAATAGCAAAAATTGCTTTGTTATTGAATGTATTATTTATTAACAGTATCTTGTCTTTTTCTAGTTGCATTTTACAAAATGTGCCACAACCATCTCATGTGATTTTTATAAGGAAAGTCTTATTTATAATGTTTGTGCAAGTGGATGGAAACAAATAATGATTTTATAGTAGCCCATGCCTTTTTTCATAGCTGCTGAGTCTTAATGAGCATGATCAGAAGGGACAGGCTCATTGTTTCATTTAATTTTGATGGAGTTTTTCAAAGTTAACGATTACGTTATTCATTATTTGAAATTAATTAACAAATAAATATCACCATTTTAAGAAATGAAAAGAGTATTTGTGAGGCTTCTTTTTCTTCTCTGTTCCTCACTCTCTAATCCAGTATGTCCAAACAATCAAGGTAATTCCCTGTTCCTCTTTACATTTTAAACCTCCCCACCCCAGCCCCCTTTAAAAACAATGGAGGATAAAGGGTCAGATGATCCTGGCCACTGCAGGGACAGTTGGAGTAGGGTTCCTCAGTCCGGTAAGTACCAAAAAGCAAAGATCTCTGTTTTCATTTTATTGGAAGGTTTATCCATAGCAAAGGTGGTCTCTGCAGCGGTAAGATGGGAAGACAGATGTTCCCTTTCCTTTATCCATGATGGTTCTTTTTCAAAAAACTATGTTTCAAGATGAGTGGGAGATCATTTAACTTCCAGTTTACTCAGGTGTGGGCAGATATAAATTGCTGAAGCCAATCAAGGATAATATCCCAGTGATTATGTTTATGCTAGAAATCCTCAATTATGCCTTAACTTTCCTTGTCTCTCTCACGTATTTATTTCCTTTCTCTAAATGCATGTTTCTACACAGTGATTAAATGAGAATTCCTCATTCTTCTTGGTTAATATTTCTTAGGGTTTTTATAATATACCATCTCCATCAAGGTCACTCTCTAGATTTCTTCCTGTTGCAAGGAGGGCTAGATGTCAGTGGGGGCTCAGGAAATGAGAACTCCCTGCCTCTGACAACTTCTGCCAGGGGAGCTCTCCATGGGTGGAAACTTCTGTGCAGCTTCTCTCTGTGGGTGCTTCCTTGTGAAGGCAAAATTGCCTTGGAAGGTGTCCAAGTCCTTGAAGGTACATTTGCACTTTGAGCTGGTGAAGTGCTACTTGAAAGTGATGTCTTGCAGTTTTTCCTTCTGGAAAGGAATCCTACCTTAGTTACACTGATCCCCCAGTTATTTTTGTTTAGTCCCGCTCCTCTTCTTCCTAACCCTTTAACCTTGATACACTGATATTCATTCCTTGTATGAAAATGTTTTGTGAAAAGGCAAAATGTTGTCAGTATCAGGGCCTTAGAAGTCCTTCTGTCTGGCTGTCCTGGGTTGCAGTGTATTCTATTACCATCCTCATGAGCCGTTGAAATCACGTGGGGCAGTGTTTCCTTGCCTCCTCCCCCCAGACTATCTTGCTGTTAATGGCCCATCATTGTCCTGCCACATGACTCAGAGATAACTCCCTCTGAACTATCTTCTGTTAATGAGCCTTATCAACACTTGGCCTCATGACTCATTACCCCATTGTGAGATGCTCCACCCAGAGGGAGGAACCAAGCATCCCATCGTGGATATAATCTGAGACTCTGAACACCAGAGACACCCTTTCCACTGGATTTCCAGAGGACAGGAGCTACACAGCCACCACTGGACTTTCTGAGGAAGAGCAGACCCCTTTACTACAGGATCACTGCTTCAGAGGACTGCAGCCACCATTCTACCAGACGGCTACCACCACCCTGCCTAACAGGGACTCAGGTTGTATCTTGACTCTGTCAGTTTGAACCAGTGTTTTCTTTTACTTTTTTTTCCTTTTCTTTAATTTCCATTAAATTGTTAATCTGACTTGGTGCCTCCCACTGGTTTGTTTTCAAGCTAGTACACTGGCTTTGACAGGAGATGCTTGAATGTCGTTGGGGGCGTCATGGCTGGGACAAGAGAAGCACATCTTGGTATCTCACTTTAAGTGCTCTTTTCTAGGTACAAAAATGCTGCTAGCGAGGATTTTCTTGCTATTTTCTAAGTCCGTGAGAGACTTTTCTCTCTCACAGAAGAGGTAGCAGGGAATGTAAACAACCAAGCCACCTGCAACCTTGAAAAGTCTTGTTTATGGTATAGTAGAAAAATATTTTGACAATAGGATTTTAGCCAATCACCCCCAAGGGGTGGCTGGTCCTTTGTCCAATTAGACTATGAAGAAAAAAGTCTATAAAAGAGTTTGTAAAATAATGAAATAAATCAATCTTGCTGCACAATTCCTGCCTGCTGGATCTTCTCCTCCTCCTCGTCCCTATGGCTGCGGGACACGGTGATATACCGTAGGAACCAGGCCTGCGGTAATACTCTTTCACCCAGATTTCCAGCCCATAATCAGGTACCCAGCTTGGACAGCCTGGTGTGGCTGTTACTTTTTGGCTTCTAAGTATCTATTTCCTTGATGCGCTTTTCCAGTTCATCTCTGCATGGCATTTTAGCAGAAGTGTTGTACATCTTCTATTGTTTGATCTGGGTGTCTGGTAGAAAATACACTCCTAAATGCAAAGGGCAGAGAGAGCTGCAGTGGTGTTGATGACAATGAGTTAATGGAGATATTCCCATCTGGTGCAATTTTGCCTAACCCCGTTGAGAGGTTTTGTGGAGTTGATGCATCAGGCACACTGCGATCTATCATCTGGCTGGGACATTCTGCTTGAGCCTGTTCAGAAATGAGATTTCAGCCTCCATCAGGTAGCAGATGATGTGCAGCACGTGCTGCCTTCCTAATGACCACGGAAATTGTATGTAACATGAGTGACAACTTCAAGAAGAAGATTTTCAAAAGGCCTGGGACTTGGGACAAAAACCTTCATTTGTGATTTCTGCTGCAGATTTCTTCCTTACCCCCTCAAACTGATCAACCACTTTATGTCAAGTAGCTGCTTTTTGTCGACAAGGACCAAATCCTTGCAGTCCCTCAGATATTAAGGTAAAATATTCTTAACGTACTTCAAAAATTCTGGCAGAGAGAATTGGAATCTAGAAAGAAACAAGTGGCCCTGCCCAGAAGTTCCTCCAGTTGAACACTAGTCCCAGGTCACATTTTGTGTTGCCATATCTGCTTAGAGAATATTTTAAGTGTGCCACAACCATGGGATACTTCATTATGTCCATCTTGATTAAACTGCTACTTCATAAAATATCCTCCTGTATTGTCCAGTCAGGTTGGTAATTAAACTTCCCATCACATAGTGTGGCTTTTCCTCGATCTATCAATACAAAGGCCTTGAGTCTTCTCCCCTCCAGACAGGACTCCCTGTTTACTTACTGCTTTTGATGAAAGCTATCCAGCAGCTGTGATTATTATCCCTGTTGTTCTTTGCTCTTCCCTGCAGTCTTTTCTGATCCTACTTCTTTTTGAGATAAAAGGCTTAGAATTCCATGGAATCTCAAGTGCAAGGTCTCTTGTCACTGTTTTCAGTGGTTGTTGAATCAGGCCATACTCATCTCCAGCTTTTAGCCTCTTCCCTGAAAACCTCAAGATCTGCAAGTCTGGTGGGCTAAGCAACTGAAATTAAAATTTAAAACGACGACATTTTTGCATTTTTCTTAATCTAATTGTTCTATTTAATTTCTGTATACATATATATCCTGCAGTTTGGTGAGAAGGCTTCAGATATCTAAAGTAGACTTCTGACTAAAGAGAGATTTATACACAACCCCTTTGGATATCTGGGTATTTTCAAGAAAGAATGTTAGGACTCAAGGACTTTACTTTCCATCAAAAGGTCTGCATGGGCCCCTTTTGTAAAGGCCATCTGGCCTTTTGTGAAGAACCAATTTAATTATCTTGAAAGATACTGGGAGGTGGAATAATTTGCTCTGGTCCACTCTGCTACAGACTCCTTTTATATTGTGGGCATTTAACAGGGGTAAGATTGTAATGTGCTTTAGACCCTGTACTTTTCTCAAAAATTCTGATCCAGTTCTCAAAAAGATCACTGTAGTATTTTCAATATTTTGATGTCAGTTCATCCACTTTGTATTTTTTCCTTTATTATGTACCCATAACTGAGCAAAAACCAAGGTTTTCTTAACCAGTATCAGCAATGCACAGATCTTACAAAACGGTTTAAAAAAATCAAGTACCTGTCATACACTGCCAAAGAAAAGGCAATATCACTATAAAAGAAGATTCTAGATAATTTTCAGGCAGGATTTATGCATCAATTTCTTGGAGCTTTGTATTCACTATTTAGAATTACAAGTGGTGATACTTGCAGATCTACTTGTTGAAATTAATCTATACCAATGTTATTATGCAAAAATATTTCATAAAACATACAGTACTTTCCCAAAAAGGGAATGTTTTTATACTGTGAGGAAAAGCTTTTCAGAATCCCTGTTTTAGAAATTATCTGCCATGGTACTAAAAATAAAATACAACTGTGTATGCTGAATTACCATCAGACACTGTGTGGTGTTTATATTTAAAAAGAAGTATTCTAAAATAAAACAAAATGCTAAAAATTAAGCGAGTGTAAGATTTTCCAGTAAGGAGATGAAACTGAAAATATGCATGTGAGCGAGAAGACAAAGTTCAAGATAGTTCAGTTGCATTCTCTTGTAACAACCCTGTGCCATAACAGAGCATTTTTACCTTGACTTAATATGTTTTTCAGAGTCCGTTTTAGAATCTAGATCTCCCAAAAGTTGTTTCACTCAAGTTATTAAAACAAAGATTTCATTTGAAGGCTTCAACAGTTTGGAAAAGCAATTTAACAAACGTTATAACCCATCCATGGTAGATCAGATGCTTTGCTTTCCTTATGCTCTCCAAATCCACCACTCATTGCCATTGGGACACCAGCTGGCTGCTAACAAATGCTCAGTGAGAGAAACCACCTTTGGTGACACACCAGACATGTCTGGGGATGGGGAAAGTGTGACAAAAACATGACAACAAAAGGAAATCACAAGTGACACCACCATGGCCTTAGGTCCATTAAATGATGAGACACTTTGGGTTTAGATTGCACATGGCCTGGCAGTTGTGGTTTAGCTCTTGGAACTATCAGCTGTCGGGATGGATAATTGTTAGAGGTATCAGGTGTCCTCAGAGTTCATGTCGGATACAAAAATGGCAAATGCAATATTTTTATGAAGGACAGGCTTGGGGACAGTGCTTGTGACAAGAGGGCTTGGGAGGGTGGCAAGCTGGGTGTCAAGTCAACAATGTGGACTTGCCATGGCCAGTGACAATGTGGTGTGGCCAGAAGGCTGAGGCAAAGGATTTTCCCATGTGGAGTAACTGAATCAGTATCTGATGTTGGGGTTGGGCCAGATGGCCTTTAAAAGTCCCTTCCAGCCCTGTAGGTACAAAAATGCTGCTAGCGAGGATTTTCTTGCTATTTTCTAAGTCCGTGAGAGACTTTTCTCTCTCACAGAAGAGGTAGCAGGGAATGTAAACAACCAAGCCACCTGCAACCTTGAAAAGTCTTGTTTATGGTATAGTAGAAAAATATTTTGACAATAGGATTTTAGCCAATCACCCCCAAGGGGTGGCTGGTCCTTTGTCCAATTAGACTATGAAGAAAAAAGTCTATAAAAGAGTTTGTAAAATAATGAAATAAATCAATCTTGCTGCACAACTCCTGCCTGCTGGATCTTCTTCTCCTCTTCGTCCCTATGGCTGCGGGACACAGTGATATACCATAGGAACCAGGCCTGCAGTAATATTTGGTGCTGCCCAACGTGATCTGCACTCTCTGACGTGTCCTGCTGCTGCGAGCCAAGCCGAATTCCTCTAGAGGTACGCTGTTCCCCTTCCCCCCCGGGACCGGGAGGTCCGACAGAACTGAGAAATGGTGAACAGCAGCTCACAAATCGAAACTGCGGTGCAGGTCTGGAAAGGTGTGTTTAGTATAATGCATACCTCCATTCCGGAAAACTCAGTTTCGAAATTATTAGACTGGGCTACTTTAAAAGGGATTTCCATGGACAGAGATACTGCCCTGGACTTTGCCTTATGGCAGGAACTCGGATGTGCTGTCCGACACGAGCTCCCGACTGGGACCCAACAGCGTTAGAATTATACAAAACCTGGCGTTCATTATTTATCCTGCTGACAGACCTTGACTGTGACAGCAGGGCTGGCTCGCCTATCTTGGTGATGAGTGACGGAGGAATGTCTGAGGGGGGCCCCACTGACTGGGTTTCCGGGGCAAATGATGGTGGATTCGGAAAAACCCCCCCGGCTCCACAGGCAGAGCCTGCGACGGCTCACCCTGCACAATCGCAGGACTCCACAGCCCCCAGGAACCCCGCACCGGCAGAGGCAGGGGGGTCAGGGCAGCGGCAGGGCGCACAGCCTGCCTTGCCGTTTGGCTGGGCGGCGGCCACAGCTTATCCAGGGCCACAGATCAGCGGCTTAGCCACTTGGACGCCCAGAGAGGCTCCTAGCTCGGTTCCATATGGACCTGGATCTAACTTCTTAGCCATCGTAGCGCCGGGCATGCCTGCACCTAGACTCCCTGGGTGTGGTCCGCTGCCCTCCTTGGTGCTGGACTGTTCTGCGGAGTCGCAGAACTGAGCCATCGACCTTTTAATGCAGCATCTGCCCTTGCTGACGGAGCTGCCGAACCTATCCCGAAGGATGGAGGAACTCCTCAGCCGGCTAGAACGGCGGATGCCTGAGCCTGCGCCGCCCTCGCCCCCCCCACCAGCACAGCCAGCACCGCCCGCGCCGCCAGCACAGCCCACACCGCCAGCACAGCCCACGCTGCCCGCCCCCCCCCTCCATCTGCGCGAGACGTGGCTCCGAGCCAAGAAACGGCGCGGCCGGCGGCAAACCCAGAGGCGGCGCAGCCACAGGAAAACCCGGAAGCGGCGGCGGCTGCGGAGACGCGGCCAGAGACAGCGGCAGCGGAGCAGCGGGCAGGGGCGGCAGCGCCCAGAGCGACCGCCGAGAACAGGCCAGCGGAGGCAGCGCCGGGCGCGGCTGGGGAGCGCGAAACAGCAGCGGCAGCGGCAACCGCGCCAAACGCAGCTGCTGTGCCAGAGGCGGCGGCGCCGAGAGCAGCTGTAGACCCAGAGACGGCGGCAGCAGTTCCAGTACCAGTTCGGTCGGGGCTGGCCGAGACGGCCTCCCGTATAGAAACTGGTGTAAAAACTGCCGCGCAGCCAGCTGTAGTCTGTCCTGTCTGTTCTGCCTCTAGCGAACTTAGCCAAAGTGCCCCTCCACGTACATTTCTGTTCACTCCCAGCACCCCAAAGTTGCCTTTGCCTGATGATTCCTCGTCAGGAAGTGAGGCAGATGAGGTTCTGGCCCCAGGTCGTCAGGCGGCTGTAGCCGCGCAGCAAAGAAAAAGGCTGCGCCAGTCTCACCCCTGGATCTTTCAGGACTGCATGGTAACAGTGCGTCCGACTCACTACAATCGCTTCTTGGAGTCCCTTAAGATGCGAGCATTGGAGGAGGGTGACTGGAGGTTGTTAGAAGTCCTTGGACTGCCAAATGGATCTGAGGATTCTGGGGGTAACCGGGGAGCTGTTACACTCCATCCACAGGCTGTTCCAGAAATTCAGGATGGTAGTGCTTCCCCTAAAGGGGAAATCCAAGCTTTCCCAGTGTATAAGGCTCTCCCAGATTCAGGGGAGCATGACAAGCATGAGGTAATTGCTTGGAAAGTTGCCCAGGACCTCCAATCCAAGGTGGCACAATATGGACTAGGTTCTGCTGAGGTTATGCAGATAATAAGGGTGATAAATACAGATTTGCTTTCTCCATTTGATATCAGACACTTAGGTCAAATTCTATTTCAACCTGTACAATTTACAGTTTTTGAGAAAACCTGGAGAAAGCTGGCCGGCAAGGCTGCATTAGCAAATTTGCAGCTCCCTGCTGCTGATCCTAGACAGACAGCAGGAATGGATGCTTTGATGGGAACTGGTCCCTTCTCTGATCCCAGTCTACAGGGTACCTTGCCCTCTAGCATCCTGCAGCAAGCTCAACAGGTCGGCATGGCTGCCCTGTTGAAAACCATAGAGTTGTCTGCACCCAGAAAGCGATATACTGAAATAATTCAAGGGAAATCAGAGTCATTCCTCTCTTTTGTAGAGAAAGTCGCTGCTTCTCTTGAGAAGCAGGTTGAGGATGACGGGTTAAAACAGTTGTTGTTAAGGCAGTTAGTGAGAGATAACGCAAACAAGGAGTGCAGAAAAATCATAGATGCCTTACCAGGGGATCCTGAGGTAACAGACATGGTCGAGGCCTGTGCTAAGGTGGGATTTGGGAACCAGAAAAGGTCTGCTTTGGCTGCGTTCCTGCAGCCTGTTCACGCATCTTCTGGTCATGAACCAAAGCCACCAAAACAGGTGAAGAAACGGAAGCGGCCTAAGCCAAACCAAAAAGAGAATACACTGATCCCCCAGTGCAAGAGGTGTGGCAGGCCAGGGCACTGTTCGGACTATTGTAGATCCCAGACTCATGCCGATGGTCGGCCTTTGTCGGGAAACTTCCGCCGGGGTGCAAGGAGGGGGAATTGCTCTCTGATGCAGTCGCTCCCCCAGAGAGTGGCACTGGTACAGGCACAGGCCTACTTAGCCACCCTAGAGACAGCACCCAGGGATCAGACGGCACCCAGGGATCAGACGGGTTTGACGTCCACACCGCAGCCGCAGTCGTCTTAGACTCTAGCGGTATTTGTAAGGTTCCCTTGGATGCATATGGACCCTTAGCCCAGGGATCCAGTGCGATGCTGGTGGGAAAATCTGATGTTGCCCATCAAGGAATCTTAGTGCACTCAGGAGTTATTGACACTGACTTTAAAGGTCAGATTTGCGCTATGGTCTCCGCGCAAAAACCCCCTGTAACTATTCCTGAAAAGACCTGCCTTGCTAAATTAGTGCCTTTTAAGTCTTGTGTCCCCAGGGTAGAACAAACTCAGGAAGATAACGGCAGTGGATCTACGGGACTTCCGCAGGCCTTCTGGACTGCAGACATCTCTGACCCAGATGACATGTACCCTTGTCCTGCCGAACGCCCATCCACCCTGGATTCAGCTTCGAGGTTTGATTGATACGGGTGCTGATGTAACTACCATCTCCTTCTCTGCATGGCCTTCCTCATGGCCTTTAGCCCCGGTGGGATCGGCCATCGCAGGATTAGGAGGAACCACACAGAGCTATTTAAGTGAACGGCCTGTGGTGGTGAAGGACTCAGAGGGGCACCCAGCTATGATTAGGCCTTATGTTGCTACCACTTCCCGTAACCTTTGGGGACGGGATGTGTTGGCAGCTTGGGGCGTACGGATTGGGACAAATTTTTAGTAGGGGCCACTGTGTGTAAGGGCGCACAGTATCCGACACTGCCTTTGTGGTGGTTCATTAACACACCAATCCGTCAGACTCTGCTCAGTTAGTTGAATTAAGGGCTGTTACCATGGCTTTTCAGCGATTCTCACAGGAACCTTTGAATTTGGTTACTGACTCTGCTTATGTAGCAGATATCACCCAACGCTTAGATTGTTCCCTTCTGAAGGAGGTGAACAATGTGGCTCTGTTTTCACTGTTGCAAACCTTGTGGTCTGCAATTCAAGCTCGAGTGCATCCGTATTACATTCTGCACATTCGAAGCCACACCAATTTACCAGGTTTTCTAACGGAAGGCAATGCCAGGGCTGACATGCTGGCCAACCCTGCATGGGTAGGGCCTCAGCCTGACAAAATTGCACAAGCTAAGGCATCGCACGGTTTCTTCCATCAAAGTGCACATACCCTGCAGAAGCAGTTTCATTTAACGCCAACCGAGGCGCGCGACATTGTCAGCACTTGTGCTGACTGTCATGGACTCTCTGCGCCTTTGCCAGCGGGGGTAAACCCCAGAGGGCTGAAAGCCTTGCAGATCTGGCAAACGGATGTAACTCACATCCCAGAATTTGGTCGGCTGAAGTATGTGCACGTGTCTATTGACACTTTCTCCTCGGCTATGTGGGCTACTGCTCACACTGGAGAGAAGGGCCGTGATGTCATTGCCCATTGGAAATTGACTTTCTCAGTCCTGGGCATGCCAGCTTCTGTGAAAACCGATAATGATCCTGCCTACGCCTCGGAGAAGACGCGGCAGTTTTTACACCTATGGGGTGTAGACCATACCTTTGGTATCCCACATTCTCCTACTGGCCAAGCCATTGTCGAACGCGCTCGTGGTACCTTGAAGCGTGTTTTGGACAAACAGAAAAGGGGAATGCATGGAGAAACCCCACAGAGCCGACTAGCAAAAGCTTTGTATACAATTAATCACCTTACAGTACCACAAAATTCAAATAATCCTGTTATTCTGAATCATTTTCTCTCATTGCAGTCTGCAGGCGACAGACAACTGCCCCGGGCAAAAGTCTGGGTGTGGAATTTACTCACTAACCAGTGGGAAGGCCCTCATGAGCTTATTGTTTGGGGTCGTGGGTATGCTTGCGTTTCCACAGATACCGGGATACGGTGGCTACCTTCAAAATGCGTTCACCCTGACCTACGGCACCAGAGGCAGAACAGGCAACCTCCAAATGATGACCAGAATGCCAATCATCCAAATGGCGACCAGAATGTAGATCATCAGCCTAATGACTCTTCTGATGATGACCAGGATGTCAACCATCAGGCAGATGGTCCTTCTACAAGCAGAGATTGGGATGGTCCTTCCACAAGCAGAGACTGAACTTTAAATTTCTTGTTATGGAGTCAGATAGTTAAAGCCTTAAGGACATATTTAGAATTAATAACTGATGTAGATTTCTATTTAGGATTAATAGTAGAGTTGTTATCTTATAAAACAAAAAGGGGGAATTGTAGGTACAAAAATGCTGCTAGCGAGGACTTTCTTGCTGTTTTCTAAGTCCGTGAGAGACTCTTCTCTCTCACAGAAGAGGTGGCAGGGAATGTAAACAACCAAGCCACCTGCAACCTTGAAAAGTCTTGTTTATGGTATAGTAGAAAAATATTTTGACAATGGATGTTTTAGGATTTTAGCCAATCACCCCCAAGGGGTGGCTGATCCTTTGTCCAATTTGACTATGAAGAAAAAAGTCTATAAAAGAGTTTGTAAAATAATTAAATAAATGAATCTTGCTGCACAATTCCTGCCTGCTGGATCTTCTCCTCCTCCTTGTCCCTATGGCTGCGGGACACGGTGATATACCGTAGGAACCAGGCCTGCGGTAATACAGCCCAAACTATGATTCTTTAAACTATGAGTACCTCCTTTGATCCCATTGCCCTGCCAGCTTCAGGACAAGTTACATGGTGTGACTGCTGCTGTTTCTTCAGTGGGGCTGCTCAATAGCCCAAGGACCTGTTGGCTTTTCCAAGTCCAAATGTTCTGACTGACACAGAGGAGGACAACTAGGCAGTGTTAAGGGTGTGTATCTCCTCAGCTGGTGGGACAGGCTGGTGGGACAGTGGGAAGGTGCCTGAAAATGGGGGGCTGGAGCATCTCCCTTCATGTTTCTGTGGGATTGGGTCATGGTGGGTGAGGGCTTGTTTCCCTTTGCCTTCCAGATCCCTTCCTGCTCCCACCTTGTCTCGGTTTTGAAAGACAGGTGCCTGCTAAGGAAGGCAGAAGCCTCCCTTGAAGTGGCAGATATAACCCCTTTCCCTCTGAGTTATTATAATTTTGAAATCAAGGGCCTTTAGGCAAAGATGTGGGAAATAGGAATAACAGTTCTTTACTATATAGATATAGATATAGATATAGATATATAGCCAGTCAAACGAAACAGCAACAACTATGACAGTAACAGCAAACACAAACCCAGTCCCAGCCTTCTCGGCTGTCACGCTATTTCCCCTCGGGTGCAGTTCCGCTCGCAGCCGGCAGGGATCGCTGGCGGCTCCCGGTGAGCAGGGCAGGCGCGATGGTTCCCCCGCGGCTGCAGGGGGCGCTCCGGAGCGAGCTCAGGGAGCACGCAGCACTGGCACCCTGGGATCCCGGGGAAGGATGGAACAAAGGCTTCACAAACCCCTGGGCAGCCGATCCCGGACTCTCGGAAACATCAGGCTGGAACGGCAGGCTGGAGTGGCAGGCACAAACACAAATCCCAGGTAGCAGACAAGATGTATCCGAAAGGGGAACCCCCCGGAGGTCCAGGCAGGCAGGGTGAGCACGGCTACAACGCAGTGAAGGCTCGAAGCAGCAGCGGGGCAGGGCAGCCACAGCCCAGCCTCCAGCAGGGCAGGGAAAAGCAGCCCTGGGATCCCGACGTTGTTTCCAGCAGAGAGAAAGACAGCCGAAAAAAAAACCAGGAACCAGCAACTCCTCCCTCTGCAGCCTCTCTCTCCAGGTGCCGAGAGCAAACTGAACTCACACTCAAGTGAAAACAAAAAGCCCGGGCCCTTTTGTCTTCTCTTAAGTACGGCCATTTGTCCCCTAGCAACATGCATATGGGAAAAAATTCCTTTAACAGGAAAAAAAACTAGGACTAAACTAAAACCCCAGCACACCTGCTCTGGCCAAGCCCTCTCAGAACTTTCTCCTTTCCCAATTTTTTGAGTACTTCACATTTCTTCTTCTTTTCTTTCATTTCATCTCCTACCTCTTGCTCCTTTTCCAGTCCCCAAACTTTCTCTTCCCTTTAGGGCCCTGCTGTTTGTGGTGTTCCCTGCCCACTCCCCCCACTCTGAGGGATCCTCTAAGCCCCCAACTTGTTCCCACTCTGATCCCTACAGGAATTGCTAAAGCTGCCGCTCCACATTAAAGACATTTGACAGACTGAGGCAGATGCTGTAGAGAAAAATTACATAAAAGTAGCCTGGAGGAAGCAAATACGTTTTCATCAGTGCATATTTTGATGATCTGAACTCTAGAAAGCTCATGGCAACTGCACTGAATATAAAAGCGGTATAAATAACTATTTATTCAGTGTAAAAAGAAGAGATTCATGTTTGGCAAAAAAAAAAAGTTCAAAAGAGTACAGAAACCAATACTGCTGAAAAAGTGCTTTTGAAGATGATGCCAGCATCATCCTTCTGACAAATACTGGTATCCATCCATAATTCAGATTGGTGTTACCTACTGCCTAAGCCTGTTATGAAACTTAATTTTTATAAAAGCATGTGCAATTCTGTGTTCATAGATCCCCTGGGCTTAATTCTGCAAACCCTGCTGGCACTAGGCAGAGCTCAGAACAGAAGTACCTAGAAAATGGAAACAAATATTATGCAAGGTCTTCCACAGATATCTGGCACATGCTGGCCATGTTCAGGGTTTACTGACAGCAATGAAAACCCATGGAACAGAGTGGGAATGCTGATCTAAAATACTCTGTGCAGAAAAAGAAGCCTTGTACATTAAAATTATTGTTGTTTGATATCACAAGCGATGACTGTGACCGGTGTGTGTCAAAGATCATCTGGTCTAGCCTTTCTTGGTAAAAGCATGGCCTAGACAAGATGGCCCAGCCCCCTGTCCTGGTGAATCTTATATTTCAATGTTGATGAATCCACCACTTCCCTGGGGACATAACTCCAGTTGCTGATTGATCTAACTGTGAAAAAGTTTCCTCTCGCGTCTAATTGGAATATCCATACATGTCCTCATTGCCCTTCATCTTTTCCATGTGACTCCTTCTGAAAAGGGAGCCTCCATCTTCTTTGAAGCCATCCTTTAAGCACTGGAATATGGTCCTAAGGTCTCCCCTAAGCATTTTTCTCTCAGGGCTGTGGAAATCGATTT
Source organism: Aphelocoma coerulescens (assembly GCF_041296385.1). NCBI lineage: Eukaryota > Metazoa > Chordata > Aves > Passeriformes > Corvidae > Aphelocoma > Aphelocoma coerulescens. Next base: position 73,270,495 of record NC_091014.1, on the reverse strand, counting down.
CTCTCAGCTTTTCCTCATATAGCAAATTCCCAGCCCTTTGAACATCTTTGTGCCCTGCTCTGGACCCTCTCCAGACTGTCCATATCATTTTTGTGTAGTGGGAACCAAAACTGGACATGGTACTCCAGGCATGGCCTGACAAACACTGAGTGGGACATTGGTGTCCTTGTTGATGCAACTCAGCATCCTGTTGGCTGGTTTTGCTTGTTTTCCACCAGGGTCCAGCATAAAATTGATAGTGGAATTGATCTGATTAGTAGGTAAAGTTTGGGAAGGCATCTGCACTGCAGGGAATTGAGTCAGAGGGGATGTAAACAGAAAAGAGTTCTGCAAGTCCAGTAACTAAAGCTGGTTGACTTTTGTATCCATTTTTTTTGTCTCAGCTGGCTGATTTTCTGGATTAGAATACTCTGTGTTTGGTTCAAGTTCAAACTAGGTAATAATTCCTTATTTAATTTTCAGTTGTTGAATAACTGAGTAACCAGTGATGGGGCTTGCTTGGACATGTTCATGTCACTGGTCCATTCCACAGAGCACAAGCGTTGTGTGGACATCCCATCAGCAGTGCCCTGCCAGGATGGAAACAATTCAGGCAAGATCTTTAGATCTATGTTTATTTTCTTCTTTTAGTTTTCTTTTTATTCTTTTTTTAAAAATACATTATCAAACTGGCCTGCTATATGTGGATGTGCACATACATTTGTCCTTAATAATGGACTAATATAGGACCAACTACATTGGTGGAAATGTTCCTCACATGAAGTAGGTTCCTCTTTTTCCAGCTTGATTACAGAGCAGGGCGTTTACTATTTCATAACTTGCCAGACAATATTTTCCTCTTCCCTTTTGCTTCTCATTAAGAAATGATTGTTGAAGTCTGTCTCAAGATATAATGTAATTACAAGGAATGTGTTCATGTTTTAATCCATTTTCAATAGTTCATAAGCCTTTTGCCATGCAATTAATGAAACAGAATATGAACCAGACTTTTCTGATTTCAGATGGATGTGTAAGGGGAAAAGTTCAAATCTGTGTTAAAGAAACTTGTGGGCTGATGATCTGAATTTAATGGGAAGAGTAGCAGGATTTCTACAAAAATTACACAGGATTAACAAAAATGTAAGATGAGTTCAAGCTCAGTTCACTAAAAATCTCAAGGAGAAAGAATTAGAAACTATATTTCAGTCTGACTTGAGAAAGGCAGAAATAAAACTGCCCAGAAATAAATACTGAAAAATCTTGCTAGTAGTATACATTTCTGTTAAAATTGTTGGGAATTATCAACATCACTGCAAGCCTTTAATACTCCTGTCAGACCCAGATTATTGTTCATAAAGGGTAAATATACATTTACCCATTCAAAGACAGACTTCCAGAGAAAGATTAAATTGTACTTAAGTGCTACCTGAGCAGCATTGGAGAAGCACATCTGAAATAGAAATCCTTAGGAGAGTTTAGAGCTAGAAGTTACTGATACTCTGGAGACAGCTCCTTTTTTTCAGATGTGAGAATCTGAATGCCAAATGCCTAATCTTAACTTTTTGTTATGACAACAAAAGATTAAGGTCTGGATTTTCAAATGCAACCAGTGGTAGTTTAGCTAAATTCTGGGCAGTTCCCAAATTCGGCCTGGGGCATTTCTGGGTCCTGGTTTTCAGCAGTTGTCTGCTTTACACTTTTTAAGAACAGAGCTGCTCTTGGACAGGCTCTTAAACTTGCAAAAATTGATCCTTGTAAAATTACTAAAAATACATCTGGCTCTGGAGATGACTTTTTTTTTTATTTCCTGAAATAAGTAAACATCCCTTGCAGAGCTCTCCTGTCGTTCTGCAGGAGATGGATAAACCAGCAAACACGGGTCTAGGAGGGCAAATCCCATTGAAGTATTTAATGGAAGTATCATTCACTATTGAATGATACTATTGACACTGGCTGACATTTGAATACTGGTAGGGGGAGTTTGTGTAGCACTCAGAGGACCATGCACATAGCTTTTTGTCTAATCACCTGTGAGGCTGTTTTGTGTCTGATAATGACTTGATTGTAGCAGTAAGAGCATTCACTTCAGCAGGAGGAGATGGGTCTAAGTGTAGTATTACACTCCTGGTGTTTTGGGTTGTCCTCTGTGGATTCCCATGCTGGAGAAGTGAGGATGAGTTATGATCCACGACTTGTAACTGCCAGAGACTTTATGGCTGCATCCCTTCCACTAAATTCCTCAGTGCCTGGGCTGGCTCCCAGGCACAGAAACACAACTACTTATACGGGGAAGTTGTCAGCATGATTCTCATGTCTTTGCCAGCTAGGGATCTCCCAAATGTTTTCCAGTTTAGAAGCTAGGATAATCCAGGGACCATTCCCAAAAGCACTTTCTGTGCCAGGCTCTTGTTTTGGACAAAAGTTTATATTAATTATGGATGTGGGCAAGACTGGCTCAAGGGAATCATTGGGCATAATTTATTGGTATAGGTGTAGTCTCTGGGTCCATCTGTTGAAAGAAGGTTTTGGAAATGGATAATACTTTTAGCTTTGCAAATGTGGAGAAACTTGTCAGTAGCTATGGTAGACAGAAGTGAACCAAAAGCATCTGCAAAGCTCTCATAGTCTTCTGGATCTGGACTTGGGAACAGGGCCATTTATAAAATCAGGTGAAGTAGTTTGGAGTCTGTGTGGTAGGAAGAAGCAATAGATCAGTTGGAGTTTTCTTATTTCTAGTTTCTAAGATTGACTTTTGACATTCCCATGATAAGATGTAGAGCACCACAATATCAGCCATGAGGACTGACTCAAGATTTGCACAGGTGGAAACCCAGACTCCCAAGCATGGGCTTCTCATGGCTTGTGGGCTTTCTCTTTATAGAAGATGAAGAGTATCTCTTTATATCTTCTACCTCAAATCAAAAATCCATTGGTACTATGGTCTATGGTATATCACAGGATCACAGAATCATAGAATGGGTTGGGTTGGAAGTGACATAAAAGATCATGTTGTTTCAACCCCCTGCTATAGGCAGGGATACCTTCCACTAGTCCAGGTTGCTTAGACCCCTATCTAACCTGGCCTTGAACACTTCCAGGGATGGGATATCCACACCTTTCTGAGCAACATGTTCCGGTGACTCATCACCCTCACAAGGAAGAATTTCCTCCTAATATCCAATCTAAACCTACTCTGACATTTTGAAACCATTCCCCTTGTCCTGTCACTCCAGACCCTGTGAAAGGAAAGAGATAGATTTGTCTTTACAAATAAACTGTGGGTCTGCTGATAGGTATAGAGAGATCCTGAGAGATGAAAGAAGCAATGGGAAGAACCATAAATTCCATAGGAAAAGAAAAAAGAGGGGTTTACATTAGAAGGGGGTCTGTTTTAGGTGATTTGGGAAGCCTGTACCTCTCAAGTACCTCAGCCAATGGAGAAAGAGAGAGGGAAATGCGGCCGGGAAATTAGGATAAAAAGGAGGCTGTGTCCTCTAACAATTTGAGAGACCCCAGGGGAATGCCCCATGGCCTCTCCCTTTATCCGAATAAACAGGACTCCTCTGTCTTCTTTTTGGACGTAAACCTCTGGTGTTTGTGGATTAATTTTCCTGACACCTGGAACTAGTGTCTCTCCATCTTTCTTGCAGGCTCCCTTCAGGCCCTGGAAGGCCACAATTAGGTCACCCGAATTTTGGCAGGTCTCTCAATAGCAGTGTTAGCAAGGCATCTTTCCACATTTTGTCAGCCCTGAGACCTGGGTGCACTGCAGCAGGCTCAGCCCTCTTGCCTCTGTGCACATCAGCCCATTGGTAGCTCCAGGGGAGTTAGAGACAAGATGGAGAGATCCTCCAGTGCTTCCTGCTCTTCTCCCTCAGACAGCCAAGACTGGGAATGAAGAACAGCACCTGGATTCACTTAGTTTGAGGTGAGTCAGTCAGAGTTTATCCACATGCCCCTGCCTTACCCCGTGTGAGAAAACATCTTTTAAATGTCCTGCTCTATCCTGCCAAGGGGGATCCAGGGCAGAGCATAGGAACTCTGAGAAATGCACATTAGTCACTGACTCCAGTGTGTAAACAACCCATTAAAAAAGGATCTGTCACAGGAGAGAAGCTCTCTCTGCAGCAATCAAGGTGACCTTTGCAGAGCAATTAGATATGCAAAGATTGCACAGGCATTCATCTCACATGTCCTGATAGATGAATATAGTAACTCTTGTGGTGTGTGTTTGTTACTACAACTGGAAGTCTGTTTGGAGGCAGTAGGAATACCGTGGATCTCCTAGAGCAGTTGAGCTGCTCACACTCACAGGAGCAGCCAGGAAGCAGCTCCTACGATCCATGAACTTGCAGATTTGGAAAATATAGTTAGAGATGCTCTGAGAAAGGACATGGATAAAAGTTAATTAGTGACTTCGTTTTTTCTGGAAAAACAGATTGAAAACCTCAGGAGGGTAAACCTTTGGGCAAAAGTTCAAAGCTATCCCAGCTGCCCATCCTTAGTCTTCTCCCACCTCCCCCTCTGTGGCCAGCTAGGCTCTCAGATCAGACTCTGAGTTTCGGACAGGAACTGCAGCTTGGGAATGGCTCAAAGACAGAGAAGCTCTTGTGCCAGGGATTGTTTCCTAGTAACTGGCTTGGAAATGTCAAACTGTTGAAAACAACACATACATTTGAGTTCCTCTGAAATATTTTTCGCAAAACTGAGTAAAACGTGAGAGAATGTTCTATTCCCATGAGAAGATCAGGGGAAAATACATGGAAGTGAATTAGTGAATTATTTTGCTTGATTTAAACTTTTAAGGAAGTGAAAGAAAAGCTGAAAGCTTCCTGCACTCGTTTTCTCTCTTGAAGTCACACTGCTGTGCAGCCAAGATGATCTGTCTTGATCTATCTTCGATTTAGTTTGGCACTTTGCCGTTTATCTTTTATGCAGATATGTCTCTTTAAGTTTTGGTTTACTATTTTTTTCCTCTTTTTATCTACTCCAGGCATGGCTTATACTTGTAACATTTTTTTCCTCTCTTCTGTTAAAATGCCAGGATAGCAGCCCTGGAGTGCTTGTCCAAAGGCAGCCGAGAAGCTGAGGTTGTCCACTGCTGTTCTGTTCATAACATCCATGTCACAAGTGTTCAGCTGTGGGTACTACTGGGATGATTTTTTTTGTGACCAAAATTGCACTTTGCCTCCTTTTCAGTTCCTAAATTAGCTGCCACCTTTAATGAAGTCAAATGGTTCCTAGCATAAACATAAAGTACCTCCACATCTCCTCCCCTCCGGGTTATCTGCAGCTGGATTTCCCTGCAGCTGCGATGCTCCCAAGGAAACACTGCCCTCCCATGTTGCAGATGGGATGAGTTTTGCTGACCTGAAGCCAAACTAGGCTGTTGTGCTCAGCCAGGTCATTTTTTTTAATTATTTTTTCAGCTATTTAGAGCACAGACTGGGTGCAAAGTGTCCAGATTTTGTTCCAAGCTGGCAAGCCCTGTCACGGCTCTAGGGATGTGCCAGCCACCAGTGCCCTGTTCCCCCACAGAGCAGTGGAGATCTTTGCCAGGGAGAACAGAGCTTTGAGGGGAGCATTTGCCAACACCAGCATCTTCTGCCAGTGGAAAACACCTCACATGGGACTGTGGCACAGAAAAGGGTGAATTGGTGCAACCCGCCTTTGTTCTGAAGGAGTCCCAAAATGTATGTGTGTCAGTGGCAGGATTTTGTTCTTTAAAAGGCCATTTAAGCCTTTGTGATTTCTTCTTTGGTTATGTTGGGCTGGCAGAAGGGGAGAAAACAATCTTAAAATATTTATTTTGGTGTAGCCTTGTCAGGAAAATTAATCCACAAACACCAGAGGTTTATGTCCAAAAAGAAGACAGAGGAGTCCTGTTTATTCGGATAAAGGGAGAGGCCATGGGGCATTCCCCTGGGGTCTCTCAAATTGTTAGAGGACACAGCCTCCTTTTTATCCTGATTTCCCGGCTGCATTTCCCTCTCTCTTTCCCCATTGGCTGAGGTACTTGAGAAGTACAGGCTCCCCAAATTGCCTAGTACAGATTTCCTTCTAATGTATAAACCCGCCCCCCCCCCCCACTGCTTTTTCTTTTCCTATGGAATTTATGGTTCTTCCCATTGCGTCTTTCATCTCTCAGGATCTCTCTATACCTATCAGCAGACCCACAGTTTATTTGTAAAGAAAAATCCCTCTCATTCCTTTCATCAATCAGTGGAATTCCTCCCATTGTTTCTTCACCTCTCAGTATCTAGCTTTTACCTATCAGCAGACCCACAGTTTGTTTGTAAAGACAAATCTATCTATTTCTTTCAGCCTCAATATAGATGAGTGAAATCAAAACTAACCCCAGGTCCAACTTGCTTTTGGTTACTGTTGGCTATTGCAAGGTTACTCTGATGAGACTGAAATTTTGTCTCTCACAGGAGCTGTGCTACAGAATCCACACAGCAATGGCTTTCTGAAACATTTATTTTACTCTCCCCCCTAAAAGTGGTCCTAAATATGTGACAGTGGCCATAGAGGAGCCTTCTGAAGGCAGTCAGGGATGTCAAAGTTGGCTTTCCATGAACAGGAAAGTATTCAGTGTCATCCTCATGCTGTACATGTGTGGTAAGTGTTATGAATGTATTGTGATGTTGGCTTTTTGCATGTTACTTAATGTTAGAAAAACTTTACCTAGGTTCTGTAATGTAATGCATGATATAGAATGTCTATTGTTTAGGTAGTCAATTTAGAAAAGATAGGCAGAGAAAGTCCTCACATTCCTGGAGTATCTTATCAGAGAAGAAGAAGAAAAACCAGAAACCAGAGAGAGAAGAATTTACGGAGGGAGCAGAGACAGAATGGAGCCAAGGAGGAAGATAAGGCTGATGGGATGATACATAGAAACACCAAAGAATTTATGAATCATGCATGATTGTGATGAATATGCAATACGAGATGTACTTTTAAAGACAATCTTTTGGATGTAGAGGGGTGCCTTTGGATCTCTGCCAAAGCACACAGCCATAAAACCCTTTTTGCTAATGTCTCCTAATTGTCCCTTTTATTAAACTTCTTTTTAAAAATTTTATAAAGAGTGAACCTCGTTTTTCACAGTAAGCACAACATACAGGCAAAGAGAATCATAGAATCATGGAATGGCCTGGGTGGGAAGGGACCTTAAAGATCATCTCTACCCCTGCCATGGACTGGTAGGATCAGACAAGCACCTAGTTCTTAGTTTCTAACAAACAGGGATAGATATTACTGGCTACATGCCATACCTCCACATGCGCCCTTCTGTAGCCAAGAGACAACTTTCAAGAGGATAAATTCTTACAGCTCCCTAGAGTCTTGACATTCATATCTTTTCTCCCCGACTCCTCACTTCTTTTTTTGCCTCAAGACCTAAGATGGAGAGGAGTTTTTGTTGGTTTCATTTCCAGACTAATTTGACACATATTTTATCTTGTATGATAAGACAATCTCCCACACAGGTGCTTGAATCTCTTCTGGTTCATTGTGTGCTGTTTGGAAAGAAGTCTGGGGGAAAGTAAGGCAGTCCCCTGACTCTCATCCTGAAATTCAGTTGTTGGCATAGAGGATTTTCTCCAGCAGACCTACACCATTTCTACTGTCAATGTTTTGCTGAGATGTATGAAGTCTGGACTCTCTTTCTCCTTACAGCAATTAGCAAATAGTTGCCATAGTTATGCCAAGTGACATTTTTCCAGCCTCACAATTTGTGCTGCAGGGAAGTGGGATCTCCCCTTCTCCCACTGGCAGTGCCAAAATCCGCTGCTGTTAGCCTGCAGACTCCTGTGTGGATACACCAGTGGGTCCCTTTGTGGTCCCAGTCTCCCTGACTCCTTCTGCACTCCCCGCACAGAGGGAATTTTGGATTTGGTGAAGTACTGCATTTTTCTGTCTCAGAAATCTGTAAAAAAAATTTTATAGTTCTTGTGTTTCTTTGCTGTATCTGTAAATAGCAGAAGAGGTGGATTTCTGTCCTCTGGGGATTTCTGAATGCTCAAATGATAGTTAAGGTTGTAAATCCTGCCTGTCTGTATCATCAGACAATACTGAAAAATAGATTAAACTAATACATTTCAATTAAATCAGAAATCTAATAAGCAGAGGGCTGTATACAAAATATGGATCAACAAGAAAGCTTGCAGAAATGTTTTTTGTAGCTGTAGTGACAGGATGACTTGGAAATGATGTTTACTTGTAAAAAATATCTTCCAGATGCTCTGTCTCAGGAACTATGGTTCAACCAGTGTATCAATCTAACCTATTTTTCAGAATTAACTGACAAGTTAAGAACGTGGGCACCTTACTCTCCCTTTATTTTATATACTATATACTCTCCCTTAATATTTTAAGAGGTCTTGAGAGTTTTCCCAAGAAGACTGAATTCTTTGGAATAATCCTACAAGCCTTATTAGCATGATTCTTACTACTGTGTTCCGAAAGAGACAATTATCCAGTGGAGAAAAATTATGTGCTCGCTTTGTCCGAGCCATTGTAAAAACCAAGGTCAGTGCTGGGATAAAAATTCATGAGTGGTTTACACAGCACCTTCATCACTGTTGAACTGGCTGTGATGCCTCAGCAACTGAAACAAAATGATTACCTGTTTGTGGAGTGTCTCTGCTGCTTCCCCATGCAAGATTGCTGCCCTGCAAAGCCCATGTAAGTAATTTCACTCAGTAATTACTCCAGGGTCACAGAAATGATCTCACACCTCATCTTGGGAAGCTGTGATTCTATGAGGACAAATGTTTTTAGTGGCGTCACCTGAGGTGGAGGGAGTGTGTGAGTATTTTGGCTCTGCTTGAGGAGAAAGATCAATTAAATTTTCTCACTGCCAGGCCAGGCTCTTTGTAGAGACTTCACAGAACAGGTCAGTGTTCTCTTTCCCTCAACAGCACAGTTCACACCATCCTTGAGTTCTTGATTTGTTGCCTACTGAAGAGGTAAATGAATTTAAAGATTTTTTAAAACCTACATTGTAGCTTCCTCAATGTTCTTAGCATCCTGTGCTGGGATGATTCAGGACTGAAGCCTCTGGGACCTCTGTGAAAAACAAGGTTGACTCTTTAGAAATTTTAAAAGAAGTTTAATAAAAGGGACAATTAGGAGACATTAGCAAAAAGGGTATTACGGCTGTGTGCTTTGGCAGAGATCCAAAGGCACCCCTCTACATCCAAAAGATTGTCTTTAAAAGTACATCTCGTATTGCATATTCATCACAATCATGCATGATTCATAAATTCTTTGGTGTTTCTATGTATCATCCCATCAGCCTTATCTTCCTCCTTGGCTCCATTCTGTCTCTGCTCCCTCCGTAAATTCTTCTCTCTCTGGTTTCTGGTTTTTCTTCTTCTTCTCTGATAAGATACTCCAGGAATGTGAAGACTTTCTCTGCCTATCTTTTCTAAATTGACTACATAAACAATAGACACTCTATATCACCTAGGTAAAGTTTTTCTAACATTAAGTAACATGCAAAAAACCAACATCACAATACATTCATAACAATTACGTAACATGCGAAAAGCCAATATCACAATACATTCATAACCTCACTTTTCCTTTTTTTTTACAGATCATTTGGCTTGAGCAGTATCCTTTGTTTTCTAGCCTTTATTATTTGCTCTTTTTTTTCACAAATCTATCTTGCTTCTTCAAAGGGCTCTTTGATATCATTTTGCTTCTTCAACACCATGATCTTTTGTGCCATTCCAGAAGTAGCCAATTTTGGTTCCACAGGCATTGGTACTATTTGCATGCCTTGGACCACAGTAGATATTAATCGAATAAAACAGGGGACCAAGCAAGGGAGAAATATCAAGCCTGCAGTGGCACATAAAAGGAAGAAACCTAGCTTCTTCCACCATTCTATTCCCAATACATTATTCCACCAACTAAGTTTTTGTGCAAATTCCCACTTTTGGACCGGTACATGGGCTGTTTTTCTGATATTTTTGGCTATATCTAGGATGGCATCCCCATGGTCATCTATCTTCAAACAACAATCTGAAGTATTAAATTTTCCACAAACACCTCCTTCTTCAGCCAATAGATAGTCTAAAGCCAGCCTATTCTGATATACCACAGCTCTTGTTTGGCTTTGTTGGCTAGCTAGTAATTCCAATGCCTGACCAGTCTGGTTCATTATTATTTCTACAACGGCTTGGAGTCTTATAATCTGATTCAGCATGTAAATTGGGATTCAATATCCCCAACTCCCATCTTGTGCCCAAGTGGCTGGCCCATACATTTCAGTTATGTGCTCAGCAGGCCATTCTTCGTTTCTCCATTTTTGAGATCTTCCAATCAATTCTCTTTTATTTCTTTTTAGATCCTCATACACTGGTATTCCTAGTCAATCTCCGTCTGGCTCTGGTAAAAGAAAGAATCCTGGGTGTATGATTCCCAGGGTACAACTCCCTTTCCACCAAGAGGGGAGCTTTGCATATGCCCTTTTTCCACATACCCACAACAGGCCATCTGGTGCCTTCCAGTAATCAAATTTTTTGTTGATTTATATTTTCCCAAAATTTTGAAATGCCTGGGATCCCAAAATAAGGATTTTTGTTTGTATCATTGCATTGAAAGAGTTTGACCTTATTATTGTACTTAAAATTCTTTTCCTTTGTTTTTTCCTGAGTCCAATACAGAACTGGTTTCTTGGGGACACACCATGTAAAAGTTCCATTACTGATTTATATCTCTTACAGGGAGTATTTCCTACTTTGTTAAGGAAATTGTTCCCGGTATGCCAGAGACACTCCTCTTCTATCACTGTTGAACTCAGTACCCACCCTTATGGTCTGTTTTCTCCCCTTATCCTTGTCCGATTCCACTTAAGGAGTTCTATTGGGCTTAAGCTACTGCCTTTCCATGGCCATTCCTCTGTCATCAGAGGCCCTCCACAGACCCAACAGTTGGTTACATTAAGCTCTTTACCTATCCTTTCCCCTAATTCCGCAAACAGGTTTTTTCCAAATTTTGAGATATCCTTTTCATTTTCTAATTGTTGTTTGAGTTTCACATACATGTCTTGAATTGGGGTCGATACAGAGTTAGATTGCAGTGCTAACTTTGCCTTCTTGTTTACCAGTTGTTCTTTTACTAAGCCTGAGACTTTACTCCCAGCAATATATGTGAAACAAATCCATCTTTCCCCTTTTGGACATTTACTTCCCAACCTGCTATCACTTGTTCCTAAGTTTTCTACAATCCAGTACTTTTTCCCATTTTGTATACAGTTTCCTAATTTGGATGGATTATAACAGTGACTGTTGACATGGGTATGCACAATGAAAAAAGGAACTTCAGTGTTTTTCCATATACAGCTTTTGGTAACACCTATGGCATGGCTGTTTCGGTATCCCCAGAGGGAAGAGACAAAAAAGGAGTAACAGATAAAGCAATAACAGAGGTCTGATATGGCTTATACCTCCACCTCCCATGCCTATGGGGTTGCTACCCACAGCAGGGGTATATGATCTTCTTGGTGGCAAGTACAGTGGTCAATTTGGTCTTGCCCTCTATTTCCTTGTCACTTCCTTTTCACTAATTTCCAGGCAAATTGCTTTGACACTTCTTAATTGTAGCTTTCCACCATTCCTCAGGTATCTCCCATTCAACAGACACTAGTAATTCCCATCCACAAAGCAAGGTTACTATTTCAGCTGTTCTTTGCTCTACCTGAATGGGGAATAGATTTGGCGTTCAACACTTCATGCAATGAGAGTGTCGTTTTAGTCAACTACAATACCAATGATTTTTACAGTCTAGACATTTACATTTAACCCAGCTAGCATGTCCAGTATTGGGATGAATCAGACAGGGTATATGGTATGGCACTGTTGGAAGTGGCAATTCCTCCTCCTTTTTAAATAAGTCACAGGCTAAGGCCAGAATATGAGAACTCTCAGACCAAAATAGTCCTGATCCTCCTGTTTGGAGTGGAAGTATTCCTCCCCAAGGGGGGTACCAGAGGTGTCTCAGGACTTGTCCAAGCAATACTTGAAACCACTGATATAAGCTTGGCCTTATTTCCCAATCAGGTGTGATTCTTGGTGTATCTCTTGGATCATTTGGGTCTTCCCCAGTGCATTACCACCCAGTTCCTGCTTAAAGAGTTAACTTGGTATCACCAGGCTTAGATGTAATAGTCCACTCCTTAGGTTCTTCCACGGGTCCTTTGATTCTGCTGACATGGATCCACCCTCGCTTCTTGGTCCGGATCACTGCCCCAGTTGTCAGTAGCACCTGAAAAGGACCTTCCCATTGTGGAGTTAAAGATTGCTCTTTCCGTGTTTTTACTAGTACCCACTCCCCTGGATGGATATTATGGATTTTAAAGTCTAAAGGTGTGGTTTGAGGGATTATCCCTTTCAACCACAAATCTTCAAGGGTCCTTGCAATTGTGTTGACATATCCTTTAACACTCATTTCTCCTACCTCATAGGTAGCAGTTTCATGTTGGGTGGTCAGAAAGCGTAACCCAAACATCAGTTTGTAAGGTGACATACCCAGGTCTGACCTGGGTTGTGTCCAAACCCTCAATAAAGCCAGAGGTAGGCATTTAACCCATGACATTTGAGTTTCAATTATTAGTTTAGTTAAGGTGCGCTTTAAAGTTTGGTTCATCCTCTCTACCCGTCCTGAGCTCTGTGGGTGCCATGGGGTATGTAGTTTCCACTTTATTCCCAAGGCTTGAGTTAGTTGCTGTAGAACTTTGATGTAAAGTGTGCCCCTCTATTAATCATTCCATACCTGGGAATAATTTGTTCTAAGAGGGTGTTACATACTACATTGGCTGTGGCTCTGACAGTGGGAACAGCTTCCACCCAATGGGTAAGATGGTCTGTTATTACTAACAAGAATTTCCACCTCTGTACTTAGGGGAGTTTGGTAAAGTCCACTTGGATACTTTGAAATGGTCGGAGAGCTAACTCACAACCTCCTGAAGTTGTTTTTCTCATCACCTTTTTATTTACTTTTTGGCAAACCATACATCTTTCAGTTATTTGTTTAGCTAACCCATAAATTCCAATGCACCCATAATTCCTTAGAAAGTGATCACACAAAGCCTTGGTTCCCCAATGAGTTTTTTGATGCATGTCTTCTGATATTTTTCTGGTGAGTGATTTATTAACTGTCTTCCATCAGGAAGTTTCCATTTTCTACATTCATCTGGCTTTCCCCCATCTTAATTCTCTTTCCTCTGTTTCACTAAATTCTGGAGTCTCCAATTTTTCATTCTTTGAGGTCAAAATTAGCATAACCCTTTTTATCCCATTTTCTGCAGCATCCTTAGCTTCTTGATCTGCCAAATTACTTCCTCTAATTTCTGAAGTCATTCCTTTTTAGTGTCCTTTAATATGTACTACAGCTATCTCTTCAGGTAATTTTAATGCCTCTAAAACCTCTAAAATAAGTCCTACATGTATCAACCCCTTTCCCTTTGAATTAAGTAATCCCCTTTCTTCCCAAATTTTTCCAAAGGTATGTACTACTCCGAAAGAGTACTTTGAATCAGTATATATAGTTCCCTTCTTGTGTGCTAAATATTCCAGTGCCCTTTTTAGGGCATATAATTCACAAGTCTGAGCTGACCAGTTTGAGGGTAATTTTCCTTTTTCAATGGTTTGCATAGTCCCCCCATCAACTAAAGCATACTCTGACATTCTTTTTCTTTGTACACATCTGGAAGAACCATCTACATATGTTATTTCTCCTTCTGAAAGGGCTTGTTCCTCAAGATCTTCTCAAACTTTTGTTTGGAATTGGATAATTTTTAAGCAGTTATGTGTCAGGTTATCTTTGGGCTCTCCATATAAAAATTGAGCTGGATTCAGACTCTTGCTCACTTCTAGTGTCAAATCATCACTATCTATCAGAATTGCTTCATATTTTAGCATCCTAGAGTCTGTTAACCATTTTTCAGCTTTCTGGTTTAGCACATTTCGAACTGCATGAGGTGTGTACACTATCAGCTTGCTTCCAAAAGTAAGCTTATGACTTTCTTCTACCAAGATTGCAGTAGCTGCTATAGCTTGAATACATATTGTCCAGCCATGGCTTACTGGATCTAACATCTTTGACAAGTAAGCCATTGGTCTCTTCACTCCTCCCCACTCCTGAACCAGAACTCCATGAGCTACTCCACTTTCCACATTCACGTACAGATGAAAGGGTTTTTCTAATGAGGGTAAGCTTAAAGCTGGTACTGAGGCGAGTTTTAATTTCAATTCCTCTAATTTACCATTATCTTCTTTGGTCCATTTTATATCATCTCCTTCTGTCAACTTCTCATACAGAAATTTTACAGCTTGTGTGTATCCTTCGATCCATAGTCCACAATGTCCCAATAATCCAAGTACCTTTCTAATTTCTCTCTTTGAAGAGGGAGGGGGAAAGGATAGAATCCCTTGATTCTCTCAGGGTTTAATTTTCTACTTCCCTTGCTTATTAAGTGACCAACATATTTTACTTCTGATTCTACAAATTGCAGTTTCCCTTTTGATACTCTTAACCCCTTTTCTCCAAGAAAATTCAGAAGCTTTATCGTTGCTTCTCTGACTTCACTTTCAGCTTTATTATCTGGGGCTTCACATTATCAGCCCCAGATAATAAGAGGTCATCCACATACTGGATGATTTGTATTTCTGGTGGAGTAGGGAAAGCTTGTAATATTGTTTCTAAAGCTTGTCCAAATAGGTTTGGAGATTCTGTAAATCCCTGTGGTAATCTTGTCCATCTTAGTTGCTGCTTTCTTCCGGTATTTGGATCGTCCCATTCAAAGGCGAAAATATTTCGGCTTTCTTCAGCCAGTGGGCAGGTCCAGAAAACATCTTTTAAATCCACTACACTAAACCACTGATGCTGGGGTGGGACTTTACTCAGGAGAGTATAGGGATTGGGTACCACAGGATAACGAGCCCAAGTCCTCATATTAACTTCCCATAAGTCTTGCACTAATCTGTATGTCCCATCAGGCTTTTTTACTGGTAGAATAGGGGTGTTATGAGGAGACAATAAAAGGTTCTAATGTCCCATCCCTTATTAGTCCTTCTATTACTGCTTTCAAGCCTTCTCGTCCTTCTAAGGATATAGGGTACTGACGTACACGTATGGGACATTCTTCTTTCTCAATTTTGACCCTTATGGGGTCAATGTCCAGTCCTCCTCTATTCCCTTCTCCAGCCCAAACCTCCTTGTTAATTTTCTTTTCATCTTCTTGACCAAGTTTTAAAATTTTAGCCATCATTTTCCCTTCTTCTGGTATAACTCCTATTCCCAACTCCACCTGTAAATCCCTCCCTAATAAATTACTACCTGCCCCAGGGACTAATAAAACATCCCCCATCCAAATTCTAGTTTCCCCTTTGATTATCACGTCTTTGATGACAGGAACTGTAAAACTTTCTCATTTTGCCCCTGTTACTTTTACGGTATCTTTACTTATACTACAACCTTTTGGAGTATTCACTAGGCAGGACCTTTCAGCTCCTGTATCAACCACAAATTCTAACTCCTCCTCCTGGGGACCGACTTTTAAAGTTATCACAGGCTCTAGATGGTATTTGTCCCCCAGAAAATAGAGCTGGTGACATCCCTATTCCTCATCTGGGCCTATTTCTCAGAAGATTTTCACGTCCTTCCTTAAGTGAGGGCATTCTCTTCTAAAATGCCCTTCCTCTCCACAGTAATAGCAAGCAGTTTTAGAATGCTCCTGAGTTTTTGTTTGTACTGAGTTCCTGTTTTTTCCCTTTTCCCCTTTTCTAAAGCCCAAATTTCTAGGAGTGGTATTCGGAGACTTCAGATTCCTTTGGAAGTTACTTTCTCTCATAGTGGCTACCATAATTTTGGCTTCTACTTTGGCTTTTTCTTCATCCCTCCTGACATAAACTTTTTGAGCCTCTTTTAATAAATCGTTTAATGATCTTTCATGCCAGTCTTCCAATTTTTCTAGTTTCTTCCTAATATCTGGCCAAGTATGAGTGACAAAATTGACTCTTAGTAAAGCCTGCCCAGCTACTGTCTCGGGATCTATCCCAGAAATTTGTTTCATATTTCTTCTAAGTCTCTCTAACCATTCAGTTGGAGACTGTTCCTTTCCCTGTTGCCCTTCAAAAGCCCTTTTTAAACTCTGCCCTCGAGGTGCTGCCTCTTTTAATTCCTTTGATTATTAAATTAAGGTAATCGTTCATATTCCTTTGCCCAGCCTCTTCATTGTGATTCCAAGCAGGAGGTGTCAATGGCATCTTCTGGTCTCCTGGTAGTCCCTGCTGGTTTTCTCTTTCCCAAATCCTCATACCCGCAACTCTAATAATTTCTCGTTCCTCTTGAGAAAATAATATTTTCATTATTGCTTGCATCTCTTCCCAAGTGAAAATGTTTGGGCCAAAAAATTGATCTAATTTTTCAGCTGTACCCATAGGATCGTCTAATAATCCTTTGACCTCCTTTTTAAAATTTCTAACCTCTGAAGAAGCAAGGGGGATGTTTACAAACCCTGTTCCCCCAGCTCCCATTGGAACTTCCCTTAAAGGGAACAAACGGACCTCTCCATCCCAATTCTTGTGTCCTTTTTCTCTTATGATACTTCTTTCCTGTCTTGGAGGGGTGTTGGGAGAGGGCTGTTCTGTAACTGAGCTCCGCGTACTTTGGTGTTTTGCTTCCTCCTTGAGAGGAATAGTAGAAGCGGTCATTGCCAGGGGAACGGTTACAGGCGAGGGAGTGGGGGTAGGAGGTGGGAGTCCTTTCCGAAGCTGATTCCTCCAGGAGTGGGGGGGGCGTAGGCGGGGACTGCCACCGGCACGGCCAAGGGGACAAGTTCTTGTGGCAGATACCAGAGTTTGGCGTGGACTCTCTGCACACGGTCCACAGCAGTCATGGTGGCAGGACTCTGCGCTGCCAGCGGACCTAGCGCGGCCCGCGGGGCCGAAGCCAGGTTCAATGGAGCTGTGGCAGACAACGCAGCGGGGTCAGGGACTGGTGGAACGGCCGCAGACATCGGAACTGGGGCTGGGGCCGAAACTGGGGCCGCCACCGGGGCCGAGGCAGAGGCAGGGGCGGGGGGGGGGGGGGGGGCAAAAGCGGCGGGCTGGGCTGCCGCGGAACAGATACTTGGGCTAAGGACAGGCGGGACACCGAAAGCGGCGGGCTGGGCTGCCACTGGACCCGCGGGGTCTGGAGGGGGAGGCAGGAATGTCAGGGCTGCCGGTGGAGCAGGGGCTGATGGAACAGCCATGGACATTGGAATCGGGGCCGGAGCCGGGATAGGGCCGGGGGGGACTCTAAAAGCGGTGGGCTGGGCTCCCACAGGACCCGCAGGGGCTGAAGGGGGCGGCGGAAACAGCGGGGCTACCGGCGGAGCCGCCGCCACTGGGACAAGTGGTGGAGCCGCGGGTGGTGCCATAAGAGCCAGGACAGGCGGGACCTCGGGCCCCAAGACCGGCGGTGCAGCTGCGAGTGGCGCAATAGGAGCCTGGGCTTGAGGGGGGGCAAGCAGGAATGGAGGAGGCAATGCTTCCAGGGGGTCCCAGCCCTTCTTTTTCTTGCTTTCCCTTTGCTCCTTTTCTGGGGTCTCTGACAACTTAAAAATTCTTATCCCCTTAGGCTCTATGTTTCCCACCCAACATGAAGCATACTTGCCTTCTGTGTTAAAGGGTTCTTTTGAATTTACAAATACTTGTGAAGCCTGACAGATCCAAACTTCAAAAGAGCCATACCTGGGCCAGAAAACATGGTCAGATCTTATTTCCTTCTCAGCCCAATCAAACATACAAAACTGTATCATTTTGACTTTGCTATTTTTCTTCTACTTGGGTTAGTATTCCAGTTAGCTAACATAACTCCCAGAGGCCTTTCCTGGGGTATCTTTGCTGGCACGCCTCCACTCCCTTTTTTATTTCCTGATTCTTCCTTACTAGTTTTATGTCACATTTTCTCAGAATCTTATCTACCCTTCCCAGGCCTTTGTTTCCCACTATTTTTTTTTTTTTTTTAATTAAAAAAGCAACAATTCGGACCCCACTCCCTCTTTCCCCTTTCCTCTCCTAGAATACAAAAGTTCCCTCCTCTTAATACAATATGCCTCCCTCCAGAAAATAAAATTATATTTCAGGGTTTAGCATTTCTATCACATATATTTTCATCCATTCTCACTCACTCCTTTTTATTGTTCCAATTTCTCTTTCTCAAGCACTATCAGACACAACCACACAAGATTAAGGTACCTCTTAATTTCAAATTGTTGGCTAATATTCACCCATGGGCCCAGGTTTCTTGGATTAATCCTCAATTTAGCAGAATTAAGCCTAAATTTCTTGGATCCAACACTCAATTCAACAGTCTCAAAACCCAAATTTCTTGGAGTAATCCTCAATTTAGCAGAATTAAGCCCAGATTTCTTGGATTTTAATCCTCAATCCGGCACTCTCAAAACCCAAATCTCTTGGATCAATCCTCAATTTGGCAGAACTAAACCCGAATCTCTTGGATTTTAATCCTCAATCCGGCAGTCTTAAAACCTAAATCTCTTGGATCCAATCCTCAACCTGGCAAATCTTTAGGGGCTCTTCTACTTTTTGTCTTGTTTCCTCGTGGTTTGTACTAGGAAACTCTTGACTCCCTTTCTTCAAGGGATCCAATCCTTCCCCTGAAACCCAGTCCCAGTTAAACTGGGGATTCTTTCACTCCTTTTATCTTTCGCTTTGCCTCTTTACTGACTGCTTCCCTCGCAGGAGAGCAGAACTGCAGCCTCAGAAGCTCCTCACTCACTTTGCAGGTCTGGGGGTAACCAGCCCGTGTCTCATACACACACTTTCATCCCCCATATCCGCTCCCCATCCTCCCAAGAAAAAGAGGAAAGAAAAAATACTCACCTTTCTCTGAGTCCTCGTGAACAAGATTTTTACGTGCTTAACTACCGCGGTATCTTGGGGAGCCTTTTCCTTCCTTTTCTTTTTGCTTTATTGTCTCCTCTTTTGTCCTTAGGGTGTTTGACCTGCAGACCGCCCCCCGGACCCACGCCAGGAAACACAAAGCGAGGCACCCAAAAGCGGGCAGGGGTGACCCCACCGCTCTGGGTTCCCCAGGAGATCTCAGAGGTGAGGTCTTTTTCCCCGTACGGGCCACCAATTGTGAAAAGCAAGGTTCACTCTTTAGAAATTTTAAAAGAAGTTTAATAAAAGGGACAATTAGGAGACATTAGCAAAAAGGGTTTTATGGCTGTGTGCTTTGGCAGAGATCCAAAGGCACCCCTCTACATCCAAAAGATCGTCTTTAAAAGTACATC
Source organism: Aphelocoma coerulescens (assembly GCF_041296385.1). Lineage (NCBI taxonomy): Eukaryota > Metazoa > Chordata > Aves > Passeriformes > Corvidae > Aphelocoma > Aphelocoma coerulescens. The sequence continues at coordinate 73,251,198 of NC_091014.1, read as the reverse complement.
TCGTATTGCATATTCATCACAATCATGCATGATTCATAAATTCTTTGGTGTTTCTATGTATCATCCCATCAGCCTTATCTTCCTCCTTGGCTCCATTCTGTCTCTGCTCCCTCCGTAAATTCTTCTCTCTCTGGTTTCTGGTTTTTCTTCTTCTTCTCTGATAAGATACTCCAGGAATGTGAAGACTTTCTCTGCCTATCTTTTCTAAATTGACTACATAAACAATAGACATTCTATATCATCCAGGTAAAGTTTTTCTAACATTAAGTAACATGCAAAAAACCAACATCACAATACATTCATAACACCTCTACCAGAGAAACTCATGTAATAACCACTGAACAGTCCTGCCTTATGTGGTGTGTAATATCCTTCATCATGTGGAGCTTTTCCCCCACCTCTCCTGGAGCCATCAAAAATAAGATGTTCTTCCAGCAGAACCAAAACCTTTCCCCAGTTTGGGTCAGCAGAGCTGTGTGGCCATGATCACACTTACTGACAAAACTGGGTTTAAGTTGTGATAAGGAATATAGGTGTTGGGGTTTTGGGAGTTCCCCTTCTGGTTTTTTCCCTCTTGAGGAATTTTCCCCCTGTATGTAGCCGGGGCAACAAATTGCTGGGTACTTGGGGAGGGCAAAGGACCTAGCCATTCAGGGTGTGGTCCAACAGGCTACTGTCTTTCACCTGGGTGTGTGGGTGGTTGGTGCCCAGTGTTCCGACTGAGGGAGAGGCTGCTGCCATCTCATCAGCGCTGCAGGCTTTTGGCTTCAGGCTGCCTTCTTTCTACCGGAGAAACCCCGGGATTCCCAAAGCCGCCTTTCCCTGCCCCTGCAGCTGCATTTGAGCCTTCACTACTCTGTAGCCCCCGCACGTCCTGCCTGCTGAGACCTCCCAGGGTTTCCCACTGCAGCTCCAGAGTTTGATCCATCTCATCTGCCATCTGGGATTTGTGCTCATCCCTGCTGTTCCAGCCTGCTGTTCCAGAGGGTCCAGCCGGACACCAGGATCGGCTGCCCAGGGGGTTTGTGAAGCCTTTGTTCCATCCCTTCCTAGCATCCCAAGCCGCCATTGCCGCGTGCTCCCCGAGCTCGCTCCAGAGTGCCCCCTGCAGCTGCGGGGGAACCATCGCACCTGCCCTGCTCACCGGGAGCCGCCAGCGCCCCTGCCGGCTGCGAGAGGAACTGCACCCGAGGGGAAAGGGCCTGACAGCCGAGAAGGGTGGCACCAGCTTTGTGGTTCTGTTTGCTGTTACTGCCATAGTTATTGCTGTTTGTTTGCCTTGTTATACACACACATATATATAATAGTAAAGAACTGTTATTCTTATTCCTCATACCTTTGCCTGAAAGCCCCTTAATTTTGAAATTATAATACTTTGGAGGGAAGGGATTTGCATTTTCTTTTTCATTTCACAGGAGACTCCTGACTTCCTTGGCAGACACCTGTCTTTCAAACCAAGAATGGTTTGAAAGAAATGGCTAAAGCCATTCATGATAAGAAGAGATGGCATGAAATTGTTGTATTTTTTATATTAGCAGCTACAGGATTCCAAAGAGGACAACTGTGTGCATCTCATTTTTACTCTGAAGCCATCTGACTTCACAGAAAAGTCCCTGGATCTTCTTGTGCCTCCCTGCTAGGTTGAACAAAGCTGTATTTGCACTTACTTTCCTTCACAGAAGTATCTGTAGACCTACAATCATCATGCCACTGCTGCCTCACTAAATTTAAATGCAAGCTCCTCAAGACTGTCTGCAGAATGTTTGTAATACTTTTAACAACTCCCAGATTGTTCTTCTCAGACTTCTTAATTTTCTTGACATGTGGGCAGCAAAGCAGCTTGTAGTATTCCCAAAGCATTTGTACCAGTATTAATGCAGAATTAATAGAGTAGGAACCATCACTGTCTGCATTTTATCCTGACAGAATGCTAGAATTTAATTACATCAATTTAGGAGGAAGTTTTTATTTCTTTCCTTCTTCATATGGTTTATAATTGTTTTTTTGTATGGTGATAGCCTAATATTCTTACAGATTCGTATGTCAAATCAACTGTAATGAGTATGTTCAGAGTGCGGCATTTTTCCACAGACTAAGCCTAGACTTAAAACCTCATCAAGATACTACGCAAAAATATAGACCGTTGCTCTGAGCAGGTTTCTTTTTCAATTTAAACTTAGATTTGGTTTGTGAAGCCATAGTAGTTGCACATTTCAAAGCAGCACAAGCAATTTTATACTCTTGTAGTATCTGTTGGACATTATGTCCCAGAATTTCTATGTTCACACACACAGAGTCATGGTATATTCATATAATCAGTGATGAAGCACAAAGACACATTTTGACTTAGTTCATTTGATTTTTCCCATGGGGAACATATGGCTATTACCTTTTGGCTATTCAAGCTCTATTCAGTGCTCCCTCTTTTCCATGCAGTGTGAACCATCATAGAAAACCCATAATTTATTGAGCAATTAGTCAGCTGGGCAAGACTGACTATGGGGATAATCAAAACCAGGGAACTTTTTCAGCTGTCAAACAGCTGACAGCAATTGTCTAAATGGATAAATTACAATTCTTTTGGTAGTTTATATTAGTTTGGCTTAGAGCAATGCAGATGTTTTGCTGTTGTGCAAAGCAAACACTCAGAGATGTGAACAACAGGCACAAATTAATTGTCATTTCAAGTGAAAAACATTCCTGGGAAACGTATCAAACATTTAACTAGCTCCACTCAACAAATTTGACATTCCCCATGCTGGTGTTATTCCCACTGCATATGCACTAATTCTAATAAAATATTGTTTTTACAAATCACATTTTACAAATCAGAAAAATTCTTATGAAAGCTCCTGTTTAGGGAGAGTGTAGCATCAGCATTTCATGAATTTACATGGCAGGGGAAAACATACAGGACTGAAGGAAAACTGAACTGTTGGTTCAGATGATTTAAGCTGGGCTGACTCAGGAGACAACCTCTAGTCAATCTGTCTTTGTTTTCATGGACAAACATAAATTCATCAAGAACTAACCACTCATGATTTCCCAATTAAAAACAAAACTGAAGGTCTGGTAGTTGGGGGCAGAGGAGAGAAATTACAGTTGACTGTCAGAAGTCTTCTTCACATCTCTGCTAGCTGAATATTTTGGGAAGATAAAATGTACACCTGCTGTAGTGCAGCAAGACAGAGGTATGCAAGAGTGGGCTGGCATGGATCATAAGGAATCCAGGATGCTTCAGTGGCAAGTAACAGGGGACCCAAGCCAGGGGATAGAAATATAATGTAGTGACATTGTTTTCAGATTAAAAAATTTTAGGAAAAACCCTATCTAGGACCACTTCCCCATTCCTTGTTCTCTTTTCTCTGCATGGTGAGATCTTGCACCACCTCTTCAGAACTTCCCTGTGAAACACCTTGTGAGGAGTTCCCTCACACACCCTCCCCTTCAAAGACATGTTTGATGCTCTTTGGTATCACTTTTCCTGAGTTTTTGTGCTCCTAAAAGACAATTCCAGCACAATAGTGCTTCTCTCTATTAATGTTACTCAGCTTGTATGGAGCCCTGCTCTAATGGGGATGACTGAACACCTGCCTGCCCATGGGAAGCAGTGAATTAATTCCTTGTTTTACTTTGCTTCTGTGCATAGCTTTTGCTTTACCCATTAAACTGCCTTTATCTCAACCCATAGGTTTTCTCACTTTTCCAATTCTCTCCCTGACCCCACTGGTGGGGGAATGAGCCCATGGCTCTGTGGGGTGTAGTTGCCAGTTGGGATTAAACCTAAACCATGACACAAGTGCTGAGATAATTTCTTCTTTCTTTAGAAGTTGGAGGGAATTTACTGTGATAAAAATATGACTGATGGGGTTTTCCCCCCAGCATCTCCTGTTCCTTATTTAGAGTCCTGGCAAGCTTTTCTGGTGTAATAGCTCCACATTGCTCCCATATCCCCACACTGCTTGCTTTTGACAACTTCATTGTTCGTTTGGCCATAGCTGAAACCAAGCTGTGGTATGACCTGTGTGCCAAATTCATTTTTACTGGGAGACCTGGTGCATTTTCAGTATTGCTGGGGCTCCTTGGTGCCCAAAAGAGAAGGAACAGGTGAGGTGACACGTGATGAAGTACAGCTGAAATAGCAGTAGGTGGGATCCGTCGGTTGCCAGTGTGTCCTTAGTGTAAAGGCAGAGCCACACTGGGATGTGGAATTAACAAGTAAAAATAACCTCCTGGATAGACACTGTGCCACCCTTACGATCAGTGTGTTCCTTTGCAAGAACTGGCTTTTTTCTAAAATAGAAGTAATGATTCAATTACTCTGACACCAAAACATGAGTTGTCTCCTAAACCAAATTAAAGAAGGTTAGAGAGATATCTAATTATTAAGCATATAAATCTTGCTTTCAACAGTCCAGATTTGCATTACAGTGCATTACAGGCTGTAAGCTGTAGGTCTAATTTAGTGATAGAAAAACTACTACAAAGAAAAAAAAAACACAGAGCAGATGAATCATTCTCACTGCAGGAAAGCACTTTTAATGTTACAGTGAAATTATTGCTTTATCATAATTTCAATTATTTTGATTTCACTAAAAAAGAAAAAATGTCTTCCATGCTATATTATGCAAGTTTAAGCAATAGGGATTTGAGCCACAGAAGTGTGAGAAATTTATTGTAGTCGGGAAAATTAATCCACAAACACCAGAGGTTTATGTCCAAAAAGAAGACAGAGGAGTCCTGTTTCTTTATTCAAATAAAGGGAGAGGCCATGGGGCATTTCCCCTGAGGTCTCTCAAATTGTTAGAGGACACAGCCTCCTTTTTATCCTAATTTCCTGGCCGCATTTCCCTCTCTCTTTCCCCAAATTGCCTAATACAGACCCCCTTCTAATGCAAACCCCTCTTTTTTCTTTTCCTATGGAATTTATGGTTCTTCCCATTGCTTCTTTCATCTCTCAGGATCTCTCTATATCTATCAGCAGACCCACAGTTTGTTTGTAAAGACAAATCTCTCATTACTTTCACTGTTATTTTTTCAAACTTTCCTAAGACTTAGAACAGGTGGAATATAATGACTACATCAGGTTATTTTAAAATTTGATCATAGAATCCTAGAATGGGCTTAGTTGGAAGAAACTTTAAAGATTATCTTGTTCCCACCCCCAAGGCAGGGACACCTTCCACTGGACCAGGTCGCTCAGAGCCCCATCCAATCTGGCCTTGAACGTTTCCAGGAATGGGCCAGACACAGCTTCTCTGGGCAACTATGGACATAATTCTAAACTAGGGAAACCTTATTTTTAAACATGAGGGCTTTTTTTTTACCTTTGGGAATCTCTTTATTTGAGGGGTGTTAGAAATAAACTCACTTTTTTATATAATTAAGTGGAGACAAAGTCTTCAATGCAAAAGAAAACTGTTTATTTGTAACGAGTCATCTGAGTTGGGTGTGTCTCTTCGCCCCCCCCTTCCCCCCCCCCCCCCCCCCGAGAGGCGAACACACACACCCTCCAACAAAATGGCAACTTTTTATACCTTTTCACGGCCAGGGGTGGTCCCTGTCCCCTTTCCCATTGTATGGGTACTCATTAACTTACACTCTCTCCCGACCTACTCTTCTGTCCCCTCCCCTCTCATCCTTCTTCCTTTTCTGGCCCTATCTTCAACCCCGCCCTTCTCCCAGTTCTTAACAGCACCCAACAGATTAGCCAAAACACATCCAAACCATAGATAACAACAAATACGGAACAGAACCAAATATGGAACTTTTATTCTTTTACTCAGTAATCTTTTTGGGCTGCAGCAAAATGTTATTTCATCTCTCACAGGGAGATGAGAGCATTCAGCATCACCTTGTCTCTTACAGCCTAACAGTTCAGAGTGATAGGAAAGATGTGTGCTAATGTCTTTACAAAGAAAAGGAGGCTGCGTCCTCCGAAACCTCAAGGAAGAAAACACCATGGGCGTGTGCCCCAGTGGACTCTCTCCCTTTATTTGAATAAAGTTGCAAGACTCCTCTGTCTCCTTTATGGACACTGGCTTTTCATAGCGTGATTTTCAGTACAGAGACTGTTGGAAATGGAGGTTTTTAGATATTGCCTTCATCTTCAATATTACCATAGTTTTAGTCTCACTAATTCTACTTAGAAAAGGTAGAATAAAAAGTGATAGGTGGAAATAAAAGCCAGGAAACTTCAAATTAGAAGGCAGGTGAAACTTTGCAAATATCTTCAATAAAATGAGTACCACTACAACAGAACTAATCCTCTTGTACAGAAAATCATGCTATGAAAAGCCAGTGTCCACGAAGGAGACAGTCCTGGAACTTTATTCGAATAAAGGGAGAGAGTCCACTGGGGCACACGCCCGTGGTGTTTCTCCCTTGAGGTTTTGGAGGACGCAGCCTCCTTTTATCCTAAACTCCTGGCCGCATGATGCCCTCTTCCTTTCCCCATTGGCTGAGGTAATAGGAAGGTACGGCCTTCCCAAACCGCCTACCACATATACTCCTCTGAACCTGTCATTTTACCCCAAAGTTCAGTAGTTCAGGCTTGTGCAGACCCCCTTGCTGTTTGGGGAGCCAAGCTGTCCAGGCTCTGTAACAAACCCACGGCTTGAAGTTAATAGAGACATTAAGACCCATTTCAAAGACATTAACACCCATACCTTCACCCATCAAATTGTTTGTAAAGACATCTTCACTATAATCTCTGATAAAAATTCTTTTAAGAGGCAAGTGGCACGTGAATGTTTTGAGACAGAGAAATATGATTTGTCCTGTACATGTTTTGGGTTAGATCCAAATAAGAGGTTTAATCACTGCACTGAACCTTGTGCTGGCCCTGTTTAGCCTCAGATAATTTACCTGGTGCTGCTCACACATACCTGGAGTACCTTAGTTCACATTACCAGGCATCTCTCAGTTTTTGCTGTCATTACACACGGTCATCACATAGCGTTTTCCCTCTTTCCCAATCCCCAGGGAGCTCCAACATGCTTCCAGCAAAGGCACTGCACTTTCCCAAGAGCAGGAGCAGCTCCAGGGAAAGCACTACCATACACACATACCTACAACACCAAGTACGATGAGAATAACCATCTCCAAGGGCCATATCAGCAATAACTCTCTGCTTGGTGTTGCTTTCAAACCTCATCCATCCCCATTCCAACCATTTTTCCAGGAGGTACCTCAGATTTAGCATCAATTTAAGGAACCAGACTCCAAAATACTTTCCTGCAGTCCCATCTTACTGATATCCCACACTCTGGCTAGCAAAGCTTCCTCTTCAGTTATCACACTTTGTCCTAATGATTTATTCCAGCTCTTATCCTGCTGGCTTTTTAGTACTTCTGAATCAGGGGGATGGGGAGCAGAAGAATTCGTTTGTCAGGAACAATGTATCCACTTGGTCAGCATACCAGAGCAGGAAGAAAAAGATAAGAGACCACTGATAAGACCAGCGGGAGTCTCAGACAGGCATCCTGCCTCATCCCAAAACTAGCTGAAACCAGTCCCAAAGCTTAAACCCAGGCCAGAGGCATAAAAGAGCATGCGCAGGAAAGAAAGGTGAAAAGTTCAGGATGAGGAAGACTCCCCTGACTTCATCAAAAGACCCTCGGAAGACCCCTACCACAACCACCAAACAACACTGCGCAAGCACTACGCGGATGTAAATGACTTTTGAGTTCATTATAATACGAAGCGAGGCTGGGCGGAGCTAGGTGATGAATATGTAGAAGTTTGTTAGGAAACTTAATGAATATGGAACTTGTAACCCCATAAATACCGAGCTGAATGCAGCTGTCGGCACGCATGATTTTGGAGGAGCGATCCCCCGTGCGTCCCAGCACTGGAATAAAGCATACCTACTTTACTACTTACTTAGTAATGGAGTTCTTTCCGCTTTTCACTTCCCTAACTGTGATTGACAAGGATGGAAATGGAGCCTGTTGAGGGTCACAAGAAGTAACAGCTGGATAACAGAAGGTGGCAATGCCAGCAGCAGTGAGGCAGGCAGGATGATATGAGAGTAGGAATGTGATGACTGGGGACTGACAAAGGTAGGAATAACATTGCCTCCCTGTCCCCTTGAAAAGTTGTAATAATTCAGTTATCACCTTGAATAAATGCTGTGTTTTATTCCTGGGCTAGTTGTTGGTTTGCTGGATTCTCCGTGAGTGTGATGATTTACACAAGGGCTGTAAACCACCTTCTTTGTGCCTGATAACAAGAATCACAGTTGAAAGGGTTTTTTGGTATATTTGAACACGGCCATTACAGCTCCCTTCAGTCATTTCTTCTTTGTCCAAAAAATGCCAATTCCTGCCTGGAATAATGCTGCATTTTAAGGTACGTTCACTGGCAGAGTTCAATCCCCAGATTTTCATGACTGAGATTCACCTTCCCCTCTTTTATCAGTGAGTTTCAATTATCCAGCTACAGAAGAGTTTGTTAGGGCAAAAATAGCAAGTACTGGGCAAGTATTTAGTAGAGTATATCAGAGTTTTAAAAAGTTAACCTAAAACCCTACAAAGAACTTGCTCCTTGATCCCTGTACTTTTCCGAAACCTGCAGAATTCTCCAAGGCTGCAGAACCCCGCCCACCTTGGGAGGATGAGTGCTCTGGAGGCTTCCAAAGGCAAACAGTGCCTGGATTCTGAAACTGCTCCTCTTTTTGGAGTGTGCCATGTGAAGCCAATGCCAGTAAAACCTCCATTATTTATGTGAAAAACATCCCAGGAATAACTACTATAATGAGAGTCTGTGGATAGACACATTTATTTTTATGGAAGAAGATCTCACATTGACAAATGAGGTTCAATTCTATTTTGCCAGTGCATTGCAGAGCAGTAAAATCAGTGCAGAGTGGCAGTAAATGCTCTCTAATTTATGCATATTTATTTAGCTTTAAGCATCTTCATGGTTCCTGGTTTCATAACCTCCCTTGGCTGCTTATTCTACTGGTTATAAAAATTTTCCTTGTTTAAGCCAAATTTTTGTGACTGCTGTTTAAGCTCCTTAATACTTGCTCTATCTTCAGTGCTAATGAGAACATTTTTTATCCTGGTTGTCTTTAAAGCATCTTTTTGTCCATTAGTAAGATGCTAATGCTTCCTCTGCTAAAAATCATCCATCATAGGCATTGCTGGGCCTTTTCCAGGTATTTTGTTTTTCTACCTGGAGTCTTTAATTTGTCTCTCTTTAAGCAAAGTGCCCAGATTTTAAGTGCCATATTCCTGAATGGAAGCCAGTCTGTGCCATGGAGAAATATCTCCTGCCTTAGACTCTGCAAGGCACAGTCCTTGGGTCTTCATGTGACAATGTTAACCTGGGGATAATGAAATCCTACCATGGTACAGCTTGCCACCTGCTGACCAGAATACACTTAATACATTATTTTTTGAATCATGGGTATTGCTTATCTGTAAATTTTGCTCAAGGATATAAATAAGACTATCTTTAATCACATCAGTGAAATATCTGGGAGTGAGAACCCAAGCTCAGCCCCTCTGCATGGTACGCAGGGGACCTTGCGGGGACTCACTGACTGGCCTCAGGAGTGTCCTGAGGACTTGGCATGGGACTCTTTGGAGAACAGACAGGAGAATCATGGAACCATTAAGGTGGGGAAAAGAAGAATCTTGGGGAAAGACCTCCAAGACCATCTCATCCAACTTTTGGTCAATCACCACCTTGTCAACCAGACCAGAGCACTGAGTGTCTCATCCAGTCATTTCCCGAATGTCTTCAGGGACAGAGACTCCAAAACTTCCCTGGGCAGCCTTTTCCAGTGCTTGACAACCCTTTCCATGAAGAAATCACAAGGAGGACACAGGAGATGAGCATCTGGAGCAGACTTACGGCAGCTGGTATAGTGCACATCATCCAACTGGAAAAACAGGAACCATGACCAAAATACCATTACTAGAACAGGTTGCAACTGGGAAAGCTTTGCTTTGTTTTGAGGAGTAAGGTGGGATGAGAATACAGAGGTTTTGCAAATCCACACTGGAGGCCATGCTTCCATCGCATTATTTGGCTTTTATCTTCAGATATTTACACAAACCAAAGATTTTGGACAATGTCTGTACCTGTTTGTGCATTACACATATTAGGTTCACATTAGATGTCTTAATCATGCTGTTTAAGAACTGCCTTTCATAATATTTTTTGATATTAAATGTTGATTTGCAAGGGCAAAGAGAGTAATTGGGCATTTAGCATCTATAGCAAAACAAATAGGTGCCTAATTCACGTTTGTCCTTTAAAGAAATCCTCTCTTAATTACTATCATAGTGCTTGCTAATCCTGGAACAAAGCTTCTGTTTATTAAAGGATAAACCAGAATTATGACTCCTAGCTCTGCTGGGCAGCCAAGTGTGTCTGGTTTTGGAGGAGGACACTTCAGATATGCCCCTACTTGCAGCTCTGCTAATAACCTGGTACAGGGCACCAGGCAAGACATATTCCCTCCCTACTGGCAGCTGGGAGTGGGCTTCTGATGAAGGAACAGCTGATATTAATATTGTGACATTAGTCTCTCTGAGTACTGTAGATAACAAGTGCTAGTTAAAATTTAGCAGCCTTTAGGATTATTTGTTTTCCTCACCATAGGTTTTTCACTGGTTTTGCAGTTATTTGAAGTACAGAAACAATGTTATCTGTAGGAACTAGGTGTACATGGAAGAAGAAAATAAAATGCTGTGGGTTTTTTTCTTATCCCACATTTTTCCATTTCACTGCTGGATCAATAGGAACAACAGTGAGACTTTCTGAAGCGGTTGAGAAATAGGAGTATGTCCATAACTTGGATACAAGTTGCAACAAATCCTCTTCCAGATTGAAAAAAAGGATGGGATGGAGACACAGCTAAATATCTGAAGTCAGGAAATGTTTTGAACAGAACCAGGTTTTGAAACATCCCTTTGACCAGTGATACTGTCTTCATTTCTGAGCTCTGTGTTCCCAAATGACTGTGGGGTCATGATTTGGAAGTGGGGCTGCTTTGCCTTTCATGCTTGCTGTGATTTTTTCTCTCTTTTAAGTTCCTAGATAACATTTCAATAAAATGTTGTTGAATTTCAAAGGCTTTTGACACCTTTTGGAGAGATCACTCCAGGTAAATGCAATGTACAGCTGATTCAGAGTATGTTACAGCCCCAAAGAGCACCTTCCCCCAGCTTGTCCTTCTCCCCTTCTTAAACTGTCATTGTTCCCCTAGATTTTCACTGGGAACAACCAAATCTGTGTTACTGCTTGTGGTTTCCTGACATGCCAGAAAACATGGTTAGGAAAAACTAGAAATTCAGCTTCCCAAAGGAAGTTTCATTTAGACAGAATTATGAGAAAGGAGAGAAGAAAAATCTGTAATACCAAGCCACACACACATCCATCCTGTGCCCATTCTGTCTTGCTGCTCCAAGTGACTATTTCCATAGGATCTTTCAAAGCATCAGGCTTTTGATGATGGATCATTTTGTACTAATGGTGACATTACCTGATGAGAGAAAACACTGCTGAAACTGTTCATTGACATTTAACAATGGCTAATAAATAGGATTTAAAAAGAAGATGGTGTGAAACACTGCTTGCATTCAGTGTGATAATTGCAAGAGGGAGTCTGATCTTTCTTCCTTTAAGTCAATGAGAAAGCTGTGAGTAACTTTTTAACTGTAACCTGTAAGTCTTTTTAACAGACTAGCAAGGTATTTTATTACTGTCTGTAGTGCTTTGCTTCAGACCTCACACCTGAAAAAGAAAGCATCCAGTAGGATCTGGAAATTAAAATCTTCCAGCAGGATCTCATTATGTTTTGAGTAAGTACCCAATGCCCTTCCTTCCTGTATATTTTAACATGATTCCTTTTGATGCCTTGATGGGGCTACCTGAAAACAGAGGCTAGACAAAATTAAGAGAATAAAAGTGGGTATTTATTGAATGGCCTTCAATAAGGTACAGTTATGGGCAGACAGAGCCCTAGGGCTACACCCAGAATGGACAACGGGTCAAGGGTTTTTCACGCTTTTATAAACTTGGTCTATTTGCATATAAGGGTGTCGTGGTTTGACACAGCTAAGTGTCAAGCACATGAAATCTGTTATTTTCATAAGGGGAAAAATAAGAAAATATTGAGGAAAACTAGAGAGCTGCAAGGCAAAATACGTTCAAACTTAAACAGTTGCGGTACAAAGAAAAAGTTTATTACTAACAGAATTAAAAGTGAAAAGAAATAACAAGAAATTAAAGCAAACTTCCCCTCTCTTCCAGCACCTCCTTCCCTTTACCCAACTCACACAAAGGAAAACAGAACATGGGATTTTAGTCAGTGTTGTAGTTCTTGAAAAGTCTCTTTCTTATGCTTAAGGAAAAAAGGGTTTTCTTCTGCTTCACGTGGTTCCCAAACTGCCACCAACAGCAGACCTGCCCAGAAAGAAACAATCTGCTGTGGTGTAAAACATCTCTCCCATGAAAAATCTCACAGTTCCTTCACACTGCAAAACATGGACCATCACATGGGGTTATTAGTCTTTTTTAAGGATGAGTTATTTTGGCCTGAACACAAAGGCTCTTCTTCACAAGTCTCTAAAAGCCTCTCACTGCCTGGCATAGGCACTCTTCACAATCTTCACAGGCCACGCATGAATTCTCCATCCCCCCCATGTACTTCAAATGGATTAAAGAGACAAACAGCTTGTGATATTACCACAGCATGCAAGAAGTATTTTTAAGCTACGGGCGAAAAACGCAGCACGGCCCTCTTTTCTCCCGTCGCCATTTTCAGCTTCGTCTCACATGACTCACCTTCTCTCTGACTCTGAAACCACCATGTTGAAGAGTGTCCTTGTCAGGCTTTACAGTGGAAGAAAGCCTCACTCCCTTTGTGCTGCTGGCTGCATGGTGTCTCCTTCAGTTCAGCGTGGAGTGTGCTGGCTGCAGAAAGGAGGCTCCGCCGGCTCCCGCTGGCTCCGCCCGCTCCGCGTGGCAAGGAGAGGGACCCGCTGGTCCCAAGAAGCCATGCTGGATGGATTTAGGCTGTGTGGCAGTCCATAGCTAGTTTTAGCTGCCTGCGGCTCTGATATAGTTCCCCCGCCAGCGACCCAGGGCCCGTGCCGCGGCGTTGAGAAAAGAGGAAGGCTTTCCAGCAGGGTATCTGGAACGAAAAGGAAATTCCCACCTTTCTACACAGTTTAAATATGTAAATTGCGAGGAGCATCATTGGTCTAAAAGTCTGTCCATCAACTCAGGTTCAACCCACTATGCAGGGTTAATTCTCCAATTACAATTTCAGGTAATGATGTCATTACCCCAAGTGTTTCCCCCCTTTTAGAGGCTTAGTTTACATATTTCGGGACCTGGGACAAGATGTCCTTGAGTCTTAGGCCCAGAGAGGATTTGTTATGTCTAACCAGAATGGGAGAACAGTAGCTAACAGGCTATGTGGAGTTTCAGGATTACACACTAAAGCAGTACAGGATCTGAAAAACATAAAAGCCAAAATCCTAAGGCATCACTTTTCCGTAGATTGCAGGGCTTGTTGCCTTCAAGAAATGTACAACTCTGATGCTTTCTGTTTCCATTTCTCTTTGACTTAAGTGGCATTGACAACTGTGCCAACAAAATAGTTCAGGAAAGAATTGATTTAAAGAGGTTTATATGGGTATAACCTGAGAGGGAAAAAATGGAATAGAAGTCATGTGAGGGTCTCTGCCAGGTTTTTGGTGGGGAAGAGTGAGATGGTGGCCCCCATTTTGAGGCCCATGGCAGCTGGCCCTGGGCTCTGGTTCCCCAAAACAGGCAGTCCAGGCTCTTCTTCCCCTGTGCCGTGTGGCAACAGCATCTCTCAGGTGGAATCCTGAGGAGTTGGGAAGGGGAGCTGACATGTGGCTTTGGGTCCCACCACAGCATTGAGGTGGCACCTGTGCAGGTCTGCTTTTTGTTTTTCTTTCTTTTTTGGTGTTGTTTGGTTTGGTGGGGTTTTGGGGGGGGGGGGGTTGTTTTGGTTTTGGTTTTATTTTTTATTTAATTTTGGGGGTTTATTGTTGTTGCTTTTAATGAAAACACCAAGATATTAAATGTTTTGCATTGGAAAAAAAATCTCCTTGTTTGTCTGCTACAGAGCTTTCTTAATTATTTAAGATATAAGCTCCTCATTATTGAGCTTCCAGTTTTTTTCCATCACATTGCACCATTGAAAGGGCTGTATAATATTAATAGATGCTTTACATAACATTTCTGAAATCCTGAAATCAAGCATATTTTATAGATGCCACAGGAGGTTTCAGTAACTCTAATAAATAATGCTAATGGTGAGCTGGAAAAATATACTCTTTAGGAAATTTTGTAATTCCCAGCTGCTTAAAAAAATTATGGTAGCACAGGTTGTGTCTTTGTTATGTACATTGAATAAGTTATCACTTATAAAAAACTGTTCATCATCTTTTTTTCTGATGCTACCAATAGATTTTATTGCTTTTTGAGCTAAGCCATTTACATGCTGATTTTATATTCATAGAGAACTAACTGGAGTGTGTCATGAAGCCAAAGTCTTTTTAGATGATGAATATACTGATATTTGCAACTGATGATGTGTGAAGCTGCAGAGTTGACACCAAACTCAAACCGTCGGCAGTTAATCTTTCCATTGTAGCCATTTATGCAGACTAAGTGAAAAGGGTATTGCAAACATCACTGAAAGAAGACAAAATAGAAAAATATGTCAATGTTGGATGCATACAAATAGAAATGGAAGATTCTTGATTGTCATTTTGTCATCAGCTGTCTGTAAGAAGGATCCTCAAACCACCTCTTCTGTAGATTTTCTGCAAGAGCTGAGTCACCAGCCAGCTACGTCTGCTTAGGATGAATTTGTGTCATTGTTTGCTGTTTATGTCTTCTCATTAATTTGTGATTTGCAACTTTTTTCTGATTAGCCATTCTCTCTGAGACAAATCATTATTTCTGAATAATTGTCTGGACTCCTGTGGCAGCTGCCGCGGGACAGAACAGCTGATCTTCCTGCAACACAGGACATCTTGTGGATTACATCAGATCAATACTTGCCAGGACTCCTTGCCTGGTGATGCATTTATGAGTATTTTATGGTTAATAAACCAGCTTTAATACAAGCCTAAGGACCCTCATTATATCAAGACTGATACATGGTATACATTTAAACATCAATAGAGATCAAATACTCTTAGCAACACTGAAAATCCAGGGAATTCTGATAATGAACTTAAATGTGTCCTCAATACATTTTGCTAAAAAAAGATTTTCTTGAGATCTCAATATTTGCAATTTTTGCATTGTAATGGAGAAAGCTTGAAGAACAAAGAGAGATTAATTTAATTTTTTTTTTTTTTTTTTTTTTTTTTTAAAGAAAGGAAAAGAATGTAGGATATCTCACACTCCATGCTGGAGGCTAAGGTGCTCCTCAGAAATTATTTGATATCTGTTTCAGATTGGTCAGACCAGGGGCTTGAACTTCAAACTCTGACATTGCAGCAGTGATGTGCAGACAGGGATAACCAGGAAGTAACAGGGTCCTGCAGGCTTGGGAGAGCAAAATTATTCTTTTCATACTCTAGACATAGGTTTGTGCCCTGTGTGAGCTGCCCTGGGCAGAGGTCAGCTCTGCTCTTTGCTAACTGGCACCACGTGGTTTCTCCCAGATCTTTCCATGGATCCAGGCCACTGCTTTCTCCACAGTGTCCCAGCAAAGAGAGGATGCACAAGGCTTGGGGTATGAGCCAGCAGCACTTTGCTGGATTAGGTTTTTCCTATCTGCCCAGAAACCCAAGTACACTGCAGGGATATTGCAAGCTGCTCTTCCACATGCTAAATACTCCATCTTGGATAGCAGAGCTGATGCTTGCTGGATTTTGCTGGTAATTCAGTTTGGCAATTAGTCGGATGGTGCTAATGTAGTTTGGGCAAGGAGCATCATGGAAAGGAAAGGAGAAGTGCAGTTCACTCATGCATGGAGACCATCTCTTTCTCCGATGGAAAGCCACCTGATTTAGGGTTGTTCATTTCTCCTGGGAATTGGGCACATTTACATTCCTACCATACTGGCATACCATGATTCCCTTCTTGTGGCACAATTAACTTTGTTTATTTTTTCTAAATTCTGTTATTTTCTTTAACAAGCTGATGCTAAATTCTACATCTACTTGATAAATGAGTGTTGTGATGACTCTGTCTTAGCTTACAATGTAAGATGTAACCAAAGGTACATACTCTATCACTATCTGTTAAAACCAGGTGGGGCAGTGTTCTCTATCTCTTTCATGACACATCCCTGGTAACAACCTCCGGAGACATATCTTCTGTTAATGGGCCATCTCGCCTCACTGCATGACTCATAAAATTGCATCATCCCATTGTGAGATGCTCTGCCCAGGGAGAGGAACCAAGCATTCCTACCTGAATGTAATCTGAGGTTTGGAACACCACAGTCAGCCCTTACCTACTGGATTCCCAGAGGAGAAAAGCTGCATAACCACCATGGCCCTTCAGAGGAAGACCAGACCCTTCTACAGGATCACTGCTTCTACAGAACCACATCTATCACCTCAAGAGGACTGCAGCTGCCATTTAATCGGACTGCTACCACTACCCTGACCAACACCGTGTCAGGTCGTATCCTGACTCTGTCAGTTGAAGCCAGTGTTTCTGTATTATTGCCTTGTTATATATACTAGTAAAGAACTGTTATTTCTATTTCTCATATCTTTGCCTGAAAGCCCCTTAATTTCAAAATTATAATAATTTGGAGAGAAGGGGGGTTACATTTTCCTTTCCAAGGGAGGCCCCTGCCTTCCTTAGCAGACACCTGTCTTTCAAACCAAGGCTCTTATTTAACATTTGTTGTCCCTCTGTGTATTTCCCACATGGTGGAAAATATAATTTGGCTATATAATTTACAAGGAAGGTGTTTTTAATTTACTTTATAACAAATTCTTTGTCAGGTATTGTCTGAACCAGATGCTAAATTCTTATTTTATATCTATGTTGACTTACTCTTTGCTTCAGGGAAGAAATTACTGTGCACAGTGCTAGACAATCACTGTGACACGCCCCCTGTGCAGGAGAATAAAAACTGCTTTCTCTTTCTTTGTGTCACATATTTTGCTTGGGCTTTTTGTTACGAATTTCCTCAGTCCCTGCTTTGTATTTCTTGGCTGTCCAAGAGTTCTTCTCTGACTGCTTTGTGTTCCCTGATTGCGGATGAATGTGTTCCCTTCCTTCGTGTATCTTGCTCCAGAGGAGTTGCCTTTTTTGCTCTCACTCTCATATTTCAATTTTTATTTCCCTAACTTAAACCATTAAGTGGCTTTTCTGGGGGAACATTGAAATAAAGGAAGGGTGAAGTTTATATTCATCTGAATGCTGTTAATGATTTAAGTTAATTACTCTTATCTGCTCTGTTTACATTCTTGCATGTTCAAAATACTTTTGATAATTATACAGTGATGCCTACTGTTTATTCAAAAAACATTTATTTCAGTTTTTAGGACTAATATCTAATTTTAAATGAGTGTATTTTGGAAACCATGACTTTGCTGACATCTTATTTCCTCTGCATGGAGACTTGCTGCTCCAAATGACTCATCAGCCTGCTGGCTCTATTTCTATCTACTGTTTTTGGGTAAAAGTTCCAGGCTGAGTGTCTCGGTTTGAAAGACAGGTGTCTGCTAAGGAAGGCAGAAGCCTCCCTTGAAGTGGCAGATATAACCCCTTTCCCCCTGAGTTATTATAATTCTGAAATCAAGGGTCTTTAGGCAAAGATGTGGGAAATAGGAATAACAGTTCTTTACTATATATATATATATATATATATATAACCAGTCAAACAAAACAACAACAACTATGACAGTAACAGCAAACACAAACCCAGTCCCAGCCTTCTCAGCTGTCACGTTATTTCCCCTCGGGTGCAGTTCCGCTCGCAGCCGGCAGGGATCGCTGGCGGCTCCCGGTGAGCAGGGCAGGCGCGATGGTTCCCCCGCGGCTGCAGGGGGCGCTCCAGAGCGAGCTCGAGGAGTACACGGCTGCTCTGGTGCCCTGGGATCCCGGGGAAGGATGGAACAAAGGCTTCACAAACCCCTGGGCAGCCGATCCTGGACTCCCGGAACAGCAGGCTGGAAATGGCAGGCCGGAGCGGCAGGCACAAACACAAATCCTGGGTGGCAAACGAGATGCATCCAAAAGGGGAACCCCCCGGAGGTCCAGGCAGGCAGGGCGAGCATGGCTACAGCGTAGCGAAGGCTCAAAACAGCAGCGGTGCAGGGCGGCCACAGCCCAGCCTCCAGCAGGGCAGGGAAAGCAGCTTTGGGATCCCGGCGTTGTTTCCAGCAGAGAGAAAGACGCCAAAAACGGGAACCAGCAGCTCCTTTCTCTGCAGCCTCTCTCTCCAGATGCTGAGAGCGAACTGCCCCACACCCAGGTGAAAACAAAGGAGTCACCAGGCCCATCCCACCCCCAATGACAGCTGTTTTGTCTTTCTTAAGTATTGCCATTTGCCCCCTAGCAACATGCATATGGGAGAAAATTCCTTTAACAGGAAAAAAACTAGGACTAAACTAAACCCCCAACACTGAGTTTGGAGCCCAGTTTCCTGTTCATTTTCATTTGGGCCAGTGAGGGGGGAGTATGGAAGACTTTTGAAATGTAGACATTTCTCAAGCCCTCAGTTTGTAGCTGGCTGGAATTTTTCAGTTTTTATTTTTCAAAGTCACTTTTTCAACATTTCTTGGGGTTGGTGAGTGAAAGGGTTTGAAAAACAAAGCTGCCACACAGATTCATGCACTGTCACACTTGAGAGGAGCTGGGGTTGAGGGCTTCTCTGGCTTTTTCTACTCCTCCCTCCTCTTTCGTTTCTTATTTCCCAGTGAAAATTTGGAGTCCTGTTTGGCCAGTTCCCTGGAGCATGGAAATTTCAATCCTTTGGAATAAATTTCCTGAGTCCTATAGATGGCTCCTACCTAACCCCTACTCTGCCTTCCAGACCTGATTTCCCACACCCTTCAGCCTTAAAGAAAATGCTCTAGGACAAATATTAGCAATTTATTTATTATGATATTTCTTGGAACTGCTCTTGCCAGCAGTAGTTCCTCCTGGATTTCATTGAGAGAAGCAGCATGTGGATCCCTGGACGAGGCAATGAGCTAGCACTAGAGACGTTCATCCTCCTGTCTCTGAGGTATGACCTTGCCCTTTTCATCTTTTTTCCTTCTCTCTCCCCTTGCCTGGTTTGTCTTTTTAGACAATAAACTTCTTCTTATGTGTGCCTAAGGTTCTTTCATGCCTCAGGTTTACAGTGCCTACGTCAATTATAATCATAGATGGAGCCCCCAGGTGTAGTTGTAGCACAAATCTTTGAGCAGAGTAATCTGATTCCAGCTGATTTGAATGTCTCTTGCTTCTCAAGTACAGGATAATCATCAGAAAGTACCAGGCAAGCACTGCATATAATGCCTCAAATTACTTTTCTTCTCCCTTTTTCCCCCCTCTCCTGTCCCCAAAAATAAGAGAGCCCCTTTGGGACCCTTATGAGGCAGAATGTTCTGTTTACCCGTTCCATTTCACTGTTTATTCAATTACATACTCGAGCCAGATGAGGTCTGAGGAGGGTATCTTCAAAAACTCCCTAAATTCCTGTTATAGTCAACAGCAGATGAGAGCTGGACTTTAAATGCTTTAAATTGCCCCCAGAGAGTATCTTATGATGGGGAAGTCAGGAGAGTTTGCCTTCCTAGGTGTCCTAAATTACAATGTAAAATGTAACCAAAACTATGTATTCTAATATCATCTACGTAAGTTGTTAAGATAGAGGGGCAGTGTTCTTTTATCTTCTCCATGAGTCAGATCTGATAGTACCCTTCGGAGGGGTATCTCTGCTAATAGGCCATCAAGATCTTCCCAGCATGACTCATAAAATTGCATCATCCCATTGTGAGATGCTCCACCCAGGGGGAGGAACCAAACATTCCTACCTGGATATAATCTGAGGCTTGGAACACCATGGGCAGCACTACCCACTGGAATCTCAGAGGACAAGAGCTTGATTACTACCACTGGACCTCGAGAGAAAGACCAGACCTTTCTACAGGATCACCACTTCGACAAAACCACATCCATCACTCCAACAGGACTGTAGCCACCATTTAATCAGACTGCTACCACCACCCTAGCCAACAGGGTGTCAGGGTGTATTCTGTCTCTGTCAGTTTAAGCCAGTGTTTCTGTACTGTTGCCTTTATTTGAATTTTCCTAATAAACTGTAGTTCTGACTTGGAATCTCACGCTGGTTTGCTTTCAAACTAATACACTAGGCTAGAAGCAGTTTTGAGGAATAATGTCTTAAGATAAAAGACCTGTGTTTTCCTCAAAGTCTGTGAAGATACTTTGTTGTTGCTTTTGTAAATGAGCAATCCCTAACCTGGAAAAAGTATTAAAGAAACAAGTTAAAAGTAGAAATTAGGGTCCAAGTCTTTTGGTTTACACATTTACCCTTTCTTTCCTGAAAAAAAAAATGAAAGAAGGTAAATTTAGGTTATCTATTAGAAAGAAATTATTTCCTGTGATGGTGTTGAGGCCCTGGCACAACTTGCCCAGAGAAGCTGTAGCTGCCCCATCCCTGTTCAATGCCAGGTTGGATGGGGCTCTGAGCAACCTGGTCTAGTGGAAGGTGTCCCTGTCCATGGCAGGGGGTTGGAATGAGATGGTCCTTAAGGTCATTCTGTGATTCTGTGATTCTTTAGGAGACATTTGTCATGCGCTGCACAAGCTGAATAAACTCATCTCTGCTACACATAGAAAATCCCTTGCTAATGGCCTGAAATACGAGGCAGAGATGTTTAGGGCTGGTGACAGATTCCTTAGCAGAACTTACCCCAGGCTGACATTCCTGCTCTGGTGAAAATGGAATTTATAAAACTGTCCCGTCCTTGTGTCTCATGTAAGATACACATGGCAGGGTGGTCTGATTCCCCCAAGGAGGCTGCAAGGAGGCAGATGGCGCCAGTGGTGCTTTTCAGCATGCATCACCCGCAATGCTGTACCATTGGGCTCAATTTGTCTCTCCTTATTATCTGGGACAAATGACAATGGATTCACCTTTCCATATGAGACCTGTATTTTAAAACTGCAGAAGTTTATCAGACCCTGTTTCCAGAACTTCACTGTCAGCTCAATCATCTTATTTTCTGTGCCCTTCTCCATGTTGTTTCACTTTTCCACAAAAGCCTGACTGTTCCTCCTGAGACAAATTTTTGGGAAGAGTAATTTGGAATATGAACACTGACACATGCTCACTGAATGCCTCAGTTTGTCTGGCCTGCCAGTGCCCTGTGCAGGAACCCCTCTTCCTGGATATGTCTTCGCCTATACAAAACTAAAAATGAACCTCCCTGCAAATTTCATGTTTTCCTGTTTTCTTCCTCCAGAGGAGATCCTGTTGCTACAGCTTCTGGAAATCTGTAGGAGTGGTTTCTGGCATGCAAACAATCACTGGTATGACTTTTGCTTTCAAAATAATCTTAAAATTCTAGGGGGGAGGTCTCTGCATATCACTTTCTAGATTTCTTCATTCTCTCTTAGACTGGAGGGAAAGATGGGCCACCAGCATCACAAAGAGCATTTTGAACAATTTCAAACCCAGTAGCACTTTGGTTTTGAAGAATTTTTGTACTCGTTTACTTCATTATTTCCAGAGAGTTTACTGCAGAGTTTACTGACACAAGAATTCAGGAGAGCTGGTGGCTTTCCAAGGATGTTGTATGAAAGTTTTATTTCAACTCACAGGATTTTTCTCAGTTGAAGCCAAATATGTTGTGCTTTCTCCTGGAAGAAAACGGAAGGTAATGCCAGGAGATACCACTTAATCACACCAGCAAAACATCCCTGGCAGTTCTCTGGAAATACATGAGTCCCAAGAAAGAATGAATCAGAGAGTTCATAACTGGATCCTAGCAGACAGCTGGCATATTTTATAGGAGGCAAGGACAAAGAGATCTCAAACACATACAGTACTCACAGCTGGAGTCTTGCTCTGTGAGCATATTCTCCTGTACAGAATAGTGCTGAACTGCTCCCAGTCTCTATTTTGACTTGAAGAATTCAGAGAATTGTACATAAGTTTGCTAGAAAGGAGAGTATTTGTACTTCTCCCTTTCATCTTGTGCTGGTGTGGAAACCAGCAAGGTGTTCTGAAAGCTTCACAGAGCTTGACTTGGACGCAATCACTTTGTATCCTTGAAAATTAGGTTTGTACCCGTGAGAATTATAGCATCAACAGAAGCGAGAAACCATAAACAACAGATGTAGAAAGCACAGCTGGTCTAGGGAGGCTGATATTTGCTTTAGATTGTTTTAGATGGCTGTTAGTTGCAAGTAACCAGTAGTTTTGTAGGGTGTTAATGTAGAAGCCAGTGGGGAAACAGCATGAGTGCCAAGAAACTGTATAAAAGAGGCTTTGTAGAATTAAAGATGCTTTTTGTCTTCTGAATGGAGTTGGTGTGTGTGATTCGTGTCGTGTCCATCTCAACTGCGACATGCTGAAACAGCCTCAGGGGCTTTGGGATAAATTCTTGCAGCACCCCCTAACAATAAGGGCCAGGTGTCAAGGGGGATAAACTTGGTTTCAAGCAGAACTCCAATTTAGAGATGCATTACTGTATGGTACCGTGGAATCATATTGACCCTCTTTGTTTACAGTGGACTTCGTTTAACCAGAAGGAAAAATATCCATGATTTATCAGTGGAACAAACCAAGATTCCTTGCTGTCAGTAAGTAACCCACTACTCACATGGTGATTTTCTAGTTTAACTACTCTGTTATCGCACATGTCCTGATAGCTCTCTCAATATGTCAATCCCTGTCTCACACACTTTATTTTCTCTAAAGAGCTTTAATAATTTTGTTTCAACAGACTGGCTTGGCAGGTTCATCTGTACTGCAAAATCCATGTTCCAATCCCAGATCTCAGGAAGATATTCCTTTTAAATGCAAACAAAAACCAGAGGTCAGAGTGGGCAAAGAGCTCTTGAGTGTGATGTCTCTGACAGTACAAGTTCATTCCTTGAAAAAACAAAGCCGCTCTGTGTATATTTATATTTGAATATGAAATATTTGCACTTTATGGAGAATATTCTGTCCTACTCTTCTTAAAATGAACATTGACAAGAAGCTAGTCCACAAAAGAGAATCTGCTGTTATTTATATTGCTAATGGCTGTCAATGTAAGCAGTAAAACAGAATGGATGCATTAAAAATTAATTATTCAGAAGCACCTGCTGGTGTCCTTAGAAGTACGGCAGCATATTTCTGGGAAATGTTTTTTCATTTCCCTAAATTTTTTGTTACCCAACCCATCATTCAGGTGATTACAACACAGGGAAAGGAAAAAGCACAGTTTGTTTTAATAGCTGTCTTTTTTTTTTTTTTAAATTAGGCTTCCCTCCATGTCTAATGGAGTTCTGCCTCTCCAGAGAGCAGCAAACCCAGCACAGAGGATCTTGATCCCATCTGTGCAGGAACAATTAGAAGCATTTTAACTCTTGGAGTGTGGAGGAATAAAATTCCATTATTCATGAAGTGGTCTCTTGCAGCTGTCTGGTGTTACCTCAGCTCCTCTCATAGATTTGTCACTCACTCATTTTCAATAAGAAGCAGCCATTCCACAGTTCCACAGCTTCCTCCAGTTGTTTCACCTCATGGAATCACAGAATTAGGTTGGAAAAGACCTCCAAGATCATCGAGTGCCCGTTTCTCGCGCTTTCACGTGTCGGAGGAAAGTAACTTTAAGGGATGGGACTATGCAACTACACGAATTTATTGTTTAAAATAACAAACGCATCAGTCGAGGCGTGAGATTTTACAACACCTCCGAGTAATGGCAACTAGTCACAAGATTTAGGGTTACATAGTAATTTATAACTTTCTAATCCAATAGATACTTAAAACGACACTTTGTTTTAGATTAATGACCTATCACTTGTGGCACTTCTCACTGCAATGCAGCTATGTCTTGACCAATAACTTCTCATGTCACGTACACACAGTTGTCTCTCTTATACCATCCACTTTCTTAACTTAAACTATATAAAATCACACTATTATATTTTAAAACCCTTCACCAAAACACCCAGTGTACAATTTTACTTATAATGATAGGAACACAAGTTTGTAATCCTGTTGCTTAAAGTCCACAAATCTCTGTCAATTAAGCCAGACCTAGTCTCTTCCAGGGTTGTAAATCAAAGCCTCCTTTAATTGCAGGAGTTTCTACTCCTCTGTCTCCCACAATCGAGTCCAATCTTTGACCAATCACCACCTTGTCAACCAGACCAGAGCACTGAGTGCCATGTCCAGTCAGTTCTTGAACACCTCCAGGGATGGAGATTCCACCACTTCGATGGACCTTCTGACCACCCTTTCAATGAAGAAATTCTTCCTGATGCCAACCTGAATCCGGGGGTCAGGGAACCAGGAATGGAAAGACAGGCACTGTTTGTCAAATAAATTGTGACCTGCGAACTGCTCACTCAGCTCTCCCTCCATCTCTAGATTAGTTAATCTTGGAAAAAGCCTACATAACCCTCACGTCCATTTCTATGGGAGCAAGCCAAGATTAACCTCAGCAGGAGGACACGTGTAGGATGTTGTATATTATGTTGTCTCCCTGTTCTACAGATAGAAAAATGAATGACTGCTGCTGGCAGTGTAACAGATTTCTTCATTGCAGCTGACTGAAAAAAAACCCCTGTTTTTGTGTGGTACCTTCAAGAAAAGTAATAGGAAGGGTATTAGCTCTAGCTTTCAGCTACACATGCACTAATCTCACTTTGTAAGAGAGTTTATCTGTCTTTTATCTTGAAGAAGCTGGAGGTCATAAAATAAAAAGAGAAAGCATTCAATTAGAGAAAATAGGAAAAAAATATATGATACAGAGTCTCTTTTATGGCTTTGCTGTCTTCTCAAAGCAGAAAAATTTTACTTAATCTGAGTTGTTTTCTTTAAGAATTCCAGATAACATGCAGGAAACAAATGATTTTATAGAGGGCCTTAACTAGGATCTTCATTAAGCCCCACTTTAAGTTGGTTTTCCCACTGAAACTCAGCCAGACAATGAGACTGGACTGATTTCTTCCCATGCAGGCAGATGTTCTAGTGCAATGTTTCCTGCAAAAAGGCTGGATGCAGGGACCACTAATTCTTAGTCTCTCAGGCTGCTGCACTGCTCAGCTGTCCCTCGCTGTACACTCCTGTTTCACGTTGTCACTAAGACAAGGGCATCCTCATAATGATGAGGCAAAACTTCTTCACAAAGAAATGCCATTCATTCCATGGAGGTGGAATGCAAATCTTGTCCAGTGACTAAAGGAATGGTCTGGAAAAGTTAAAAGGACGGAAATGACTGTGTAAGTAAGAGGGTTTCTAAAGAAATGAGGTAAGAAAACCTCCATATTGTTAATGCACAGCAAAATTCATTAATCAAAAGAAGAAATAATGATGTAGACTCAAGTAGAAATATTGCAGTAAAATACTTCCTAGTGTTTTCCAGTACCGTTTTTTTCTGGAGCTGCCAGGACTGTGCAGATGAGATCTAAGCACACATTGAGTTTGAGCTAATTTGGGTAGGAGGTCTGGAGCACTCATTTCTCTCTCTTAGTTGCACAATAAAATAGGTTTATAAAAGAAAGGTGTGCTAATTTAAAGGAAAAATCTTGTTAGTCCAATTCTGCTTGAAATGAGCTGTTCCGAGCATTCTGCAGTGTTTTCCTTTTTCTCCATTCTCTCTCCAGGGTGGTTTCTGAAGCTACAGCTCAGGCATCAGGATTGAAACATTAGAGGGAGTTTGAAATACCAACACAAGGGACTGACTTTCCCCCCCAGCCATATCACAGTTTTGTCACACAGAGGGCAAACATTCCCCTGAGATTTCTCATCCTCCTAATTAAGCAGTAGCTGCAGCCCTCTGTGTAATTTCATCTGCCAGTGGTTTGGAGAGCTGCAGATTCCCTCATCAAGTTTGCCAGGGTGGGAATTTGCTCCCAGGGATGTTAAGAGCCATAAATATAAACCTAAAACACACCCATCAGAGCCAGACACACTCACCTGAGCATTCTGGTGAGCATTAATTTCATTTTGCTCAAGGAAAAGAAGTAATTACTCTACAGGGCTGAAATAGCAGCTGCTGCATAAACACAGATCATGGAATTGCAGTTTTATTGATCACAGAGCCATGGAATGGTTTGAGTTCTAAAGGACCTTAGAGATCATCTCATTCCAACCTCCCTGCCCTGGTCAGAGGCACCTTCCCCTAGATCAGGTTGCTCAGTTGCTGTTGATGGATTTCCAGATTTAGTTATTTGGAAGCTTTCCTATATAAAACGTATTCTAGGTAATATTACTCCAGGTAATATTTGGAAGCAGTTCTGCTTTGTTTGGTATTTAAGGAACAAACCAAGTTGAAATACACCCATGTCTTGGTTGAAAAGACAGTCTGCCAAGGAATGCAGGAACCTTCCCATAATGGAAAAGAAACACACACACACCCCCCTCCAAATTACTGCAATTTCAAAATTACTGGGCTTCCAGGCAAAAATATGGGGAAAGGAGTAACAGTTCTTTACTGGCAAATATGGGTGTATATAAAACAGAACAAACAACAACACAGTAACAGATGGTTTTCCTACCCATTAGGTAAGTTTTTTTCCCCTTGGTGTAGTTACGACCACAACCACCAGGGGACACTGTTGGCTCCTGGCTGGGCAGAGAGGCTGCAGTGATTACCCTGCAGCTTTAGAGGGCGCTCTGACATGAGCCCAGCAACCTCTTCCAGTGGTGGTGGTACAAAGGAGGATGGCACAAAGGAGGATGGGAGTTATTTGAAGAAAATTGCTTGACAGCATAACCTGTTAAGAAAGCATTCATTTACTCAGTACTGGAAGCGTGCTGGGGGTGTCCCTTTCCACAAGCATGCTCATTTAGGCATTGTTCCCTTGGGTTTGTATACATTATAATATTTAAAGAATTCCCCAAATCACACCAAATCTGTCCCCCTTGGTATGTAATCAGTACATAAATTCAGATTTTTTAAAATTTTTGGTCATTTATGTTTTCATGGAGCAAGATTGCCATCTACTGTTCATTATTTAGAACTGCAGCATTTATTTTGGGGTTTTGGGATGTTTTATATGATTCCAGCATCTTCCTCATCATGTCCTCTGTTTGAACTTCCATGCTTGCACATGTGCAGTCCATCTTTGCTGACTTGCCCACCTCTTGGTAACGTGAGACTCATGCAATTAACCTCAGCAAGGCAAAACCTAAAACTCTTCAATCTGGACAGGTTTCTACTTATTAAGTACTCTTAGCATCTTAGGTCATTGTAATCAAGCCACAGGTAGTTAGGGTTACTCATCTTCTCAGTCCCTTGCTATCGATGTTCTACTACTAGCTAATGGTCTAAATAGCAAATAAAACAAAGCTACGAAAGTCAGTTACATGGTAAAACTAAACTATAGATTGAAAGTTACAAAGTTTAAGCAAAATCAAGTAAAACTAAATTATAAAATGAAAGTTACAACATTTAGCCAAACTACAAAACCAAGTAAAAACAAATTACCAAAATATGCAAAAATAAAAAATTCTTTAAGACCTTTCAGAGGATTGCTCCTCTTGTAAAGCTCATGCGCAGCAGTTGGTCCCAGTACGCCCACCGGCAGCCGGCACACTCTGGGGAAGTAGGCAGGGCTTGGTTGCAATGTCGGGCTACTGCGCAGAGAAACAGCCCGCTGGCAGGCAGCCACAGTCCCGGCAGCACCCAGCACATTGGCTCTGGACCCCCAAACGGCCAGGAAACAGGGAAAAAATGAACAAGCTTGCAGTGTAGAAACCACAGCGGATCGAAGTCCTGGAGCCTAATACACAGGAGCAGCTGTGGTCACCATGCTGCAGGCAGGAGTCCAGTGGGAGACAGTCCTTGTCCCAGCTGGCACATCACACGCTGGCTCTGGGCTTCTGAGCAATAAGGAAGCAGGGAAGCAAGCAGGCAGGCCCTGGTCGCAGTGCCGAAAAAAGCCACAAAGCACCAGGATCTCAGGCCAAGCTTACATTTCTCGTGATATCCCCCGAGCCACAGAAAACCTGAACAGCGAGGCTTTTTAAAATGCCCGCGCCGATACAGGGGCTCTCCCCACCCCCTTTAAGGCCCCTTTAAGGCCCCTGGCCTTAAAGATACATCAACCATTTTTGGGCACAAAGCAAAGGATCATGGAATATACTATCATAATAGCTTACTCCAAGACAACCCATTATAAAGTTTATTAAGTGTCAAGGGGTTTTTTTCCTATTGTAATTTTCCTTTTATTCATAATTTACTATATTAAGCTAAATTAATTTCTGTCCTGCTTCTTTGTAATGTCCAAATCAGAAAGACATTTTTCTAAATCCCCTTTTGTCTAAGGTGTGCAACACAAGGCAATGCAGAGATGACAGTATCACTTGTGAATGATTGTGGTCACACCACTATGACAATTTCCCTGAACTAAGTGGTTGAGATACTTGCCTAGTCAGACACAGCACCACATTAAGATGCCTATTTGCAAGTGCCTCTGGACCCAAATACACTGGTATCAGGCTTGCAAAGCACCGTCAGAATCATCCATCATCCCCCAAAATCCTGAAAAACTGGAGGGAGCATTAAGACTTATGGAGTGACTTCAAGGCTTGAAAATCTGCACTATACTGGGAGATTTAGAAATTCCTTTGATTCAGCTCATTGGAGGGAAAGCACGAAGCATCATAGTCTGAAACAAAAATATTTTTCTTTAGGTAATACTATGTCAAAATTAGGGTCCAGGAAGAGGTT
This sequence comes from Aphelocoma coerulescens, assembly GCF_041296385.1. NCBI lineage: Eukaryota > Metazoa > Chordata > Aves > Passeriformes > Corvidae > Aphelocoma > Aphelocoma coerulescens. The sequence continues at coordinate 73,222,315 of NC_091014.1, read as the reverse complement.
AAGAGGGAGCCAATGGGAGAAGAAGTGACTTGTCTAGGTCACTCTTCAGCTGATCTAATATAGGCCAGAGGAACTGTGCTTTTGCAATGCCTCTTTTTTCCCACTGTCTATAAAAAGAGTCTGTTTCAGGAGCAGGTGTCTAGAACTGTACTAGTTTGAAAACAAACTAGTGGGAGACACCAAGTCAGAATAACAATTAATAGGGAAATAAAAGGAGGGGAGAAGAAAAAAATAAAGGCAGATAACACTGGGTTAAACTTACAGAGTTAGGATACAACGTGGCACCCTGTTAGTCAGGGTGGTGGCAGCAGTCTGGTAGAATGGTGGCTGCAGTCCTCCCGAAGCGGTGATCCTGTAGAAAAAGGGTCTGCTCCTCCTCAGAAGGTCCAGTGGTGGCTATGTAGCTCCTGTCCTCTGGAAATCCAGTGGGAAGGTTGTCTCTGGTGTTCAGAGTCTCAGATTATATCCACGATGGTTCCTCCCTCTGGGTGGAGCATCTCACAATGGGGTAATGAGTCATGAGGCCAAGTGTTGATAAGGCTCATTAACAGAAGATAGTTCAGAGGGAGTTATCTCTGAGTCATGTGGCAGGACAATGATGGGCCATTAATAGAAAGATAATCTAGGGGGAGGAGGCAAGGAAACACTGCCCCACCTGATTTCAACGGCTCATGAGGATGGTAATAGAATACACTGCAACCCAGGACAAGAACAAAAAGACAAAAATCCTGCCCGCAAGATACGTTTTAAAATTATGTGCGTCACTTGGAACTGAAACAATTTGCAAAAGGGAAGGGGATAGATTTTTACACAACTTGCCATCCTTAAATCAAGATTGGGTAATTTTTAATAATTTTTCTCAACCTGAGTCTGGAATAGGATTAGATTGGATGTCTTGGATGGTGATACATAAATGTGACTGTTACAGTCAAAAAAAAGCATCCATAAAGGGTAAAGCAAATGCAGAGTAATTCAAAATCCTGACAAGTTCTCGTACTGTAGCATTGTGTTTCTTCTGTGCCAAGACTTCACCCTAAGAGAGTCTGAAGCCCCTGACTTTGCTATTTAGAGGTGGTGAGAATAATCAGGAGTTTTGGGCACATTGTAGGTCATCTCTGGGTAAGACACAACCCAAATTCAGCCGCCTGGAAGCTGCCTGTAAGATGAGGAGCCAAATACCCATCTTTAGTAGCGATTAGAAATTGTGCCAATTTGGCAATAAACTGGAAATACTCACAGCTCTTATCCGGCTAGGCTCATAGTTCGGTGTCTTAGAAAGCCTCGAGCAGCCTAGAGAGGTTACACGGGCAATCTGGCACTTCAGTAGCTCTAAAGACAGCAAGTGGTAGCTGCAAAGCTAATACCACGAGTAGAAGCAAAGAGGTAGAAATATAGCCCTTGGCTTATACCTTAATCCTGCAATTAAATGCTTTCAGTCAGAGACACACAGAAGATGGTCACAGAAGGGAGCAGAGCCAAAGAGCGCAGGCCCACTCTGAGCTCTCTCTTTTATTCAAGAGAGGGAAAGGAGAGAACTAGGGGCGGACCTGGAGTAACTTGACAATCAGACACTGCTCCAGAGTTTGAGTTACTTTCAGTTTTGTCCGCGCTTTGGAACAAAGGGGTTTCAGAACACATGGCTGTTTGACCAGTCTCAGGGAGGGGGAGGGGCAGCTCTCTCTGAGCAGGCAGCAACAATAAACCAAGTATACCATGATTTTAAAACTTAGGTGGTACTAGCAAAGCACATAAAAAGGACGTAAGTTTAGAATATTGTTTTACCTTCACTAAGCACCAAGTATTCCTTGTATGCAGTTTATCAAATATCATAAAAATAAATTCTAAGTCACTAGAGACATGCCAATAAAAATGTCTCAGGTGCTAAATCCTAACCAAACTATGGTTATAATAATAAGTTACATAATTATAATTTAGTGTTTTTCTGGAAAATAAATTACAAGAAAATTTACAGCTTATATTTTCTGTTAAGCTTCTTTTTTGGGTTTGCTGTCAATTTATATGTCTGTATACAATACCCTGGAATACAGAAAGAAAAATTGCCTGCCTGAGTGTTCATTTCTCTTTGGAAAAGCTGGTAATGCTTCCTGTTTGTGGCTTTTGTCAAGGCGGACATAACAGCACATACTTGTTGTAATCCAAAGTCGAGAGAGATTTTTTATTTTCTCTACTGCTATTCTTATACCTCTTCACAATTGCTGTGGCCTATTAAGATTGCTGCTTAGCAAACAATGACAAGGCTGTCTAACAATGACCATTCAAGCAGTAAAACAATTAGCTATACAAGCAAAGGTATAGTTTCTATATATTCTCCACAAGTTCTTCCTTGTTCACTCTTAATGTCCCATAACAAGAACATCCTCTCCTTGTGCGCAGAACATCTTCTCCCACTGATTATCTTCTTGGCCTTCTCTGTGGGTTTCACTGAAACTGCAAAATTTCCACTGTAAAATTCTCACAGATAAATTCTGGCCGATTTCAGGTCTCATTCTGTGAGGCCCCCAGTCCAGCTGTCAGCCTCATCAGGTCCCCCCTTTTGTTTTTGTATTACAAAGGCAGCTTTTATTGACTTTTGCAGGGCCCTTTGCAAAAAAGACAGTAAACATGGCACAATGAGCAGGATGCAAAAAAATAACCAATAGGATCAGGCATCCAATTTTAAGTAGATTTTTGATCCATTTCGCAATTTGCCAATTGCCAAACAAACTATTAAGCCAATCAGATTCTGATTCTTCATGCAATTTTGACACGCTTGTTTGTAGTTCTTTAATGTGGGCATGAATGGATTTTGAATGATCAGACAAATTCACACAACACATTCTATTGATATTTTTACATCCATGTCTATGTGCTAGCAACAGAAAATCAATAGCAGCTCTATTTTGCAGTGTAGCATGCCTTACTGAACCAACATCTGTTAATAATCCGGCTAAAGGAAGCAAAGTAGTGTTAGTTTGCCAAGCTAACCAACATCAATTCACTGTTTCAAGTAAATGCAAATGCCACACCAGGAATAGGCTGGTAAAACCTGTCAGGAGCTGAAGTCCGTAAGTTGTCACCTTCCATGAATGCACTTTTCTTCAAAGGGGCAGCAAAAAAGTCATGAAAGTGCCTGTACAACCACAAGGGAAATGGTGTAGGAACTGAGTTAGCTGGCAACTTAACCTCCTACTCTGCTGGAAAATTATTTCTCAAGTGAAGACCACTTGTCAAATAAAAGTTCCTTTGTAATGTGCAGGAGCCTCAGTAATTGCTGCAGCTCTTCAATCTCTCAAACAGAGGTCACTGGAACCAATAACCCAGCGCCAAAATATTATTGCATGTACTCTGGTGACTGAATATACCCTTTGTCAGCACAGTGGTGTGTTAGCACTTAACACTGGTGTTCACCTTTTACATGGGCTGAGGGCCTGCACTTCAGTACAAAATGATTGCTTGTTCTGACGTGGACACTGCTCCTTGTCTGGCACACCTGCCCAGGAGGTCTGGCTGAGGATTTGGGACTCCCTCAGCCACAATCAGAACTCCTTTGGAATAGTGCACATACGGTTAAAGCCAGGCACTGGTGTCAGTGACAGGAAGGTGGGAGCAGAAGGAAAGGGGGCCTAGTGACTAGATAGAAAACTTGAGTTTCTTTGGATCTTTGGAGTTAGACTTTTCCAGACGCTGCCTCCTTTTCCAGACCTGTCAGGGGGAATTCCTACCTGCCATAAAACATAGGAAAATGTAGCCTTTGGTACACTTTCAGAAATATTGCCTTATGTTGTTGCCACCAAGAGGCTGCAGCAGAGAAGAGTATTAATTCCTACCTTAGAGCAATGTGTAAATCAGAGCTGGGGCTTCAAAGGGGTTATTCATACACTAGGATTTTCCACATGATCCATGTCATGGGAGAGAAACATAAGATTGGTGCAAAGGGAATTCTAAATGTCACAATTATACACCAAGTGCAGCTTATATTTTATTCAAAGAGAAAACAAAACTGAAATGTCAACATGTTTGCCTGCAGGATTCCACACTGGTCCTTTCAGGAATGCCCAGAGGAAGGCAGAACTGGGAAAAGAGTTTAGCAGATTCTTGTGGCAACAGCAACTAAGTACCAGTTACTTACTTCCCATGCTGACCTGGTGGGGTGGGGTGAGAAAAATAAAAAAGTAAAAAAACCAAAAGTAAGAACAGTTTAATAGCTGGAACAAAGTAAAATATAATAATAAATATTATAGTAAGGAAAAGGAGAGAAAGGAATAAAACCCAAGAGAAGAATAAACACTACTCCCCACTGAGTGATGCCCAGCCCATTCTCAAGGAGCTCATGGCCAACTTCTCCCAGCTTATATGCTGCTATGGAATATCCCTTTGGGCAGTTTGGTTCATCTGTCCCAGTTTTTTGTACACCTGTTCACTGACAGACCATGGGAAATCTGGAAGTCCTAGATTTAGGGTAAGCTAAAGTGTACAAGCATCAGTGTGTTATCAATGTTGTTCCTATCCTAAGTCCAAACCCCAGCACTGCCCCAGCTCCTAGGAAGAAAACTCTCCCAATCCCAGCTGAAACTAGACACGGATCCCTCTTGGTGTTGCTCTGTAATAATAGGACATATTGCAGTCTCCCAAGATATTTATTGGAAGTTAGTGAGCCACTATGCCTCCGACTATGAACTCTGGAGTCTGAGTTATTTTAAGGGCTATATTGAGCAACATTATTTTACCTTCTGGGCATCCATTCTCCAGCATTGCTCAGAATCTTGTTTAAATCCCTACAAAATAAATGCCTTCTGCTTGAACCCTTTGGTTAAAATGATGAGCAAAAGGATTTAACACATTGATAAAAAACTAGGTCTGTGACAAAAACATTGATGAGAGTTGTCAGAGCAATAAATGTTTATCTAAAATTTCCTTTTTCTCAAACATTTGCTACCAAGAAATGCTGGAGCAGCTTGGAGGAGAAAAGCTTTGAGGGGACCTAATTATGGCCTTCCAGTACCTGAAGAGATCCTACAGGATAGAAGGAAAGAGACTATTTACAAGGGCCTGGAGTGACAGAACAAGGGGGAATGGCTTCAAACTGACAGAGAGTAAGTTTAGAATGGATATTGAGAAGAAATTCTTTCCTGTGAGGTTGCCCAGAGAATCTGTGGCTGCCCCATCCCTGGAAGTGTTCAAGGCCAGGTTGGATGGGGCTCTGAGCAACCTGGTCTAGTGGAACAAGGTGATCTTTAAGGTGCCTTCTAACTCAAACCATTCTAAGATTCTCTGATATCTCTGGATTTCTTCCCCATCTATCTCATCTATGCAAAATTTTACAGGTTGTTTTTCAATGGGCATTTCCCACAACTGTCCACTCACTGCTTCACATCACGTTTGGAAAACAGCGTTCGAGCTCAGGTGTAGCATTTAGACAAGGTGGATTCTCTCTATGGATCAATCAGAAAGCTAAAAGAGGATGTGGAATTTATTGGAGAGAAAGGAATTTTGTAATACCTTTCCGAGTTATAAATCTAACAGGGAGAAAGCTTTTTTCAGTCACTTTCGAAGGAGTCTCAGACTTAATGGCCCCCATGTATTCGTATCGGGAATTGTTTGGAACCTGTGACTGCTCTCTTGGATTTGTGAGGAGAACAAGGAAGCTGGGATTTTGCTAGATCTCAGCTGCACAGATCAATAATATATATTTGGTATTGTTCTGAAGGATTATTTTTCCATCTTATGGACTGCTTTATTAATGTGATGGATGCAGTGTGAGACTTCTGGATGAGGGAACATGAGAGAGCTGCTAACACTCTTCTAAAGCATTTGGGTAATTTGGGAGTTTCTGCAATGACTGATGAACCTGCCATGCCCTGGAACAACGTTTTTCTTTTTATTCACTAGCAAGACTACTGACATCTCTGAGTTTCTAGAGTAGTTGCCATTTAATGTCTGTATTTCCTAAAGTTGCTATAAGCTCCACTGTGTGGCATCTGACTCAGATCAAGCTTTATCCAAGGGACATATTATGTGGGGAGAACATGCCACCAAGCTTTAATCCATGTAGTGAAAGCATAGGGACAACTGTTTGCTTGAAGTAGTGTTTTGAAAGATCACTTAAGGAATGGGACACTGGAATTCAAAAGGACTTGGATGTCAGATTCCCTGTAGGTTTGATGCCTTAGGTTTTAACTTTTATATTTTCAAATCCTGTACTGCCTAGTGTATAATTCTGAAGTTTCTTGTGCTCTGTTACCTGCTGGTTAGACATAACAAAGCCTCTCCAGGCCTGGTCTCCAAGGACACCCAGATTGTCCTAGGCCTAAAATGTGTAAACTAAGAGGAGGGAAACCTTGGGGTAGTTACATCATTAACTTAAGTTTTAATTGGAGAATTAACCCTGATATGCAAATGAACCAAACTTACAGAAGTGGGAAAAACCCATGACCAGTCGTCCATCTTGGGAGTAGCCTCTGGACTGCCCAGGGTGTACCTTTGAAGGCCCTTCAAATAAATACCTACCTTTATTCCCTTATTCTTGTCTAGTCTCTGTTTTTAGGTTGCCACTTCAGGCATCAGCTTCATTTGAAATCCCAACTTGAGTAACTTGGCAAGAGGTAATAGGATTCTGTTTATTATAATCCAAACTTTTAGTGGCAATTGGATCACTGGAAAGGCCCATGGTCAGGGCAAAATCAAGCACAGGCCTCACTGTCACAAGGAGCCATTTCCACTTAATTAACTAACCTTGTGTCCAAGACCTTTCCCAACAGGAATATTTGCTTCAATGGGGTTTTGTTTTAAGACTTCTGGGCAAGTCTGCAAAATAGGAATATTGTTTAATTTAGGGAGATGTCATAAGGCTTATTTAATGTAGAACAGAGACCTTCTGTGTTAGAAAAAACTGTAGAATTCTGCTTTTGCAGTTTGTTTTCTATATGACTGTCTTGGGTTGACTTTATGATGCTGTATCCCCTCTCATCTGCCCGATGCCAAACATTAATCCTGTGCCTTTCTGTGCCTTTAAGCTGGGTCCGAGATAAAGGGGGGAGAAGCCGAGTGAATTCTTCAGCGTGGTTTGTGTTCAAGGACTCACAGACTCCCCTGTGCTCTCACTGCTGCAGAGCCAAGGAAGAACTTTCCTGCTTTTCCCCAGCTCTCGGCTCCTTTTCTCAGGAGAGAGATGGAGAGTTCGAATTCTTTGCTGTTTAGCTAGCCTCTTGTTCATTAGCTGAAGCAAGGAGTTTTCCTGGGACTGTGGCTTCTTCTTCTCCTGGAACTGTTCAGCTCCGGTCCAGAACATCATCACCAGGAGGCCCCACACCGCAGCCCAGAGGGGCCCACACTGCACCCCAGCTCCAGAGAGAGCAGAGCCACACCTACAGAAAGGACTCTGAATCTACCAGGTCTTCTCCACAGTGAGAGGTTTTATTATTTAACAATTCTCTCGTGCCTGCGTGCACCCTGCTTGTTAAATAAACAGCTTTTTTTTCGCTTTCCTCCAAGAAATTTCTTTCCAAACTTGGTGGGGGAGGGGCTGCTGAAACCTGCCTTCTGTGGAGGAGACGTTCATTTCAGATGTTTCCCCCTAATTTGTCTCAAACCAAGAGAATGATCAAAGTACATAGTATAAATTGTAGGTTTTCTGTAAATGCTGTTATTTTTAGTAACTTTGCATCAAACTATTTCTAACTATATGATCAAAAAAAGGCAAAGTCCTATTGCCAGGTGAATTTTTTCCTATTTTCCCCCAATCTTTAGGATTAGAGTATTCTGAATGTTTTAGTTATGACAAAAATTAAATGCAGTGGCAGAGAAATCCTGGCCATATTTTTTCTTGTTTTACAAGAAAAAGGGTGAACCCAATGAACTCATGGTGCTGCCAGTTTAAAACAAATTAAGTACAGTTTTCACAGAGCCTGCAGTTAAATTACTGCCTTCCCTGTTACAGGATATTGGGAGGCCAAAATTCTGGAGTAGTTTATAAAAGGATACAGAGGCATACAAGAAAGCTCTGCAGGCAGCTATTAAATACAGTCATTGCACAATCCTAAATGACCCACTGCCAGAATCTGGGAATGTATGGTAGTGACAGGACCCTTTCATATGCCTTCCTTGTTAAGAGGGGATATTGGGCTGTCCAGGCACTTTGATGGAGCTAGCACAGGAGATCAGGTTTTCCTAGGAATTTTCTTTGCTGGAATAAAGCAGAAACAGCACCAGAATGGGCAAATAATTGGGGTATGGGGATCTGAAATTTAGGACAATCAAGTCAGGCCATTCCCTTGTCCTCCCTTGCTCCCTCTCCTTCCAGGTCTCCCATGCAACTTTTGCTTGGAATTTAGGCACACATGCTCCAAAGAACTTGCTATTTCCCAAACTGCAGGTGCCTAAACTCCTCTGATGCTTTGGGTGTCAGATGTACTCATATACTCTGTCTCTATCTGCAAAACAAGTGCTTTCTTTCTTTTCCAGTTTTGGAGAGTAAATATATTTTTAACACTCCAGAAGCACAGAGGCATTACAGTAATAGGAGAGAGATAGGTGCTTGGTAAGAAGTAGCTGTGTAATTGGCTGCTCTGTTAAAGATCCCTGAAGTGAATCTCAGATGATGTTACAGCAACCTACCTCGCCTGGAGTCAGGATGATGATATGGGACCTTTATCTTCATATTTTCATCAATTTTCAAATCCCATCTGAGCATCAAGTGTCTCCCTAGATCCTGCATTTTAAAGACGTGTCCCCGTTTATTCTCTGTGCAAGAAGAAAAATGTCAGACTCGTGTTTTCTATGCAGTTCTTTGGCTAGATTCACATACTCTGAACATGTCACTGATTTGGAGCCAGGATAATTGGATGGGTTGAGTAAGAATTGAAGTCATCAAGATAGGGAATAGGAAGGTCAATGTACCACATTTGAACCCCTCAGCACCAGCCAGATCATTCAGAGGAAGCCAGAATCTGCCCCACCTCCTTCTGTTTTAAACAAAATGTGTGGCTTATGCATTGTCTATGTTATATCCAGATGGAACAGTATCAAACCAGATCAGCATGGAATTAAGCTAAAAATCTGGTTCCTTATTGTTGTGGAACAGAATGAGTATTCAAATAGTTAAAAGATCTTCAATTCCCACATTTACATCCCTAATAGTTTTACTCATGAGCAAAACAAGAAGTAGTATAAGCCTAATTTGCCTTTCCTTCAGAGCAGAAGGACCTTCAGATTCCTGTACTGAATTATTCATGTCACAGTGAGTTGAGTCCTGTCACTCTGTGTCAGAAAATTTCCATGGTGGACAACATATGGTTAAGGGATCTGTATGTTTTTTTAGGAGCTATTTGCTCTATATTTGAGATGCAATATTAAATGGAAAGTGGCTATAAACCTTTAGGTGTGAGGTATTCTGACGTGTAACTTAGGCTTCCTCACTGATGTAATTTGTCACTGCAACAGATTTAGATGAGGTAATGTTTACCCGTTTTACAAATTGTGTGCATTTTTATAACAACTGGTATTAATGCTCATCCACAATGAATAAATCACACATTTGAAGTCAGCTCTCACACAGATATTCTAGGATAAGATGAAAGTGCTTAAATGCCAAAGGCAAGGTGATAAAATCAGTAATTTCACTTTTGTGGATGAGGATTGTCTGCTCCAACAGCACTGGAAAGCTTCCACTTCAATTTTGCTTCCTTACTTGAGATCCCAGTGTTGTAAGACTGAGTTTGCTTGTCCTGAAAATGTTCCTCTG